>NC_090395.1:33334227-33669227 GCF_036365525.1 Heterodontus francisci
CATCTGGTGTGGATACACCCACTGTGCTGTTATGAAGGGAGTTCCAGCTTTTTCCCCAGCAACAGTGAAGAAACGGCGATATAGTTCCAAGTCAGGATGGTGTGTGGTTTGGAGGGGAATTTGCAGGTGGTGGTGTTCCCATGCATCTGTTGCTCTTGTCCTTGTGGGTGGTAGAGGTCGTCGGTTTGGAAGGTGCTGTTGAAGAAGCCTTGGTGAGTTGCTGCTGTGCATCTTGTCAATGGTACACACTGCTGCCACCGTGCGTCGGTGGTGGAGGGAGTGAATGTTGAAGGTGGTGGATGGGTGCCAATGAAACAGCCTGCTTTGTCATGGAAGGTGTTAAGCTTCTTGAGTGCTGTTGGAGCTGCACCCATCCAAGCAAGTGGAGAGTATTCCATCACAGTCCTGACGTGTGCCTTGAAGTTGGTGGACAGGCACTGGGGAGTCAGGAGGTGAGTTACTCGCCACAGAATTCCCAGCCTCTGACCTGCTCTGGTAGTCACAGTAGTTATATGGCTGGTCCAGTTCAGTTTCTGATCAATGGTAACCCCCAGGATGGTGATAGTGAAAGATTCAGTGATGTAATGCCATTGAATGTCAAGGGGAAATGGTTAGATTCTCACTTGTTGGAGATCATCATTGCCTGGCATTTGTGTGGCAAGAATTGTGCCACGTATCAGTCCAAGCCTTAATGTTTTCCAGGTCTTGCTGCATACGGACATGGACTGCTTCAGTATCTGAGGAGTCGCGAATGGTGATGAGCATTGTGCAATCATCAGCGAACATCCCACTTTTGACCTTATGATGGAGAGAAGGTCATTGAAGTAGCTGAAGATGGTTGGGCCTAGGACACTACCCTGAGGAACTCCTGCAGTGATTTCCTGGGACTGAGATGGTTGACCTCCAGCAACCATAACCATCTTCCTTTCTGCTAAGTGTGACTTCAACCAGTGGAGAGTTTTCCCCGATACCCATTGACTCCAGTTTTGTTAGGGCTCCTTGATGCCATACTCAAATGGTTAAATGCTGCCTTGATGTCAAGGGCAGTCACTCTCACCTCACCTCTTGAGTTCAGCTCTTTTGTCCATGTTTGGACTAAGGCTGTAATGAGGTCTGGAGCTGAGTGGCCCTGGCGGAACCCAAACTGAGCGTCACTGAGCAGGTTCTTGCTGAGCAAGAGCCGCTTGATAGCACTGTCGATGACACGTTCCATCACTTTGCTGATGATCGATATTCGGTTGATGGCACGATAATTGGCCGCATTTGATTTGTCCTGCTTTTTTGTGTACAGGACATACCTGGGCAATTTTACACATTGTCAGGTAGATGCCAGTGTTGTAGCTGTACTGAAACAGCTTGGTTAGGGGTGCAGCCAGTTCTGGAGCATAAGTCTTCAGTACTATTGCCGGAATGTTGTCAGGGCCCATAGCCTTTGCAGTATCCAGTGCCTTTAGTCATTTCTTGATATCACATGTAGTGAATCGAATTGGCTGAAGACTGGCATCTGTGATGCTGGGGACTTCAGGCGGAGGCTGAGCTGGATCATCCACTCAGCACTTCTGGCTGAAAATGGTTGCAAATAGTTCAGCCTCATCTTTCGCACTGATGTGCTGGGCTCCCCCATCATTGAGGATGGTGATATTTGTGGAGCCTCCTCCTCCTGTTAGTTGTTTAATTGTCTACCACCATTCACAACTGGATGTGGCAGGACTGCAGATCTTAGATCTGATCCGTTGCTTGTGGGATCGCTTAGCTCTGCCTATCACATGCTGCACCCACTGCTTGGCATGCAAGTGGTCCTGTGTTGTAGCTTCACCAGGCTGACACATCAACACCTCATTTTGAGGTTTGCCTGGTGCTGTTCCTGGCATACCCTCCTGCACTCTTCATTGAACCCCAGGGTTGGTCCCCTGGCTTAATCGTAATGGTAGAATGGGGGATATGCTGGGCCATGAGGTTACAGATTGTGGTTGAATACAATCCTGCTGCTGCTGATGGTCCACAGTGTCTCAGGGATGCCCAGTTTTGAGTTGCTAGATCTGTTCAAAACCTATCCCATTTCGCACGATGGTATTGCCAGACAACACGATGGAGGGTATCCTCATTGTGAAGCCGGGACTTCGCCTCCACAAAGACAGTGGTCACTTCTACCAATACTGTCATGGACAGATGCATCTGCGACAGCTAGATTGGTGAGGACGAGGTCAAGTACGTTTTACCCTCTTGTTGGCTCCCTCACCACCTGCCACAGACCCAGTGTAGCAGCTATGTCCTTTAGGACTCGGCCAGCTCGGTCAGTAGTGCTACCGAGCCACTCGGTGATGCACAGGGCCATGGCGCATGTTGCCTTATCTCTCCCTGCAACGCCACCATGCCCTGTGCTGTCATCAGCCTGGGACTCAGCAGGGCCCTGACACCCACAGTCCCCTGATTGCCAGCGGCCTTGGCTGTCCCTGCCTCAGTCAGCTGCTCAGATGCGTATGTTGTGCTTTCACCAGCTTATGGACCTGTTTCTAAAGTCGAGCAGATAGCCACTGAGGTGAGAGTGCGCTGGTGGAAGGTGCAGGAGAGTCATGAGATGGTGCATCCTCTAAGTGTTCCTCACCCTCACAAGTTGTTGTTGTTTCATCATTGTCTGGATTCATTGACGAGCATCGCCCTGCAAGATACAATGTAAAGAACAGATATTTAGGTGTTATGGTGCACATGTCACAATGATGACAGCATTGCTTATCTCTCTAAAATTTAATTTTGAATCATTCTCTGTTTGGCAATAATCACTCTCTTCACCTGGGACCCTGAGCTCGACGTCGGATATGGCATGTGTACCTTGGCTCCTGGCTAACTCAAGCGCCTCCTCTTCAGCCTGCGACAAAGGCCACAGGTCAGGCACCTCGCCACAGGTCCTGGCTGGCTTGCTGCTGTCATGAGCCCTCTTCTCCTGAAAGATCAAGGATGCAGCTATTGTCAAGTTTCAAACGTCTCTACATCATGGAAATACTAACACAGGCCCCTCATCAGCACTGCGGGGGGATGTCTCTTCTCTCATACTGACACAACCTGTCATGGGCTGAGTTAGAAAAGCAGGAGACTGGTCTCACATATGCAGTCAGTCATCTGCTATTGTTCTGCTATGACTTTCCTGTCATTGGAATGGGTCTGGCAACTGTGCGTCTTTACGCTTGTGGGCAAGCAGATCACAACAAGCTATTTGGAACAGTGCAACTTATCTTGGCTGAGTGTAGGAGGTCATTGACCCTCTTCCTGCACTGCACTCAGTTACAATGGGTGACCCCACGGCTACTAACCTCCTCTGCGATCTCTGTCCAGGCTTGCTTGGTCAGGTGGGAAGACCTCATCTTACCATCACTGGGGAAAAGGACTTTCCGCCTTTCCTTTGCAGCCTGGAGGAGAATCAGCAGAGAGGCATCACTGAAACGTGGGGCCTCCCTTGATCAGACCTCTGCCATTGTTAGAATGATGCCCAGGGGGGCTGCTTGGAGATAAAATAACATTTTGCAGAGCGCAGACTTTTAACCTCAGGAAGCTGATGATGAAGGAATGCAGAGAGTAAATGCAGGGCTGGCAGCCTTTTAAAGATGGCACCAGTAGCTACTCCACCATCAGATGACGCCGTAAACTGCGTCGGCAAAGCCACCCCATCACATGATGCGAGAAAAGCTGCCATCAATTTGCTAAATGGCTGCCTGCCGCGTAATCATGGTGGCGCAGCTGCTGACATCACAGGCAGGACGGCCAGCATTTTTCGCACCCACCGCCGCTCCCGGTGGCAAAATAATAAAATTCAGTCCTCGATGCCCTGACGTCTAGCTTCTGAGCTGCTTTCTAAGCATATTGCCCTCCACTGATTGTAATGAATGTGGAATAGGCCTTGGGCCTCTGTACCTAATAATAGTGTTCAAGGCACCTGAATCGTTATGTATTCTTGTATAAATTGTAAAAGAAATTATTACAATATCCTAAGGGCTCAAGTCAAAAACTAATAAGCTAGGAGTAAACAGGGAAGTAGGGTGGAGTATTTCCATCCAAAGGCTATCTGAGTTGTGAAATAAGTTACCAGGTAAAGGTAAGGAAGTGGACAGTAGATAGTGGCGTAGATTTTTGTCTTCACTACACGGGTGGTAATTTCACGGAGCAGATCATCCACCCTTTATAGAACTCACCAGATTTTCATTCCATTGAAATTAATGTTCAGGGGAATATTAAAGATCCCAGGGCACTCTCTCTGAAGACGAGCAAGAAGTTGTCCCAATGACATGTTCCCACATTGTTATCTCCGTTCCCCAAGGATCAATCCTTGACCCCCTCCTGTTTCTCATCTACATGTTGCCCCTCGATGCCATTATCTGAAAACTCAGCACCAGTTTCCACATGTACCCTGATGACACCCAGCTCTACTTCACCACTCTACTGTCTCCGAGGTGTTGTGCTGCTCATCTATCATCCAGTACTGGATGAGCAGAAAATTCCTCCAACTAAATATTGGGAAGACTGAAGCCATTATCTTCAGACCCTATAACTGATTCCCAGGCTGCTGTCAGAGACTGAAGTGGACTGTTCACATCTTTGACCCTGAGATGAACTTCTGATCTGACCACAACTTTATTTTTGTTAACTAAAGCTATTAAGGGATATGGGACATTGGCAGATATACAGCGTTAGATCACATGATCTCATTGAAAGACAGTACAAATTCGAGGGATGAAATGACCTACTCCTGTTCCTGCATCCATTCCACCATCAAAACCACCTCCTTCCACCTTCCTAACATTGTACATCTTTGTCTCTACTGCAGCTTACCTGCTGCTGAAACCCTCATCTCTGCTTTTGTTACCTCTCAATTTGACTATTCCAATGCTCTCCTGCTGGCCTCCATTTTCCACCTTCCATATACTTCAGGTCATCCAAAACTCTGCTGCCTGTATTGTTACAACCGAGGTGGGAAGAGTGCACTGTCTTTTCTAGTTCCACTTCTCCACAGGTCACAGCATATATATAAATGTTAACCCAGTTACTGATGTGGTCAATCATATGCTCTACTCTTTATCCCAACAAAATTATCAGTTTATTATAAAACAAGACTTAGCCAGTAACGAAACAAAGCATTAACCCACAGATTGAAATATGAAAGTTCCCTTTTTAATGCCCCACACACAAACACAAACACAAACACATACGCACGCGCACACAGAGAAAAAAATACAGAAATTCTCTCTGCAGATGTCGGTTTAAAAAAAACCAAAAAAATACTTTGGCCAAATACTTGCCAGTTATTGAAAAAAAAAGATGTGGAAGGAAGTCAGTTGATACTTTTGGTCTGGGGTCCGGGTATACACTGGGATACTTTCAGATGCAATTCATTCTGGAAATGTCGAGAAATCATCTGGTAGGCTTTCCAGGACATGTGGCATCAGGAGTTTCAGCCAACACACACTTGAATCACAGGGCTTTGCCAAAGACAGGAGGAAAGAGGAGCTGATACACTGGCCTTCTCAGGGTCTCTTAGAGAGGTGCAGGCAAAATGAGCTGGGGTTTCTTTTTCTTTGGCAGGCAAAACACCAACTGTCTTCAAAACAGTTCACACCCCAAGTGAACTGAAAACAAAATCCAAACCCAAAACAGAAAGTCAACCTCCTGACTTCCATAAACCTTAACATGTGGCTTCTCCCAGGTCACCAAGGTTTCTGTTATTTATTGAGCTTAAATCACATGATTTCCAGAAAAGGTTATTTTCAAACAACATCTCAAGTGTCCTTTCAGTGAACTTGCAAGAAAAACACTTCCGTGGAATCTTATCAGTTTTAAAACACAAGTCCTCAAAAATATTTAACAAAAAATGGAGGCACTTTTGTAACAGTATCCTAACTTGCACCAAGACCCATTCACCTATCATCCTTGAGCTCACTTGTCTACATTGTCTCTGGCACTGGCAACACCTCAATTTTAAAATTCTCATTCTTTGTTTTCAAATCCCTCCTTGACCTCACTGCTCTAACCTCCTCCAGCTCCTCCATTGGCAGCTATGCCTTCATCTGCCTAGGTCCTAAGCTCTGATTTCACTCTCTGAGGCAGGCTACCACGTGAGGCCTGAAATTTAAAGAGAATGATGGCAGCAGAACCATCAGAGTGCGTAAAACAAACACCCGAAGGAATCTGAGAAAGTGACATCACAATAAATGTGGAGGAGGAGGAGGATGTCACACCACAAGGAAGGGTGGCAGCTGTAAGATACAGGTAAATATTTAATTTAAGCTACTTATGACTTAAACTAGATCAAATAATTAAGTCTTAACTTTATTTCTGGTAAGTTAGATAGTCTAATATAGGCATGGCAAGGCACCTTTGTCCTGCTGCATGCACATCTTGTGCCATATGGGAGCTCCAGGAAGCTACTTGCAGACAACCGCATGCGCAGGAAATATAATCGACTGGAGAAACACTAGCTCTGTTTTTTGGAGCTTGAGCAACAGCTGGCATCTCCGCAGTGCATCCATGAGGCGTAGAGCTATGTGAATAGCGCATTTCGGGAGATTGTCACCCCACAACTTAAGGATGTGTGGTCAGAGAGGGAATGGCTGACTGCTGTACAGCCAAGGAGGACCAGGCAGTAAGTGCAGGAGTCACCTGACTACTGAATATGGTGAGGGTGATGTTTCCTCAGGAGAAAAGAAAGAGCCAAGACCACGGCATCGTCAATGGCTCAGCTGTATAGGGGACAGGAGGAAGGTCAGAAAAGCAATAGTGGTTAATAATTCTGTAGTTAAGGGAACAGAGCTGAGTTTCTGTGGAAGGATGTCACTGGCTACTAAACATTAAGGAGGGCGGGTGAACAACCAGAAGTCATGATCATGTTAGCACGAATGGCATAGATAGAGAGAGGGATGAGGCCCTGCAGGCAAATTCTAGGGTGTAAGGAAAGAAATTAATAAGTGGGAACTTGAAGGTATTAATCACCATATTAATCCTGATGCCACAGGAAAATGAGTATAGAAATAGGATGATAGTGCAGCTGAATACGTGGCTGGAGATGTGATGCAGGTGAGAGGGCATTAGATTCCTGGGGCATCGGCTAAAGGCAAGTATCTCGTATGCCCCCTTAACCACCTTATCTACCTTTCCTACTACCTTCAGGAATCTGTGGGCATGTACTCCAAAGTCCCTCTGTTCCTCTACATTTCAATATTCTACTGTTGATTGTCAATTCTCTTGCCTTGCTTGCCTTTCTCAAATGTATTACCTCTTTTCTCCAGATTGAATTAATTACTGCCACAATTACTCAGTCAATCCCTTTCTCCCTTTGTTGTACAATAGTATGAAGTTAGTTGTTTTCCAGCGCCATGCCCATAGCCAGAGAGTATTGGAAAATGATGGTCAGAGCCTCTGCTGTTCCCTCCCTTTCTTCACTTTACAGCTTGGGATACATTTAATCTGGGCCTGGCAGTTTATCTTCTTTTAAAGATGCTTAAACCCCTTCTTAATATTTCCTCCCATTATGTTTATCCCATTGAACATTTCACATTCCTCCTCAACAACAATGTCTGCATCATACCCCTCTTTTGTGAAGACAAAGTATTCATTAAGAATCATGCCCACGTCTTCCGCCTCCATGCACAAGTTACATTTCATGGTCTCTAATCAACTTCACTCTTATTTATCCTCTTGTTCTTTATATATTTATTAAATATCTTTGGGTTTTCCTTGATTTTACTTGCCAATATTTTTAAGGCCTTCTCTTTGCTTTCCTAATTTCCTTTTCAAAAATCATGTCTCAGCTGAGTAAAATTGGCCTTTCCCCACTTGAGAACTTTTGACTCTTGGTCTATCTATGTCCTTTTCCTTAACTACGTGAAATCTAACTGAATTATTACTGCCACCAAAATGCTCTCCCATTAATATCTCTTCCACCTGCCCAGCTTCATTCCTTAAAACTAAGTCCAGAACTGCCCCTTCTTTATTAGCTTGCTATGTACTGGCTAAAAAAAGTTCTCACAAATGCATTTTAGGAATTTTGCACCCTCTATGCTTTTACTGATTCTATCCCAGTTCATATCAAGAATAGTCAAAATCCCCTATTACTACCCTATTGTTTTTGAACTTCAGAAATTTGCTTATATATTTGCTGATCTACACTTACAGCAGTGGGATTATCCCTTTCTTTTGATCTTCACTTCAAACCATACGGCCTCATATAATTATCTGGTGTATTGTCCCTCCTTACAGCTTTAATTGTTGCTATACCCAAAGTTGCAACCTGCCCTTTTTTAAATCTCCCTCTCTATCTTGTCTGAAAACCCTGTAAGCAGAAAGATTGAGCTGTCATTACTGGCCTCCTTTAAGTCATGTTTCTGTAATAGCTATGATATTCTTCCAAATGTGTACAGTGTGTAAAACACTAGTTAAGCCATGACTAAAGTATTACATATAGTTCTGGTCCCCACCTTACAAGAAGGATGTGATCGCACTAGAAGATACGGAGTTTTGAAAATGTGGCCAGGACTGGACAATTTTTACGGTGAAGAAAGATTCGATAGGCTGGGGTTGTTGGCTTTGGAACAGAGTGAGGGGAGATTTAATTCAAGTGTATAAAATTGATGGGCCTAGATAGAGTAAACAGAAATGATCTATTTCTTTTAGCAGAGAGGTCAATGACCAGGGGCATAGATTTAAAGTAATTGGTGGAAAGATTTGAGGGGGGATTTGAGAAGAAATTTCTTCACCCAGATGGTGCTCACAGCCTGGAACTCACTGCCTTATGGGGTGGTGGAGGCAGAACACCTCATCGCATTTGAAAAGTACTTGAATATGTACTTGAAGCCCCGTAACCTGCAAGGTAATGGACAAAGACCTGGAAAGTGGGATTAGGTTGGGTAACTCTCTTTCAGCTGGCATAGACATGATGGGCCAAATGGCCTCCTTTGTGCCGTAAATGTTCTATGATCAATGATTCTATGATCTATGACATCCCTCAAACAATACCCCCAAAGCAGATGAAATAATTATTTGTCTTATTGCTGTTGTGGGACATTGCTCTATGCCGAATAGCCACCAGATTTGTCAAAATAACCTGTTACAATCTTACCTTCCCGGAGTGGAGTGGAGAGAAGCAGAGCAGACCTTGTGGGAGAATGCCAAGAGTGGAGCCTATAAATCGAGCCCGAGGATCGAGGCCCAGTCTCTTACCTTCCAGGAGCGGAGCAGACAGGAGCGATGCAGACCTGTGGGGAGAATGCCGAGAGCGGAGCCTATGAATCGAGCTGGAGGATCGAGGCCCAGTCTCTTACCTTCCCGGAGCGGAGCAGACCTGGGGGAGGAACGCCAAGAGCGGAGCCAATAAATCGAGCCCGAGGATCGAGGCCCAGTCTCTTACCTTCCCGGAGCGGAGCAGAACTGTGGGAAGAACGCCAAGAGCGGAGCCAATAAATCGAGCCCGAGGATCGAGGCCCAGTCTCTTACCTTCCCGGAGCGGAGCAGAACTGTGGGAAGAATGCCAAGAGCGGAGCCAATAAATCGAGCCCGAGGATCGAGGCCCAGTCTCTTACCTTCCTGGAGAGGAGAGGAGCTCTTCCAGCGCGCCGGAGTTTTGAAAAAAAAAGAAAAAAAAAGTCAACAGTGACGTCAGAGGAGAGCTGCAAGGTGATTGGTTGGGTGAGTCACTGTTGTAGCGCATTTAAATATCTTCAAAAAAATAAGGGGAAAGTTTTTTTTTTGTTGAAAACAAACCTCTGGTGATAAGGTGAGTACTACTAAAGTGCTTTTTTAAATTCAGTGTAGCTTATTAAGGACTTTAGATTGGAGTGGGTGGAACAAGGCCCCTAGTATAATTAGTATTTTTTAATTCAGGGAGTAACTAATTAATCTAAGGGTAAGTCGTGGCAGGAGAACTCAGCCCCGCGATATGCTCCTCCTGCGCTATGTGGGAAATCAGGGACGCTTCCAGTGTCCCTGATGACCATGTGTGCAGGAAGTGTATCCATCTGCAGCTACTGGCTACCCGCATTACGGAGCTGGAGCTGCGGGTGGATTCACTGTGGAGCATCCGCGATGCTGAGGACATCATGGACAGTATGTTTAGCGAGGAGGTCACACCGCAGGTAATGGCTGCACAGGCAGAAAAGGGATGGGTGACCAACAGACAGAGTAGTAGGTGCAGGAAGGTAGTGCAGGAGTCCCCTGTGGCCATCCCCCTCTCAAACAGATATACCGCTTTGGATACTGTTTGGGGGGATGACCTCCCAGGGGAAAGCAGCAACAGCCAAGTTCGTGGCACCATAGAGGTCTCTGCTGCACAGCAGGGAAGGAAAAGGGGTGGAAGAGCTATAGTGATAGGGGATTCTATCATAAGGGGTGCAGATAGGCGTTTCTGTGGCCGCAAATGAGGCTCCAGGATGGTATGTTGCCTCCCTTGTGCTAGGGTCAAGGATGTCTCGGAGCGGCTGCAGGACATTCTGAAAGGGGAGGGTGAGCAGCCAGAGGTCATGGTCCATATTGGTACTAACGACATAGGCAGGAAGAGAGATGAGATCCTGCAAAGTGAATACAGGGACTTAGGCAGAAGGTTAAAAAGCAGGACCTCTAGGGTTGTAATCTCAGGATTACTCCCTGTGCCACGTGCTAGTGAGGATAGGAATAGGAGGATTAGGCAAATGAAGGCGTGGCTGAAGAACTGGTGTAGGCGGGAGGGCTTCAGCTACTTGGATCATTGGGATCTCTTCTGGTGCAGAGGTGACCTGTACAAGAAGGACGGGTTGCATTTGAACTGGAAGGGAACCAATATCCTTGCGGGGAGGTTTGCTAGTACTACTTGGGAGGGTTTAAACTAGTCTTGCAGGTGTGTGGGACCCAAAGTAGTAGTCTCTCCGATGAGATAGTTGAGGCAAATGTAGAGGTTAAAGCAAGCAAGTCCAGTAGGCAGGCCGGGCAGGGGCAGGACAGGGAGCGTGGAAGGTCTGGTAGGCTAAACTGCATTTACTTTAATGCAAGGAGCCTTACAGAGAAGGCAGATGAACTCAGAGCAAGGATCGGTACATGGGATTGTGATATTATAGCTATTACGGAAACGTCGTTGAGGGATGGGCAGGACTGGCAGCTCAATGTTCCGGGGTACCGATGCTTCCGGCGTGACAAAGGTGGAGGTAAGAGAGGAGGGAGAGTTGCACTATTGATTAGGGAGGACATCACAGCAGTACTTAGACAGGATATCCCGGGGGAATGTCCAGCAAGGCCATATGGGTAGAACTTCGAAATAAGAAAGGGGTGATCACTTTGATGGGATTATACTATAGGCCCCCCAATAGTCAGAGGGAATTGGAAGAGTGTATATGTAGGGAAATCACAGATAGGTATAGAAATTATAGGGTTGTAATAGTAGGTGATTTTAACTTCCGTAATATTGACTAGGACTGCCTTAGTGCTAAGGGATCAGATGGGGAAGAATTTGTTAAGTGTGGTGTCCAGGATAGTTTTCTGAAGCAGTATGTGGATGGCCCTACTAGAGAAGGGGCTACACTCGACCTCCTCTTAGGAAATGAGGCTGGGCAGGTGGTTGATGTGTCAGTGGGGGAGTACTTTGGGACCAGTGACCATAACTCTATTAGCTTCAAGACAGTTATGGAAAAAGATAGGACTACTGGTCCTCAAATTGAAGTCCTAAATTGGGAGAAGGCTAATTTCGATGGCATCAGACAGGAACTCTCAAAAGTTGAATGGGAGAAGCCGTTTACAGGTAAAGGGACGTCTGGCAAGTGGGAGGCTTTTAAAAGTGAGATAGGAAGCGTTCAGGGCCAGCATGTTCCTGTTAGAATGAAGGGCAAGGCTGGCAAGTTTAGGGAACCTTGGTTGACGAGGGATATTGAGGGTCTGGTCAGGACAAAGAAGGAGGCATATGTCAGGTATAGGCAGCTGGGATCACGCGAGTCCCTCGAGGAGTATAGGGGATGTAGGAGTACACTTAACAAGGAAATTAGGAGGGCAAAAAGGGGTCATGAGATTTCCCTGGCAGATAAGATAAAGGAGAATCTTAAAAGATTCTGTGAGTATATTAAGAGTAAAAGGGTAGCTAGGGAGAGAGTAGGTCTCCTTTAGAATCAGTGTGGTAATCTATATGTGGAGCCATGGGAAAGGGGCGAGGTCTTAAATGAATACTTCTCACCTGTATTTACAGTGGAGAAGGTCATGGAAGCTAGTGAGTTCAAGGGAGGGAACAGCGATATCCTGGAGCATATCAACATTACAAAGGAGGAGGTGTTGGATGTTTTGAAGCGCATTAAGGTGGATAAATCCCCAGGGCCTGACCAGGTGTATCCTAGGATGCTATGGGAAGCAAGGGAGGAGATTGTTGGGGCCCTGGCAGAGATTTTTGTATCATCGTTAGCCACGGGTGAGATACCGGAAGGCTGGAGGATAGCTAATGTTGTGCCTTTATTTAAGAAGGGCAGCAGGGATAAGCCAGGGAACTACAGGCTGGTGAGCCTTACATCAGTGGTGGGGAAGTTATTGGAAGGGATTCTGAGAGACAGGATTTATATGCAATTGGAAAGGCAAGGTCTGATTAGGGATAGTCAGCATGGCTTTGTGCATGGGAAATCATGTCTCACGAATTTGATTGAGTTTTTTGAGGAGGTGACCAAGAGGATTGACGAGGGCAGGGCGATGGATGTTGTCTACATGGACTTTAGCAAGGGCTTTGACAAAGTCCCGCATGGTAGGTTGGTCCGGAAGGTTCGAACAAATGGGATCCAGGGTGAGCTAGCCAATTGGATACAAAATTGGCTTGGTGATAGGAGGCAGAGGGTGGTAGTGGAGGGTTGTTTTTCAGATTGGAGGCTGGTGTCCAGTGGTGTGCCACAAGGATCAGTGCTGGGCCCTCTCTTGTTTGTCATATATATTAATGACTTGGATGTGAATGTAGGGGGCATGATTAGTAAGTTTGCAGATGACACCAAAATTGGTGGTATAGTGGACAGTGAAGAAGGTTCTCTAAGGTTACAGCAGGATTTAGATCAACTGGGAAAGTGGGCAAGGGATTGGCAAATGGAATTTAATGCAGACAAGTGCGAAGGGATGCAATTTGGGAAGTTAACCAAGGCAGGACATATACAGTGAATGGCAGGGCCCTGGGCAGTGTTGTTGAGCAGAGAGACCTTGGGGTGCAAGTGGCAACACAGGTAGACAGGGTGGTCAAGAAGGCGTATGGCATGCTTGTCTTCATCAGCCGAGGCATTGAGTACAAGAGGTGGGACGTCATGTTACAGTTGTACATAACGTTGGTTAGGCTGCATTTGGAGTACTGTGTGCAGTTCTGGTCGCCGCAATACAGGAAAGATGTGATTAAGCTAGAGAGGGTGCAGAAAAGATTCACAAGGATGTTGTTTGGTTTGGAGGGCTTGAGTTATAAAGAGAGATTGGATAGGCTGGGTCTGTTGTCCCTGGAGCGCAGGAGGTTAACAGAGGACATGATAGAGGTATATAAAATTATGAGAGGCATAGATAGGATAGATAGCCAGAGTCTGTTTCCCATGGTAGGGGTGACTAAAACTAGAGGGCATAGATTTAAGGTGAGAGGGAGGAGGTTTAAAGGGGTTCAAAGGGGTAAATTTTTCACACAAAGAATAATGGGTATCTGGAATGAGCTGTCAGAGGAGGTGGTAGAGGCAGAACAGTAGCAACATTTAAGAGGCATCTGGACAGGTATTTGAATGAGCAAGGCATAGAGAGATATGGAATTAATGCAGGCAGGTGGGATCAGTATTGATAGGCATTATGGTCGGCATGGATGCGGTGGGCCGAAGGGCCTGTTTCTATGCTGTACGACTCTATGACTCTCTGACAATGTAATTCATTGCCTAAAGTGTTTTGAAACATTTCAGCCTGTAAGACACTACATCAATCTAAATACTGTTTATCATTCTAAAGTCATGACATACCCTTCCTAGTTACACATTGAATTTAATGCAAAACTATTGAACCTACACAGCAGGCTGAGTTTTTGGATAGGCGTACCGACCTTTCAATCGAGGGTCTTAAAGTAATATACCACAGGCCAATGCGCCTCGAAATTGAAATGCGCGACAGCTGTTTTTCGGGATGCTGAAGGGTCCAATATGGTATACAATGTAACGTGTTCATTCTGTGCTGGGAGAGCATCACATGCCAAATTGGTTAGGGCACCCTGAAGTTGTCCAGGTTTCCTGACTGAAACTAGTGTTTGGTCCATTGCCCATACAAAGGGAAGGCCTAATACACTTCAGGCCCCTTTGGGATACTGGATTGCAACTGAATGCAGCATGTGCATGCTTCAGTTAATTTTCCAAACCAGACGTTCTTATATTGACCGCAGGAAGCAGCCAACAAAAAGGTAAGTAAACAATTTCTACTTTGCTCGATATGGCGTCAGGAGAGGAAGGGATGCTCCTTCTATGGGCCACTGCTTGCCACCACTCAATCACCTTCCCCCCACCCCGATTTCTCTTCAATCCCTCCTGGATTTAACATAGCCTTGGAGCCGGTATTCTGCTGGTGGCCATTCCTCCTCTTCATGACCTTGTAGGCTGCAACCAGCACCCCAATGTGCTGGGCATGTCCTGGTGGTGCAAGAGGACCAATTTCACATGGTCTGCTTGCATGTCAGTTTTGGTGCAGCATTGGTTTCTGCCAATTGCTTTGTGACCAAATTTGGGTTCAAACCAATTTCTAGGCTGTAGTCTTTCATCAATCTTCATTTGAGAAGAGACGATGCTAAAAGAATCTTACAGAGATGTATCCTGAATTTACTGGACTACAGAAGATAATTCTTCCACTATTCTGTTACCTGGGCAGCAGTAAAATGAACCTGGTTAAAAGTTTGTTAAGGGCGAATTTAGGACAAACATTAGGAAGTATTTCAATAATTAAAGAACGACCATCCTCTAGAATCGGGTCCCAAGAAGGGAAGGAATTTACGGCCAGCATATTAGATCCATTTAAAAGAAAGCAGCCTCTAGTAATAGGAAGACATCGGCCGGGATTTTACCCCTGGCGGACGGGAGCCATCCACCAACTGAAAAGTCAGTGGCGAACCCTGTTCCGCCTGGCCTGGGGATCTGACCTGTATTTTGCGGGTCCCCGGGCTTTAATTGGTCTGAGGTGGGACTTCCACTGGCTTGAGGTAGGAAGTCCCGGCTAATAAAGCTGCCGGCCAACCAGCGGGCCGGCAGCTCTCTGTCCCAGCAGCGCCACTGGAAGCAGTGGTGACTGCTAGGTCTGCACCCCAACTTCGTGAGGAAGATGTCGGGGAATCCCGGAACGCAGGTAAGATTTTGTTGCCTCACTGGGGGTGACCAGTCGGGCCCCGGCGAAGCAAGGATGGTCGATTGGGGGGCATGGGGGGCGTGTTGGGGGTGGCTGGGGCAGCGAGGGTGCCCAATCATGATGCCCCACCCCCCCATCAGGACATCAGAGATCCACCTGCTTTTAACAGGCGGCTTTTCTTGGGCCTGGACGCCTGAACAGTCACGGGTAAAATCCCTGTGGAGGCAGGCGGAGGCCCTTAAGTGGCCGTTAAGTGGCCACAAGGGCCTTGATTGCCTGGGGCGGGCAGGCCGCTTTTAGCCACCGCCGTCCTGCGTAAAGTGGCGATGGAGGCGGGAGCAGGTCGGGAAGGGCCCCCCCAAGCTTCCCGCTCCATTTTACCCTCCCCCCACCCCGCCACCTTCCTGCTGTTTGGGGGGGGTGTAAATTTCCGGCCATAGGATCAGTATTCTGGAAGGATGAGGTTAAATGGGCAGAAGGGCCTTCTTTGTGCAAGCTGATCTTGTGAACTTATTAAATGTATTCTATCATTGGAAGTTCCAGTGACATAAGGTCAGATAAACTATAATTTTATTCAGTTGTAATGATAGTGTTGTACTTTTTCCAATATTAAGTCATTTATCTACCTCAAGAAGAAAAAAAGATCAGAGAAAGGAATACTTCTTCAATAGCTTTGGAAAAGCTATCATTAGACAATTAATGCTGGGGTAGATTGGAAAAACAATTCACAAAGGCTGAGTGCTGAGCTATTTGGTGGCGTCATGTTCAAAATGTCTCAAGTGTGATCAACAGGCAGGATCATTAAAAACTTATTTTCTGAATTTTCCTCCTGTGTCCCATCTGTCCCAGCTGCCTGATCCAGCATTCCTATAGATAGCTTCTCAGATAATGTATTTTATCAGTGTTAGTTTTTGGTTGAGGAGAAACAGTTCAGTTCTGCAAGAAGGAATTCATCCCTGAACAAGGTACTTCAGGAAGCATCGAATACAGGCTTCGTTAGAGAATTTTCGAAAAGGAATGGGATAGGAATCCCTGAAAGAGAATTAAAAAAAAACACAGAACCAAAGACCAATCAGCCCAACATCCAAAATAGGGAAAGTACTGAAGAGAAACCTAAAGGACTGAATGATGCATACTTAGATTTCATCAAAGCTTTTGATACAGTGCCAGTAGGAGACTGATGCTCAAGGCTGGCAGACATGGCATAGGTGGAATGCTACTGAAATGGTTCAATAATTGGGTGAAGCAGAGCAAATGGTTATACCTGGAGCTTGAATGGCATGGAAGAAAGTAACTTGGGTGGTACCTGAGGGATCAGTGGTGGCATTTGGAAGTGGCAACAGAAAGAAAACTCTTCAACTTTGCAGATGATACCAAGTTACAAGAGACTTTAACAGGGAAAAGGCTGATCAGGTTTGAGGAGCTGGGTCCACAATTGTAGACACCCTTTAATGTGAACTAATGCAAAGTCATGAGATTGTGAAAGGATAATAAGCAGCAGCAGTATAATGTCAATGGGAATGTTACACAGAACATGACACAGGAGAGAGATCTGGGAGGATACTGGTGGATAGATTGCTGAAGCCATCAGCACAGCACGTAGGCGCGGTAAAGAGAAGAAGAATCTTGGGCTGTCTGGCCAGGGAAACAGAACACAAATCTCAGGGTTTGATTCAGAATTTGTAGAAAGCACAGGTCTGGCCCCACTTGGGGTATGGTGTACACCATATTATGGAAAAGATATCCAGGCATTTGAGAAGGTGCAGGGGGTTATTGAGGATTTTGCCAGGTAATAGGTGGGCTTGGAGTTAACACCTTTCAAATGAGGTAAGGGAAGAAAATGGAGGAAGAAAATAAATATATCCAAGCTAGAAGTGTAGCTTATACACTGATAGAGACAAGTTGAAAGTTTTGTTAGTTTTATTATGTTATAATCATGCTTTCCTGGTTCTTTTCCGTCCTTTGGCTAATTTTCCCCCATTTTCCCCCTTCTTTTCTCCTCTCCTGACTCACTGGGTGATGGATCTACAAATGCCGGTTGTTCTTTGTACAAGGCCAAGGCCAAGCCACCATTATTTCTGTGTAAGTGTTGAATGTGAATGTCACAGGCTCATTGACTGAGGACTGAGCCCAACCTAATTCAGTCCCCACTCAATACCCACACACAAGCACATTCAACAGGGTCAAGGTATATCAGTAAGGATTGATAGATTCAGCACCTGAATCCTTGCCTAACTTGGGCACTACAGCCAATTCTTAACACCTCTACTGTTGCCTGGCTGAAATCTATCAGCCAGTCTTCTCAATCTGGATGGCTCAGAAAGGATTATTTGGATACCACTGTTGGTACGGTATTCCATAGTCCTAATGACGCACCGTGTAAAAAGAGAAGTCTCCTAACCTCTCCCTTTGTTTTTGACTATAATCTTACATTTCTATGCTCAAGTTACCGACTTACCTATGAGTAGAAGTAGTTTTTCCTGATGTACTTCTTGAGATTTTGGGTAATAATTAGATGTCCGCTCAATTGTGCTTGTTTTACTGCAAAGAGCCCCAGAAGTAGATGTTCGTCTGGTGTGGACTTGGGGCATAAAGTAGGCCTAGCAAGCCCACCAGGTGCCCAATTGTCCTGGTGGGAAACCCAGTTCACTTTGAGAGCGGGGCCTCATTAGTACCCAGTCAATGGGCAGCGGGCAGAAAATAAGTCCCCCCAGGTTAGTTTGCTAACAATGGGTCACTCAATATTGGATGGGCCAGCCAATATCCGGACTGGAAGAAGGTTGGTAGAAAGAACCAATGAGTCCTTGAGGAGAAAGGAAGCGCCCCGCTACTCCCAGACCCACAACAAAGCCAGAAAACTTCCCTTTGGGCTCCGCTTTGGCTGGACCACTAATTGATACTGAATGGATCAGCCTTGTACTGTGATAAGATGACAAATAGGGTCCTATGTACACCACATGGCCCGGAATTGCATGTTAAAACGGCACAGTTGGGAATTCCAACTTTTTTCTCCCAAAATTATACTTCATTCATAAAAATCTGTAAAATACATTACAAAACAGTTCAAAATAGTTCCAAGTTGACAGAAAGTGCAAAAGAAATCACTTTTCTTCAATGCAAAATGTGAGTTGCCTCACAATCCTTCCATTCCATTTTACATGCAATGTATATTTGCATTACACAGCAAACCCATATTTGGGTGTGTACAGCCCGAGGGGTTTTACACAGGTTCCAACCCCTCGGTTCACTATGGCAGGAGGGCCTTACACAGTGGCCTTTCCCCATTGACCCTTTGCGGCGGCTGCCTCAAGCTTTATTGCGTCCCTCAGCATGTAGTCCTGGACCTTGGAATGTGCCAGTCTGCAACACTCGGTCGTGGACAACTCTTGGCACTGGAAGACCAGCAAGTTTACGGCAGACCAAAGAGCGTCTTTCACCGGGTTGATGGTTCTCCAGCAGCAGTTGACGCTTATCTCGGGAATTCCAGCTGCCCAGCGATAGGCCTGATGGAAGTTTGTCATAGCCTCAGCAACAGTGGGAACATTTGTAAGATGCTCCCATCCGTTTCTGCCAGATTGGAGGCATCAATTTCCACCGCACCCCCTTCCCTCCCACTCCATTTCTCTAGTCGCTCCAAATAACTAAAGCCTCTCATACCCTGTATGATTGGTGAAGGTACTGAATGAGGCCTCTTCCCTATTCCTTTCAGTCATTCATTATTATCTGCTGATCACTGAATGCTTTGAAGTGCCACAACAATGTAATGTATTGGGGCCCAACCTACTATAAGAAAGAGGAATTGTTAACATTGGCAATCTTGAATACGTTGAGTTATGTTTCTAGATTAGATTAGATTAGATATACAGCACTGAAACAGGCCCTTTGGCCCACCGAGTCTGTGCCGAACATCAATCACCCATTTATACTAATCCTACACTAATCCCATATTCCTACCAAACATCCCCACCTGTCCCTATATTTCCCTACCACCTACCTATACTAGTGACAATTTATAATGGCCAATTTACCTATCAACCTGCAAGTCTTTTGGCTTGTGGGAGGAAACCGGAGCACCCGGAGAAAACCCACGCAGACACAGGGAGAACTTACAAACTCCACACAGGCAGTACCCGGAATCGAACCCGGGTCCCTGGAGCTGTGAGGCTGCGGTGCTAACCACTGCGCCACTGTGCCGCCCTCTCTAGGGCAGAGAGGGAAGACAAAAAAAAGACAAATCTTTGATATAAGCTAGGAGGCAATAGTATAGAGTCAAAGACAGAAGCATTAAAAATACTGAGTCCCAGAGAGGCCTGGAGGAGCCTGAGAGAAGCCCACCCATCAAACTTGTCCAAAACTGATTACAGGGAGAAAATACCTTGAAACGAGGGATTCTTACTCTCTTACTCTCATAAAGGATTAACTTTAAGGTGAACATCTTCAAAATATTCAGTCATTTTGGCAGGTAACACTGCAACATTGTTCTGTGTTTACACTGTTATGGTTTTGCAATACTGCTTTGCATAACATCAGTTCATACCACTGAATGCAAATATATTTCTAAGAAGCCAGTGTAGTTTAATCAATCTGTCACCAACACAAAACCAGGGTGAGTTAATGTGTAAATTTACCTTCAGAGTTCCATAGTCAGTAAATCTTCATGTTCAGTTTAGTATATGAGGGTGTAATGAATGTAAAGTAATGAGTCCTTAAAATGAGGAAAAACTTGCATTTATGAAGCACCTTATCCTGTCTCTCAGAAACATCTCATAGTGCTTTCCAGAAAATGAATTATGTAGGCAAATGTGGCAGCCATTTCTGCCGGGCAACAAGTAAAGATGACTAATTTGTCAACTACGTAGATCTAATCGACAAAGTGGGCATTGTATTTGTCTGGCCTATTTACTAACTAAACATTTTAAAATACAAATGTTTATCAACAAATGGTGACTAATTTTGCCTCATTAAGAGTTTTAAAATTTGCCAGTATTAGAAGTAACCACAAAGAATGAATCATCACCAAGTGGAAAATGAGACAACATGGAGTCACTGCAATTGGAAATGTCACATTACATCAGCTATTTCCATAAGTATCCACAAAATATAGACAAGAATGCAATACTTTGTCAACTAATCCCATTAACTAGCCTCTTTGTTCTCATAAGGTGGTCCAGAGCAGCTCTCTTTTTCATCGGATTTCATTCACGGGAACTCTAAAGAGTGACCAACCAATGTTAGGGATTTCAGACGGCCTCAGTTCCACCAAACAGCAAAAGGTGAAGGACAGGGTTGCCCAATTTCATTGCACTGCTGGACCTGCCTCAACTGAGGCCTCTTGTGTGGCCAAATATGGTGCCGAAGTTATGAACATTCTAGTTAAGTCTCCGACACTAGCCAGGGTGAAGGGTGGATTCGGGAGCTAGGGAATGGAGTTTGTCATGTGGACCAAAGACAGTGCTTCAGTCTTGCCAATATTTAATTGGTGAGAATTTCTGCTCATCCAATACAGGATGCCCGATCAGCAATCTGACAATATAAATTGGGTTTTCTGAACACTTAGGCACAGGATGATCAGGTGATGTGGAATTTCCTGGCTGTATTGCTAGAGGATGCCCCTCTCTATCGCTGTAACCTCCTCCAGCTCGACGACTCTTGAAGTTATCAGCATTCCTCCAATTCTGGCCTCTTTTGTATCCCTGATTTTAATTGCTCCATCAATGCTGCACACTCTGCTATCGCTTCAATAAAACAGGGACAGATATGTGATATGTCCAAAGTTCATGAATGTGCCTGGGGCACAGTTGTGCTTGTTACATATGGTAATAGTGGACTATGCCCTTTCACCCATTTTCCCCTGTGTGATTTACTTTATTGCGTTTTGTGAAAGTAGTGTGACTATTTTCACAGTCTAGTCTGAAGGGAAGTAAAATGGAGGTCATGCCGATCCTAATTCACAGCACTTCAATTCTTAAATTCTAAGTAGATTATGAACTCAGGAGGAGGCAGGGACTGCACTAGATGAACCGGAAAGGCAGCATGGCTGAAAACGGTTCTGCACATCAAGCTATTCATTGGGAAATGTCGAGAGCAGATTGTGAAATTGAAAGTTGGCTGCAGCATATCCTAAAATTTTGCCTCTGCCTCATTTTAAAAAAAGTACCTTTTCATCAGCATTGATACCTGAACAAATGATAGTACATTGTGAAATAAGGTACATTGTAGAACCGGCCCCCAGGTCAGAGAGTGTGTCTGTACAGCGAGAATATTCATACCATATTACCACATATACCATATTTACCATAGTAAAGGTTAACTAACTATTATTTACAGACTGTATACACTCTCAGCAAGCCACCTAAGCTCGTGTCCTTCATGCTGCTATTCCTTCTTCTCGAGCCTATCTCGTGTGACTATTACATCATTGCTCTTACAGTGGGAGGGGTCTCTCTCACTGTCTTCAGTATGAACCCTTTGCATCCTTATACTACACCTTTCACAACCCCAAGCTGTCCTAAAGCACTTTTCAGTTAATTATGTACTTTTGAAGTATAGTCACTGTTGAAATGTAGGGAAATAGAGCAGCCAAGGTCCCACAAATACCAATGAGATAAATCACCAATTAAACTCTTTTTAGTGCTGTTGGTTAAGGGGTAAATATTGACTTGGAACCCAGAAGAACTCCCCAGTTCTCCCCAGACAGGGCCTCATCTGAAGGACTGCACTCACTACTGTACTGGCGTGTTAGGCGAGATTGTGTGCTCAAGTTTCTGGAGTGAAACTTGAACCCGTGACCTTCAAATTCAGAGGCACAAGTACTACCACTAAATCAATGCTGACAGCTAATATGTTAACCTTTTCTGTCCATACATGCCCTCTACTGAGAGTTAATGTATTCACAGGATGTGGGTGGCACTGGCAAGGCCAATTATTGTCCATCCCTAATTGCCATTAAGAAGGTGGTGGTGGCCCTCCTTCTTGAACTGCTGTAGTCTGTGTAGATTATAATCTTTTGAAGCAGCAACTGAGTGCCTTGTTAGGCCATTTCAGAGGGCAGTTAAGTGTCAACCATGTTGCTATGGGTCTGGAGTCACATATAGGCCAGAGCAGGTAAGGACAGCAGATTTCCTTCTTTTTAGGATTTTAGTGAACCAGATGGGTTTTTTAGGACAATCCAGTAGTTTAATGGTCATCATTACTGGTACTAGCTTCTTATTTCAGATCTATTTCATTATCTGAATTTAAATCCACAATTACCATTGTGGGAATTAAACTCTGGATTAATGTCTGGATTATTAGTCCAGGCCTTTGGATTAATAATCTCATAGCATAACCACTATGCTACCATAACTGCTGGCTTAAAAAAAGTCGAACGTTAATTGTTTTGGGTTGGTTACAATGCCCTTCAACAAGCACTGAGTCAACCAGTACCTAAATTTACCTACTCCTTTTAACAAAAGACACTCAAATCAAGTTGATGCATTCCTCAGATAGAATTACATAACGTATTACAAAGAATTACATTGAATATACAGTATCGAAACATGCCATTCAACCCAACCAGTCTATGGTGTCATTTGTGTTCCACTCGAGCCTCCTCCCATCCTTCCTCATCTAACCCTGTCAGCATAACCCACAATTCATTCTTCCTAACTAACTTTCCCTTAAATGCATCTATGTTATTCACCTCAACTACACCCAGTGGTAGCGAGTTTCACATTCCCATCACTCTCTGGATAAAGATGTTTCTTCTGAATTCCGTATTGGTGACTATCTTATATTCATGTCTTTTAGTTTTACTCTTTCCTTACAAGTGGAAACACTCTCTCTATATCTGTTCTATCAAAATCTTGCATACTTTTAAAGACATTGATTAGGTCACACCTCAACCTTCTCTTTTCAAAAGAAAAGAGATCCAGCTTGTTCATCCTGTCCTGATGGTATAACCTTCCAGTTCTGATATCATCCTTATAAATCTTTTTTCTACGATCTCCAGTGCCTCTGTATACTATTTATAACATGGCAAATAGATATGTAGGTATTATTTCAAGGTTCAGTACAAGTTTAGCATAACTTCTCTACTTTTCAATTCTATCCCTCTAGAAATAGGCCCCTGTGCTTGGACTCTTTTACAAAGGCCTTATTAATCCGTGTCACCACTTTTAATTTATTAGTCGTCCTCAGTACTAACTTCCACCCCCAAGTTAGTGTCATCGGCAAATTTAGAAATTGTGTTTTGATTCCAAAGTCTAAACCGTTAATATAAATTGTGAATAACAGGGGTCCTACCACTGATCCTTGTGGGGACCCCACTTATCACCTTCCACCATTCTGAATAACTGTCCTTTACCTTTATTCCTGCTTTCTGTCTTTAAACCAGCTAGGCTTCCATTCTGCTATTTGTTCCCGGACTCTGCACGCATTAGTTTATTATGTGGTACCTTATCAAAGGCCCTTTGGAAATCTAGAGATAGATTACCTCCACTGCATTACCCTTGTCTACTCTCCCTGTTACCTCTTCAAAGAATTTAATGAGGTTGGTAAAGCAAGACTTTCCCTTTTGGTATCCATGCTGACTATTTATTCTAGATGTTTCTCAATTTTCTCCTTTAGTAAGGATTCCATTATCTTTGCTACCACCAATGTTAATATGACTAATCTATAATTCCCTGGACATGTTCTATCTCCCTTCTTAAATATAAGTATAATGTTAGCTATCTGCTAGTTCTCTGGTCCTACACCTTTTTCTAACAAATTATTAAGTATGTGTAATATTGCCTCTGCTATCTTTCCCTGAAATCTTTTAAAATGCATGGATGCAATTTGTCCGGGCCAGACGTTTTATGGCTATTTGAGTTTGATTAGTTTATATAACCATTCTCCTCTTTTTGTTTTAAATATGGTTATATCTTTTCTCAGCTTCTGATGTCATGTCCACCTGAGCTGTCTCCCTGGTAAACCTAACAAAGTTGAGGAATTATACATAAGCCTTTGCCCTGCCTCTTTGTGCTGCACCATTTTGCTAGCCAAGCATGCTGCACCACTGACAGACTCAGAACAAACCAGATATTACCTTCAGGACAAGACCAGCAGACAGGGGAAAGGGTTTGAGGTGATGACAGTGCTGGTTTGCATCCAAAAATGATTGGATTTAAAGTAAGAACCAGGATAAGAAGCTATGTATGAGTGTGTCTCTCTGGCCACAACTTCTTGAAAGAGAGGGGAGTATCTATTAATGTTATATAGGCTATGTTACTGCTATGGCTCAGCACATTTTGACCATTTTTCCACAGAATGGAATTCACAATAAAAATTGTTTTATTTTACTGGATTTTATTTTCAGCAAAGTATATTTAAAAAGCCACCTGGACAATTGATGATTAATATGCTAAATAGAAATGCTTTCCGCAGAGATTAAACAATAAGCAATTAGCTTGTCTAATAGCAAAACCCATTGTGTTGGGAAATCATTGAAACCATCTATGTCTGTGAAGAGGGAGATAGAAAGAGAGAACCAGGGACACAAGCAGAATGAATGGCCTTTTGAAACAGAGAAGTCTTTCAGCAGAAATGCTGGAAGAACTGTTAGAAGATATTTTAAAATAGTCGTTTGGTAGTACAGAACTTGAGTATTGCTGAGAAGAGAGACATTTTGTCAAGCTTTTCATCTTGCACTCATCAGCACAATTTGCAAGAATACCAATGTAAAGGAAAGCAACAATATGAGAAGGGCATGCTGATTGGTTGGCAAGTGGACTCTGATTGGTAGAGGCTTTGCCATGGAGAATGAACCAGATTATGGTGACTGACAGTTAACTGCTGAGCTTTGTTTGAAATTTAAACCAGCCAGCTTGAGTCTGATTGGTCAAGGCATTGCCCTGAGGAAAGAACCAGAGAATGGCCGTCACTTATTTTGTTTAGCTGAAACAGGCACAATATGTGTACATGTTCTTTCTGTCTGCAAAGAACAAGGCCCTGTGTATTAATATATGTAGCTTCTAGTATGCATAATATGTGTACATGTTCTTTCTGTCTGCAAAGAACAAGGTCCTGTGTATTAATATATGTAGCTTCCAGTACACGCAAATGCGCAATACTGCGAGCCTGACTGATAATCTTAAATTGGTTGTCAGCGTAATTCCTACCACACTGAGGATTATTTGACAAATGTCGCGGAATCACATCTAATGTTGGACACTTTGTTTTGAGTTTTGCAAACACAGGCTGGTTGGGTACAGCCTGTACCTTGCCTGATGCGAACAGCGGAAGGGAGAATTTTTGGGATACATTACCCTTCCAGGATCATCTGAGGTAGACTGGGCACTTTTCAAGGCCAAAAATGACGGCCTTGGGCCTGTTCATAAGTATGCACGATATACAGTGAGAATGATCTGAACAGGGTAGCCATTGTCATGCAGGATGCCTTTGATTTGCCCTATTTCAGCATCAAGCTTGTATGGTGAACAAATGGCTCGGGCCCTATTTACGTGGTTGCCGACAAGGTCAATCTTATAGCATGTGAAACTGCAAGAATCCCACC
Organism: Heterodontus francisci; assembly: GCF_036365525.1. NCBI lineage: Eukaryota > Metazoa > Chordata > Chondrichthyes > Heterodontiformes > Heterodontidae > Heterodontus > Heterodontus francisci. The sequence continues at coordinate 33,360,068 of NC_090395.1, forward strand.
ATGTGTATTGACCAGTGAAGGTAGGCTTGCGGTAGACCGTAGTAGAGAACCCCTAAGTAGATTTCTCAACTAGAACGCCAAGGAAAGGGAGCTCATTTGACTGCTCCATTTTAAATGTGAATTTGAGCACAGGATGGAGCCCAGTAAGATGTGTAAGGAAATTATTACATGCAGTTGCGGATTCAAATATAGCAAATGTATCATATTGTCATATAGGCCCCCACCTGCCAAGAATCAGGCATATTAATGTTGTCATATGAACATTGATTTTAAACTGTTACTGGAGCGAAGAAAGGACTTGTTAAGAAAAATCACCAGACACTTGGCTGGCAAAACATTTTTGCATACTAACAGACAGTACTTGGAGGAACAAAGGGGCTATTCCCAGCTCCAAGTTAACCCTTAGTGGACATTGAGCACCAGGTATTGTGTGCAAGAAGAGACATTCAAGGGTCAGGAAGACAACAGAATCCACAAACTGACATGGTCAGACCAGCTAGTCACATGACCTAACACATGCTTGGCAACCTGAGTTTTCTTGAATTGTACAAGGAGTTTGAACTAAAAGAAAGTCTGTTTGCTTCTGGAGTGAGACATGGACAGATGCATCTGTGACAGGTAGATTAGTGAGGGCGAAGTCAAGTAGATTTTTCCCACTCAATGCTTCTTCCAAGTGGTGTTCAACATGGAGCAGTGCTCATTCATCAGCTGAGGGAGGGTGGTAGGTAGTAATCAGCAGGAGGTTACCTTGTCTGTGTTTGTCCTGATGCCATGAGATTTCATGGGGTCTGGAGTCAATGTTGAGGACCTCTCCCTCCTGACTGTATACCATTGTGCTGCCACTTCTGGTGGGTCTGTCCTGCTGGTGGGACAGGAGATACCCAGGGATGGTGATGGAGGAGTCTGGGACATTGGCTATAAGGTATGACTCGGTGAGTGTGACTCAGTGAGTATGACTATGTCTGGCTGTTGCTTGACTAGTCTTTGGGACAGCTTGTCCAATTCTGGCACAAGTCCCCACAAGGTAGTGAGGAGGACTTTGCAAGGTTGACTGGGCAGGGTTTGCCTTTGGCCTTTGCAGTGCCTAGGTCAATGTCAGGAAGTCTGTCTGGTTTTATTCTTATTTAACTTCTATGTAGCAATTTGGTACAACTGAGTGTATTGCTAGGCCATTTCAGAGGGCAGTTAAGAGTCCATTGCATTGCTGTGGGTCTGGAGTCACATGCAGGCCAGATCAGATAAGGACAGCAGATTTCCTTCCTTACAGGACAGTAGTGAAGCAAATGGTTTTTTATGACCAGTAGTTTTGTGATCATCATTACTGATGACAAACATTTTAATTTCAGGTTTACTAATTACATACACAGTGGCGCAGTGGTTAGCACCACAGCCTCACAGCTCCAGCGACCCGGGTTCAATTCTGGGTACTGCCTGTGTGGAGTTTGCAAGTTCTCCCTGTGTCTGTGTGGGTTTCCGCCAGGTGCTCCGGTTTCCTCCCACATGCCAAAGACTTGCAGGTTGATAGGTTAATTGGCCATTATAAATTGCCCCTAGTATAGGTAGGTGGTAGGGAAATATAGGGACAGGTGGGGATGTGGTAGGAATATGGAATTAGTGTAGGATTAGTATAAATGGGTGGTTGTTGGTCGGCACAGACTTGGTGGGCCGAAGGGCCTGTTTCAGTGCTGTATCTCTAAACTAAAACTAAAAAACAACAGCGACTACAATTCAAAAATGCTTCATTGGTGGTGAAATTGTCCGGTGGTTGTATAAAGCACTATATAAATGCAAGTTTTTCTTTTTGTGGGCCTCCTCTGCACCAGATTACACCTGCTAAGCCAATCATTGACTTTCTGATCCTCCCCCAATTCTTTATATATCTTGCTGAGGGGGTCCCTGGTAATGGCCTAACATCTCAGGAACTTTGACTCGCACCCACCAGTGGTGACATAATTCCCTGGATTCAGGCAGAAGTTGGAGCCAGGGCCTGCAATTCTAATCTCCCAAGCCTCACACTCAGGGAGTCCAGGCGATATTCTGTCCATTTCAGCCTGCACAATCCCAATTCCCAATACAAATTAAAATCAGGGCTTTTCTAGGGCCTTAGCAGTTTCCTCCCTTATCGTCCTCAGGACCTGAAGATGCGTCCCGTCAGGACCTGCCACTATGCCTAAATTGCAACAATGACACCTCAAAAGTGCTATAAAGCTGTGAAGCGCTTTGGGATGTTCTGTGGTTGTAAAATGTGCTATACAAATGCAAGACTTTTTTGCCCTTCAGTGCCCTGTAACATCTAAAATTTTCCTTTTATCCATGATAAAATCTCTCCCCTCTCTCAAACACTTGAAAACTGACCTCCTTGCTGGTATCATTGCCTTTAGTAAAGGCTGATGTAAAATACTTATTAAATGCCTCCACTATTTTCATTCATTATCTACAAATTGACAATCATCTTCTCTAAGGAGCCCTACCTCTTTTTTAAAAATTCTCTTTTTACTGATGGACTCATAGATTACTATACCTTCTGATGTTTTGTGATTTTATTTTCCTCATAATCCCTTTTAGCTTTCCTTATCATACTCTCAGGGCTGGATTTTACCCTGACGGTGGGGTCCAAGCGATGGGCTGGAAGGCAGGGATTGACCCCGCCTCGGCCCTGTTTTGGACCCTGGCCAAGTTCCATGGTGGGCAACCAATTAGCTATCTTCCATCAGGGTCCCTGTCCCTTTAAGGACAGGGATCCTGCCTTCAAGGGTTTCTGACCAATCAGAAGGCTGGCAGCTCTGCAGCACTGGCAGTGTCATTGGGAGCGATGCCCACTGCCGGTACCACAGGAGGCCCGGGACCAGGACCAGCACTGGAACCCCGGACCTCAAGTAAGTGGGACCAGCCAGTCTGGCAGGCCCCAGTGATGGAGAGGGGCAGAGGGTTTTCTTTGAGGGCAGGTGGGGGGGTTGCTGGTGGATGGGTGGCCTTCGTCACTGGGGGCACTCCGTGAGCCACAGATTGCCCACAGAAGAGGCTCCCCCACTCCACCCAGCCCACAAAGAGGCCGCCTGGTTTTACTGGACGACCTCCAATGTGACGGGACTCCCACTAGCCACTGGTAAAATGCCATTTGGGGTAGGAAGAGTCCCTTAAGTAGCCATTAATTGACGGCCTTCCCCACTCCCAACAAAATCGGATGGCAACGGACACTCCACCTCCTGCCTTCCCTCACTATTTAATGGCCCCTCCTTCCCCCTGCTCCCTCCACCTTCCCGCCTGTCTCCCAAGGGATGGGAAAATTAAGCCTTTAATTTCTCTTTGCATTTTCTCACACTATCTTTTTTTATTTTAATTATTATTCTAATAGTCCTCATAAGTCCTCCTTTTCATGCATAGTTCCTTTCTTTCTAATGGAATATAATTATTCTGTACTTTTGCAATCTAATTTTTTTTAAAATATCCCACTGTTGCTCTACTGTTCTGTCTGAGGGTTTCTCCTTCTACAAGAACTAGCCTTGGAACAATGATAACCTTGTGAGGTGAAGTCAACATTCATGTGTTGATGCTACGGCTTTGCATAAACGCAAAACAAATAATATAGCAGCTCATGAAGAGTGTTACTATCACTGCAGGGATGAACATTCAAGGTGACATACAATACAATGCAGTTATATGAGTATTTTTAGCTATAATTTTTGACTTGGTATATCCGTGATGCAAAAGGACCATTCCTTCTCCTTATAGGACCGATTACCTGATCTTGGTGCAGTGTCAGTGGACTTAGACCGCAGTGCACGTACCATGAATGTTATGCTGTCCTAACTGATATCTTTGTGAAGTCAGCCAATTATAACCATTTGATTATTTGCCATGTGTACATTGCCCAGAATGAGGGAATGTGTTGGCAGGATATCCAATAAGATCGTGTCCCTTAAAATGGGCTCGCATTCAAGGCCTGGAGTTAAGTGAGTAGAAAGGAGAAGGCAAAGGAGTAGAATCGCCCCATTTGAGAAGGCTACCCTTGAGGTGTTGCTCCAGGGGCTACTGCCCTCTGAGGAACTGGAAGCATAGCCTCTCATTAGTAGCAGTGTTTGAAGTATCTGGGTTGAAATGGCCAAGAGGGAGATTCCAATCTCCTATGTCAATAGGTCATGGACACAAATGGTGTCAGGACTGACAAAGACTGGCAAGGTACCAACACCCAGAATCTGTCTTAAGAAAGAAGGAACTTGCACTTATATAGCGCCTTTTATGACCTCAAGATGTCCTGCAAGTGCTTTACAGCCAATGAAGTGCTGTTGAAATGTAGGTATTGCTGTAATGTAGCAAATCCAGCAGCCAATTTGTGCACAGTAAGAGTCCCACAAACAGCAAAATCACCAGATCTGTTTTAGTGATAATTAAAAACAGAAAGCACTGGAAATACTCAATGGCCAGGCAACATCTGTGGAGAGAGAAGCAGATTTAATGTCTCAGTTTGATGACATTTCATCATAACTGGCAAAAGTTAGAGATGTAACAGGTTTTTAGCAAGTACAGAGGCAGAAAAAGAAAGGAGGGGAAGAAAGAACAAAATGGAAGATCTGTGATAAGGTGGAGGCTGGTAGGGTGAAAAGTGAGGACAAGTGGTTCTGGGAGAGTGGAAAATTGGTGGGGGCAGAAGTGCAAGAAATGGGACAGTCACAATTGAGGGCCCTCTGTCAACCATGGTGGAGGGGAATCCTAGGTTGAGGATCAAGGATGACTTATCAGAAGCACCGGTGTGGAAGGTGGTATTGTCAGAACAAATGCCACAGATGCAGAGAATAGAATAGAGTCTTTCGAGGAAACAGGGTGGGTAGAAGTGTACTCAGTTTGTGGGCTGATAGTGAATATTGGTCAAAAGCCTATCCCCAGAAATGGAGATAAAAAGTTGAGAAAAAGAAAAGAATAGTTAAAGGTGAGGAAGGGGTGGAAAGTGAAATAAAATACTGCAGATGCTGGAAATCTGAAATAAAAACAGAAAGTGATGGAAATACTCAGCAGTTCTGGCAGAATCCGTGGAGAGGGAAACAGAGTTAACGTTTCAGGTCAGTGACCTTTCATCAGAACTGGTAAAGGTGAAAGCAAAGTTGGTTAAATTTTCCAGCTCAAGAAAAGAGCAGAAAGCGGTCTGATACTGTCATCAATGTACCAGAAAAAGAGGTGAGTGAAGGGAACAGTGTCTGACTGGAATGAAGAATGGTCCACGTATCCCACAAAAAGGTAGCTAGGACCCATACAGGTTCCCATAGCAACACCTTTTATTTGGAGTAAGTGAGTGGAGTTGAAGAAGTTGTTCGATGTGAGAACCATTTCAGCCAGGCAGAGGAGGGTGTTTTAATGATGTTGGTTAAGGGCTAAATATTGGCCATGACACTGGGAAGACTCTCTTCTTCTTCTTTGCAATAGTGCCATGGGATCTTTTAGGGCCACCTGAAAGGGCAGATGTGCCTGAGTTTAGCACCTTGTCCAAAGGACAGCACCTCCAACAGTGGAGCACTCTGTCAGTACTGCAGTGGACTATCACCTTAGATTTTGTGCTTAGGTCTCTGGAGTGGGATTTGAAGCCACAACCTTCTAACTCAGAGGCCAGGGTGCTACCACTCAGCCAAGGCTGACAGCATTGGACCAAAGGCTGCATGCAACAAAGTGTTTACTGTCAAGCTGGTGCAGCCTCACTGAGGCCACAAGCAAACCACTCACACTGCCCCTTTACTCCTCCACCTCCTCACAAGCACTCGTGTGCTTACTTTGCGGCAGGGCTGACAATGTTGCTGGTATTGAAATATATTTCTGATGTTGCGCGTAGATCTTTCAAGTTGGGACCAGCAAGCATACTACTAGGAGCTGTTGGTACTGTCAAGGTGCCTGTAGTGTAAAGGAAGCCTCAAAGTGCTTCATAAGATCAATGCGAGGTAATTGGGCATGAAGACAGGGATGGAGAGGTTAGGAGGAGTAAATAAAAGCTTGGTTGAAGGGATGATGTTTGAGAACGTTTTAGAAGGTGGTGAAGAAGGTGAAGAGATTGAAAAATTTAAGGACAGTGTCACCAGTGATTGGATGAATGATGAGGAGTGTGCACAAAAGGCAAGAGTTAAGGAAAAGTGCTCGGACGTTGTTAGGACTAAATCAGGTAGCAGAGATAATGTCAGATTTGGCCTTGGAAAGGTTTAAAAACAAGGACAAGTATTTTAAATCCCATGTATTGGGGAGTGCTTCAGAGTGTCTTTGAAGTGCTTTCTTTGTCCTCCTCTGGAACATTAGCTCACCTCCACCTTCTCAAGGGCAATAAGGGATGGGCAATAAATGCTGTCCTAGCCGTTGATGCCCACATCCCGTGAATGAATAAAAATAATTGTAAGTTGTGAATACAGGGCCTGGCAAGAGAGTCGATTTTCAGCCATGTGGACACAGTGGCTAATCCAACGGAATTGATCTTGCAGGAGTTTTGCCTGAATGCTTGTGGATCTAGCTTCAAGAAGGACACTAGCATTTGTTTGAAGGTCCTCTCATTGAATCCTGATGATGTAGTGGAGGCATTTTCTAGCGCTCTCATGTGTCACTGATACACAGTCCAGGTCTCACTGCAGTACAGGAGCATGGTGACGACAACTGCTCTGTACACCAAGACTTTTGTTGATTTGCAGATGTCTTTGTTGTCAAACACTCGTTATCATAATTTGTAGAGGGCTGAACTGGCGCAGCTGATCTGGTGTTGGATCTCCTCGTTAATGGTGGCTTTTTGAGCCTTATGACACTCTGAAACTCTCCTTGAAGCATGGCTGCATTGACTTAACGACTGGGAGGAGCTTGCTACCAATCGCTCAGAATGGTGATAACTTGTCCACCAAGCTGCATCATGCTTCGAGTCCCAACGCCTTAATGATGAGGCAGAGCGACAGCAGAGAAGGAAAGAAAAGGAAGCAAATCCTGCACTCTGGATACCACTACTTCTTGGGATGCCCTGCCCCATGTGCCCAAAGGTCTGTGGGTCGAAAATCGGCCTGCTCAGTCACAGGAATACTCATGACAGAAATTCACCTGAATAGACATTGTCCTTGAATTGAGGGACAGCCGACATTGGGGAGCAGGAGCCAACATATGACAGTGAGGATGGGGTGATTGGTGAGCAGGAATTTCTGAGCAGGTGAAGCCATTTACAATGTCAGCTAGCATGGGAGTCAAGAAAGAGAGTTGTGTTGTCAGAAGTTGCATGGGAAGAGGATTGAGGGAGAAGAAGGCATGCCTTATAGATAAAGCTACAAAAGAGAAAAGATCAGGAGTGTGTGGAAGAACAGGGAAGGCTAGAGTCTGGGGGTTAGAGGAGGATGTAGCCGAGACAGCTCCATGGATAGTCTCCATCTTGAGGACAAATGAATCCATGAGCTCCTCGCATTCTGGTATTGGGGGGAAAAGACAGGGAAGAGAATTTTATGTATGCATTTGGTCTCAGGAATATGAGTTTACCCTTCTGCTCTAGGATGGTCATGGAATAGTCAGTGATTTTGACTGTGGAGAATGAGATACAATAGTACTTGATAAGGTCAGGCTGGACCTGACAATGGTTAGCTGTGTGCTAGATCTACATGAGTTCATGGCCTTCAGACCTAAAGGAGCAAAGGCTGGGACTAGACCAGAGGTAAAGGAAGGAGTGGGAGTGAGCAATTATTTTTCTGGGACAAGGGATTTGCAAATAGCAGCAAGGATAAGCAGTAGTACATGAGTGGCTGTGTGATGAACCAGCAGGTTGTCATGCAGAGTGAGTGAGTTAATTAGAAAGAGAAAATTAAGGAAAGATAGCCAAAGAACCTGACAAGCATGGTCTCTAGCCTGGCCCTCTTCAACACTGTGTACCCTCTCTGTCTATAATGTCCATGTCATCCTCTTCCATTAGCATCTGTGTCTGTGCTTGTTGTCTCCCTGTGGAGTACCAGCTTCTCCTGCAAGAAATATGGAAGTGGATAAATATATGCCCTGCTTAAGGGTTTGTAAGATTTATGAGGCAACTTAGCATAGCGAGTACGATGACGGGAAGAAGCGACCAATGAGGCCAAGGGGGAAGTAGTTGTGAGCAGTAGTAGGTTTTGAGGGTACGAGTGTAAGTAGAAAAAGGGTTCAGTGAAGTGTTCTCTAGTGATTTGAGGAGAGCCATGGGAAGCGAAGAAGTGGAGAAGGGAAGGACTGATAGTGATGCATGGTGATGCTGTTAATTATTTCAATCAGCACCTCCACCGCTGAATCAGACAACCGGGGAACCCGATGGCTGCACCTTCTTGTGGTCATATTGTTTGCACGTAAACATCTTAATCGCTCCAATGAACACTTGGAGAGATGAGGCCTGATAAAAATCAAAAACCTTTATTTCATAGTAAATCGAACATACAGAGTGACAGTTATGAGAGGACTGAGGTAATTTAAATAGTATAACATATCGCTACATAATGATATAAAAGAATAAGTTATGCTTCCCCAAATCAGTAAGGCATCTGATTTGACTTAAACAAAATGTCTTCTGTATTGCTGAAAATAGAGACATTTTGTTGAAGCTTTTCGTCTTGCACTCATCAGCACAATTCGCAAGAATACCAATGTAAGGGAAAGCAACAGTTTTATACTGTATGAGAAGACAGTGCTGATTGGTTGGCAAGTGGACTCTGCCATGGAAAAGGCACCAGTATATGTTGACTGACAGTTAACTGCCAAGCTTTGTTTGAAATTTAAACCAGGCAGCTTGGCTCTGCTTGGTCAAGGCATTGCCCTGAGGAATGAATCAGCGAATGGCTGTCACTTATTTTGTTTTAGCAGAAACAGGTGCAATATGTGTACATGTTCTTTCTGTCTGCTCAGAGCAGGGCTCTGTGTATTAATATATGTCGCATCCAGTAGGCGCAAATGTGCCACACCGCGAGCCCTACTGACAATCTTAAATTGGTTGTCAGCGTAATTCCTACCACACTGAGGATTATTTGGCAAATGTTGTCCAATTGCAGAATCACATCTGGTGTTGGATACTTTGTTTTGAGTTTTGGGCAAGCACAGGCTGGTTGGGTACAGCCTGTACCTTGTCTGTTGCAAACAGCAGAAAGGATGTTATTTGATATCAACCGCCAGTCTTTGGGATGTACGGCCTATATACCTAGCATCACACTGGCATTGAAATTCATATATCACATTACTCATTTGTGTGATAGGCAGAATGTCTTTTAGGCTTGACAGCATAGTGGTGAACACCACACGTGTTGCTACTGCATAGTAGCAGCATGAAACAGCTACCTTCACCATTTGCTCAAATTTTGGGATACATTACCCTTCCAGGATAATCTGAGATAGACTGGGCACTTTTCAGGGCCAAAAATGCTGGCCTTAGACTCGTTCATAAGTTTGCGTGATATACAGCGAGAAATGATTTGATCAGGGTAGCCATTGCCACGCAGGATGCCTTTGATTCACCCTATTTCAACATCAAGTTTGCATGGTGAGCAAATAGCTCAGGCCCTATTTACGAGACTGTAAGAATCCCAACACATGTATTGACCAATGAAGGTAAGTTTGCAGTAGACCGTAGTAGAGAACCCCTTATCAGATTTCTCAACTAGTACATCAAGGAAAGGGAGCTCATTTGACTGCTCCATTTAATTTCAGCACAGGATGGAGCCCACTAAGATGTGTAAGGAAATTATTGCCTGCAGTTGCGGATTCAAATATAGCACACGTATCATCTACATATCTGAAATATGCAAGATGAAGGAGATTAGGTGTCATTCTCTCAAAGACATGTTTCTCATGGAACCCAATAAAGATATTTGCAAGAGCTGCACCTAGAGGGGATCCCATGACAGCATCATCTATTTGGGTATACATGGTGTCATTAAAACTGAACTCAACTGCGCGAGTTGCTAAGTTCAATGAATACTGATTCACACAATGGTGGCGGGTCTAGAACCCCATGATATAGTGCTGCAGCGCAAATATCCAAATATCTATGGCTACCTTAAATGGTACATTGGTGAATAGGCTAGCAATGTCAAATGAGCACATGGACACGACATTGCTATTGATATGCAAGTCCTCTATGGTCTTCACAAAGTGATGAAATCCTTCACCTTGTATGTGGAGAACTTGCTCAAAACTGGTTGTTGGGTTCCATGAGAAACGAGGGAATGACACCTAACCTCCTACCTCGTGCATATTTCCGATATGTAGATAGTTGCGCCCAGGTGAGAAAGGGGGCATGGGTTCCCTCTCAGTCTTTACCTGGTCTTACCGTAACAGGGTTTAATTTTAAACACCCCGGTTTTTTTAGCTCCCCCTTAGTGAATCCTTGTTCACTAACTTCCAATTATAAGGCAAATAAACTAGTCAAACAGGTTTTCTTAGGTTTAAAGAAAAAAGGTTGAACTTTATTAAACTTAATCTCAAACTCGGTTAATGCCTACAGATACTTTACGCGCCCACGTTAGCATACATACGCTTTACACACATGCAGATAGAGTCAGAAAAGAGCAGAAGAAATAAAGTGGGAAAGTTTGAAGCAATATCTGAAAATGGTTTTGTTTGCTGTTCTTCGAGCTCGCTGTAAAGTCCTTGATTATAGATAGGTCTTGCTTTTCATTGAAGCCCAGTATTCTTCTTAAACCTTGTTTGATGTAGAAGACTTTTCTCACTTGAAGTTCATGTGTCCTCAGTGTGTTGAGAGGCTTGTGAAAAAGAGATGGGAGCAGACAGGAGTCCTCACAGTCCTTGTGGAGGCACAAACCCATCTTCACACTGAGGATACCCTTCATTGTGTTAGAGTCCGAGAGGCATATAGTTAGACAGCACAGAAACAGGCCCTTCGTCCCATCGTGTCTCTGATGGCCATCAAGCACCAATCTATTCTAATCCCATTTTCCAGCACTTGGCCCGTAGCCTTGAAAGCTATGGCATTTCAAGTGCTCATCTAAATACTTCTTAAATGTTGTGAGGCTTCCTGCCTCTACCACCCCTTCAGACAGTGTGTTCCAGATTTCAACCACCCTCTGAGTGAAAAGATTTTTCCTCAAATTCCCTCTAAACCTCCTGCACCTTACCTTAAATCTATGACCCCTGGTTATTGAGCCCTCTGTTAAAGGAAAAAGGTTCTTCCTATCTATCCTATCAATGCCCCTCATAATTTTGTCTCCCTCAATCAGGTCCCCGCTCAGCCTTCTCTGCTCTAAGGAAAACAACCCTAGCCTATCGAGTCTCCCTTCAGAGCTGAAATGCTTCAGCCCAGGCAACATCCTGGTGAATCTCCTCTGCACCCTCTCCAGTGCAATCACATCCTTCCTATAGTGTGGTGACCAGAACTGTACACAGTACTCCAGCTGTGGCCTAACTAGCATTTTATACAACTCCATCATAACCTCCCTGCTGTTATATTCTCTGCCTCGGCTAATAAAGGCAAGTATTCCATATGCCTTCCTAACCACATTAATCTACCTGTGCTGCAGCCTTCAGTGATCTATGGACAAGTACACCAAGGTCCCTCTGACCCTCTGTACTTCCTAGGGTCCTACCATCCATTGTATACTCCCTTGCCTTGTTAGTCCTCCAAAAATGCATCACCTCACACTTCTCATGATTAAATTCTATTTGCCACTGCTCCGCCCATCTTACCAGCCCATCTATATCGTCCTGTAATCTAAAGCTTTCCTCCTCATTATTTACGACACCACCAATTTTCAGGTCATCTGCGAACTTACTGATCATACCTCCTATATTCTCGTCTAAATCATTAATGTACACAACCAACAGCAAGGGTCCCAGCACCGATCCCTGCGGTACACCACTGGCTTCCACTTGCAAAATCACCCTCTGCCTCCTGCCACTAAGCCAATTTTGGATCCAATTTGCCAAATTGTCCTGATCCCATGGGTTCTTCTCCTCAACCAATCTCCCATGCGGGATCTTATCAAAAGCCTTACTGAAGTCTATGTAGACTACATCAACTACTGTACCCTCATCTACACATTTAGTCACCTCCTCGAAAAATTCAATCAAGTTTGCTAGACACGATCTCCCCCGGACAAAACCATGCTGACTATCCCTGATTAATCCCTGCCTCTCCAAGCGGAGATTAATCCTGTGCCTCAGAATTTTTTCCAATAGTTTCCCTACCACTGATGTTACTGGCCTATAATTACTTGGTTTATTCCTGCTACCCTTCTTCAATAATGGTACCACATTCGCTGTCCTCCAGTCCTCTGGTACCTCTCCTGTTGCCAGAGAGGATTTGAAAATTTGTGTCAGAGCCCCTGCTGTCTCCTCCTTTGTCTCACATAACAATCTGGGATACATCTCATCTGGGCCTGGGGATTTATCCTCTTTTAGACCCACTAAAACAGCTAATGCTTCCTCCCTTTCAATGCTAATATGTTCAAGTGTATCACAGTCCCCCTCCCTGATCTCTACACCTACATTGCCCTTCTCCATAGTGAACACAGAAGAAAAGTAATCATTTAAAACCTCACCTATATCCTCCAGCTCCACACACAGATTGCCACTTTGGTCCCTAATGGGCCCTACTCTTTCCCTGGTCATTCTCATGCCCTTAATATACTTATAAAACGCCTTGGGATTTTTCTTTATCTTGCCTGCCAGTCTTTTTTCAGGTCCCCTTTTCGCTCTCCTAGTTACTTTTTTAAGTATCCCCTACACTTTCTATACTCCTCTAGGGCCTCTGCTGTTTTCAGCTCTCTGAATCTGCCATTATCCTCGTTTTTTTTCCTTATCCAATCCTCTACATCCCTTGACATCCAGGGTTCCCTGGACTTGTTGGTCCTATCCTTCACCTTTACGGGAACATGTTGGCCCTGAACTCTCAGTATGTTGTGTGGCAGTACCATTGTGCTAAATGGGATAGATTCAGAACAGATCTACCAACTCAAAACTGGGCGTGCATGAAGTGCTGTGGACCATCAGCAGCAGCAAAATTGCATTCACCTACAATCTGTAACCTGTCGGCTTGGCATATCCTTCACTTTACCATAACCATCGAGCCAGGGAACTAACCCTGGTTCAATGAAGAGTGTAGGAGAACATGCCAGCATCAGCAGCACCAGGCATACGTAAAAATGAGAAGCTAATCTGGTGAAGCTACAACACAGGACTACATGCATACTAAACAGTGGAAGCAAAATGTTATAGATAGAGCTAAGCAATCCCACAACAAATAGAGAAGATCAAAGTTATGCAATCTTGCCACATTCAGTCGTGAATAATGGTGGACAATTAACAACTAACAGGAGGAGGCTCCACAAATATCCTTATCCTCAATGATGGGGGAGCCCAGCACATCAGTGCAAAAGACAAGGCTGAACAATTTGCGACTATCTTCAGCCAGAAGTGCCAAGTGGAAGATCCATCTCAGCCTCCTCCTGAGGCCCCCAGCATCACAGATGCCAGTCTTCAGCCAATTCAATTCTCGTGATGTCAAGAATGGAGTATCTCCTGACAACGCAGCGCATGCACAGAGCAATCACTGATGTCATCAGTGCGGCGGAACATTTGCCAGCTTGCCAGTATGAATCTGCGCGTGTGTGCACCGATGTCACCAAAAAACGACGCCAGACATAATGATGTCTGAGCTTTGCCTCACCCCTCAATGGTTGCAATCACCACCTCCATTCCCCCCAAACAGTGCCCCGCTTCGGCCGCTTGCTTCCCGCCTCACCACTTCACCCCCATCCACCCCCCCTGGCCACTTGCTCACGGCCTTACTACATCCCCCCAACCCCCCCACCGCCTCGGCCGCCTCCATCCCACCCCAACAGTATCCCACTCTCTCCCGCCATTGCCACTTCTCTTTGCCACTCTCTCCTGCACCCATCTGCTCGCCACTCACTCCCCGCCTCGCCACTGCCTCCCCTCAGCCACTCGCTCCCCGCCTCACTGCTTTCCCCCCACCCCCTTGGCCACTCGCACCCCGCCTCACTGCTTTCCCCCCACCCCCTTGGCCGCTCGCTCCCCGCCTCACTGCTTTCCCCCCACCCCCTTGGCCGCTCGCTCCCCGCCTCACTGCTTCCCCCCACCCCACCCCCCGCTTCTGCCAATCTCTCCCCGCCTTGCCACTTCAGCTGCTCGCACGGGAGTGTGCAGACAGGCGTGGTAGAGAGCGGGATACTGTTGGGGGTGGGATGGAGGCAGCGATCACAGCCATTGACCAGGTTTGAGTTTAATTCATTTTGTGACAAATTGAGCAGCACCATTTTTATTACTGGCAGCTACCTGAGACATTGCAGACAGTGACGTTACTGCCGACGAGACTGCATTTGTGCATGTGCCAGTACTGCGCCACCTAGTGATTGCGTTGTCCACAAATGCAGCCGAACAAGAAATGGCTGAAGCCACAGGATACTGCAAAAGCTTGGGCCCTGACAACATTCCAGCTGTAGTACTGAAGATTTGTGCTCCAGAACTAGCCATGCCCCTAGCCAAGCTGTTCCAGTACAGCTACGAAACAGGCATCTCACCACCATGTGGAAAATTGCCCAGGTATGTCCCATCCACAAAAAGCAGGACAAGTCCAATGTGGCCAATTACCGCCCCATCAGAGTCTACTCTCAATCATCAGCAAAGTGATGGAAGGTGTCACCGACAGTGGTACCAAGCGGCACTTACTCAGCAATAATCTGCTCACTGACACTCCATTAGGGCTACACGGTTCCAGCCCTCATGACAGCCTTGGTCCAAACATGGCCAAAAGAGCTGAATTCCATGGATGAAGTGAGAGTAACTGCCCTTGACATCATGGCAGTATTGGACCGAGTGTGGCATCAAGGATCCCTGGCAAAACTGAAGTCAATGGTAATCAAGGGAAAACTCTCTACTGGTTGTGGCTGCTGGAGGCCAATCATCTCAGCCCCAGGACATCACTGCAGGAGTTCCTCAGGGAAGTGTCCATGGCCCAACCATCTTCAGCTGCTACATCAATGGCCTTCCCTTTGTCATAAAGTCAGGACTTGGCATGTTCCCTGATGATTGCACAATGTTCAGTACCATTTGCAACTCTTCAGATATTGAAGCATTCCATGTCCGCATGCAGCAAGACCTGGACAACATTCAAGCTTAGGCAGATAAATGGCAAGTATCATTAGCACCACACAAGTGCAGGCAATGACCATCTCCAGCAAAAGAGAATCTAACCATCTCCCTTTGACACTGAATGGCGTTACCGCCACTGAATACCCCACGATCAATATCCTGGGGGTTACCATTGACCAGAAACTGAACTGGACCAGCCACATAAATACTGTGTCTATAAGAGCAGCTCAGAGGCTGGGAATTCTGCAGTAAGTAACTCACCTCCTGACTCCCCTAAGCCAGTCCACCATCTTCAAGGCACAAGTCAGGAGTGTGATGGAATACTCTCCACTTGCCTGGATGGGTGCAGCTCCAACACCAGTCAAGAAGCTCGACATCATCCAGGACAAAACAGCCCGCTTGATCGGCACCCCATCCACCATCTTAAACATTCATTCCCTCCACCATTGGCGCACAGTGGCAGTAATGTGTACCATCTACAAGATGCACTGCAGTAACTCACCAAAGTTCTTTAGACAGCACCTTCCAAACCTGCCACCTCTACCACCTAGAAGGACAAGGGCAGCAAATGCATGGAAACACCACCATTTGCAAGTTCCCCACCAAGCCACACACCATCCCTGGAACTATATCACCGTTCCTTCACTGTTGCTGGGTCAAAATCCTGGAACTCCCTTCCTAACAGCATTGTGAGTGTACCTACACCCGAAGGACTGCAGCGGTTCAAGAGGAGGGTCTTGCCAACATCTTCTCAAGGGCAATTAGGGATGAACAATAAATGCTGGCCTAGCCAACAACGCCCACATCCCATGAATGGAATAAAATAAAACTTACTCTTCCACCAATCTTTATTTAACTGGCAAACCTGGATATATGGCTCTCCATTGTGTTATCCCAGTAATTAGAAAATATAGTAAATATTTAGAAAGATGGTGATGGATTATTCTGGTCCTGGATTGCTTGGGCACAGCGAATACATGAAAATTCGGACCCCACCTGATTTATTGGTCCATTAATGTAAATAGTGGGAAAACCTACCCCAGGATTAATTGGAAAAGTGTAAATCATTCCCTTTTGTAAAAGTGCTCCCAAGTTCATCAGCAGAACAAGATAGATATTTCATAAGATAACCTATCAAAATGTTGCCACATGTTTGCACAGCTACCTTGGCAACCTTGTGCAATACAAAGAATTGGTTCCTCATCCGCTGCCAGGTTAGAGCTACAGATGAGACTGAATTTACACACCTATCACCTTCTTTAATTCTGCTGAGGTTGCACGTTGCATTGTAACTTTGTTATGTTTTTGTGTTGTAATGCGGACACACTTACCATGCAAACAAGATCAGCGAAGCCAAAAGGTAGGTTCTTTTATTGAAGGTACTAACTTATACAGCAATGCTAGGAGGTGCTTTACATTGCTGTTCCTTTAGCCCAGGGTTGTCCAACATATGGTCCGCGGGCCAGGATCCGGCCCGCCAAAGGTTTCCATCCAGCCCGTGGGTGTAAACTGGTCCCGGGGCCGTTCCTCATCCTCGTCCGGGCTCTGTGAATGGAGATGAGAAATATCCCATTGTCGGCCATAGAAGACAGAGGGTAGCAGTGGAAGGGTGCTTTTCTGAATGGAGGACTGTTACTAGTGGTGTTCCGCAGGGATCAGTGCTGGGGCCTTTGCTGTTTGTAGTATATATAAATGATTTGGAGGAAAATGTAGCTGGTCTGATTAGTAAGTTTACGGACGACACAAAGGTTGGTGGAGTTGCGGATAGTGATGAGGATTGTCAGAGGATACAGCAGGATATAGATCGGTTGGAGACTTGGGCGGAGAAATGGCAGATGGAGTTTAATCCGGACAAATGTGAGGTAATGCATTTTGGAAGATCTAATACAGGTGGGAAGTATACAGTAAATGGTAGAATCCTTAGGAGTATTGACAGGCAGAGAGATCTGGGCGTACAGGTCCACAGGTCACTGAAAGTGGCAACACAGGTGGATAAGGTAGTCAAGAAGGCATACGGCATGCTTGCCTTCATCGGTCGGGGCATAGAGTATAAAAATTGGCAAGTCATGCTGCAGCTGTACAAAACTTTAGTTAGGCCACACTTAGAATATTGTGTGCAATTCTGGTCGCCACACTACCAGAAGGACGTGGAAGCTTTGGAGAGGGTACAGAAGAGGTTTACCAGGATGTTGCCTGGTCTGGAGGGCATTAGCTATGAGGAGAGGTTGGATAAACTCGGATTGTTTTCACTGGAACGACGGAGGTGGAGGGGCGACATGATAGAGGTTTACAAAGTTATGAGTGGCATGGACAGAGTGGATAGTCAGAAGCTTTTTTCCAGGGTGGAAGAGTCTGTTACTAGGGGACATAGGTTTAAGGTGCGAGGGGCAAAGTTTAGAGGGGATGTGCGAGGCAAGTTATTTACACAGAGGGTGGTGAATGCCTGGAACTTGCTGCTGGGAGAGGTGGAGGAAGCAGGTACGATAGCGACGTTTAAGAGGCATCTTGACAAATACATGAATAGGATGGGAACAGAGGGATATGGTCCCCGGAAGTGCAGAAGGTTTTAGTTTCAGCAGGCATCAAGATCAGCGCAGGCTTGGAAGGCCGAATGGCCTGTTCCTGTGCTGTACTGTTCTTTGTTCTTTGTTCTTCTTACAGAGCGGCCTTTTTAAAAACATCCCGCTTTCAGTTTCACAGCTGACAGCTGCTGAAGCAGGAATATGCTTCCCAACTTCGGACGATTCGGGGTTTTCCTACTTTTTCTAAAAGCCTGCCGGAAAAACTCGGAATCTGTCCGATGTTGGGAAGAGTGTTCCTGCTTCAGCAGCTGTCAGCTGTGAAACTAACAGCGCGATGTTTTTAAACAAACTGTCCAACCACGAAGCTGCCGTGCTGAGTGCTCCCGTTCCCTGCAACTGTCAGAGAAAGGGAGAGAGGGGGGGGGAGAGAGAGGGGAACAGAGAGAGGGAGAGAGAGAGGGGGGAGAGAATGGGGGGAACAGAGAGAGGGGGAAACAGAGAGAGGGAGAGAGAGGGGAACAGAGAGAGGGAGAGAGAGAGGGGGGAGAGAATGGGGGGAACAGAGAGAGGGGGAAACAGAGAGAGGGAGAGAGAGGGGAACAGAGAGAGGGAGAGAGAGCGGGTAAGAGAGAGAGGGAGAGAGGAACAGAGAGAGGGAGGTGAACAGAAAGAGGGAGAGGGAGGGAAACAGAGGGGGGGATACAGAGAGCGAGGACAACACAAGGAGAGAGACAGACAGAGACAGAGAGAGATCAAGATCACGCCTGACAGACGATTATCTACCCGGAATACTTCGTATCGCTACAAGAAGTGCACGGGCAGAAATTGACTACTCGTGCAAGCAAAAAAATGCCAGGTATCGTATTAAATCGGTGTCCAACTTAGTGATTGAGAAAATAAATCAATAAATTAATTTTCTCATTTAAAGCTTCTTCACAAGATGCACATTTGTTATTGTTTTGGTTAATAGTAAGATACATTTGTACTGCCTTTATCTTTCTGAAATTGTCTCACTGGCCCCCTATGTAAGACAAAAATTGTAATGTGCCCCCCACCCACATGAAAAGGTTGGACAACCCTGCTTTAAACTGCTTGCCACAAGTGCTTTGAGGTCACAAGGGTCTGTGCATCATATCCTGTCTGGTAATTGACAGCCGATTAGATATGCCCCTTCAAGCATTACTGCAGTACTTAAAGCAATACCACAACAGACTTGTCATCAAAATTGGACCATACGTCACAGCAACTGATCACTGTATGGGGCCGTTCTGTTCCCAACCACTCTGGTACTTGACGGTAAAGCAGCTTCAACAATTGCCAGTAACCCTGTAAGATCTACAAGGATCAGTAATGACCCCTGACTTCGAAAGAAAGATTTGCATTTACATGACGCCATTTCTTGATCTCAGGATATGCCAACACCCTTTACAGCCAGTTAGGTACTTTTGTTGAAATGCAGAACTGTTGTGACGTGGGTAACACCATCGTCAATTTGCACACAACAAGCTTCCACAAACAGCAATGATAATATGTTTTTATGTTTTGATTGAGGAGACAACATTGGCCAGGACACCAGGGAGAAATTGCTCTGCTCTTCTTCAAAATGCTGCAATTGGATCTTTTACATTCACCTGAGAGGGCAGACAGAACCCCAGTTCAACATCTCATCTCAAAGATGGCACTTCAGACAGTGCAGCACTCCTGCAGTACTGTTCTGGGATGTAGGCATAGATTCTGTGCTCACCCGAGTCCTCCCAGCACATCGTATGCTAAATGGCGGGAGCACTGCCAAGATAGCTAAATCAGCTAATTTCCTATTATCTAGTGAGCTCAGTCTGTCGCCTTGTGTTCACCACTGTCTTGAGACCATATACTTGGCCCTGTGTTGTCATTAGTCACCTCCACACATATTAGTTATGTGTTTTTCTCCTTCTGCTTCAATTCTTTTCAGATTATTTTGTGGCCAAGAAGCTGATCAATAGCCAGAAAATTGTCTCCAAACCCTCAGCCAATGATCTTCTGTAGCCAGAGATTAGCAGGTGTGTGAAAGCGGCCCAGGGTAACTTGCCTTCTGAATTTTCCTCTATCCCTGTGCTGAAATACTCAGCCTCAGATTGATATCTTCCAGGATAGCCCTGTTAAGATTGGCTACTTGACATGTGAGGTGTCATCCATGTGAATCCATGATCTACCAATTCATGAAGCAGTGGGTTTTGACAAAATTGCTTTAGTACAGAGTATGTCAAAGAACAAAGGACAGGAGGAAAGATTTCTCCTGCACTGAAATATCACCTATAATAGCACATGTTTCAGCTGAAGATAAGTAGGCATGCAGTTAGGAAGCAGTTAGAGGAATGTATTAGTTTTGTAGGATGTGACATTCAGTCTTTCACATTCTGCCTTACAGTCGGTGCATGAGTGAGTCTCTCAAGAATATGCCACAAGCACGCAAGTAGTATATGTATTGTATTGAGCTATGTCTATCTCTTATCTTTCTCACCACAAATGCTGCCAGACCAGCTGAGTTTTTTCCAGCATTTTCTTCTTCTATTTGAGCCAAACTTACTTTGCATAATGAAATTACAAAGAAATGATTTGCCTGAAGTAGTTTCATTGTAGTTGTCACTTCTCTAGTGCTTTAACATCTCACACTGAAGAGTGCCTGCAGAGTCTCATCGACAGGTTTGCGGCTGCCTGCAATGAATTTGGCCTAACCATCAGCCTCAAGAAAACAAACATCATGGGGCAGGATGTCAGAAATCCTCCATCCATCAATATTGGCGACCACGCTCTGGAAGTGGTTCAAGAGTTCACCTACCTAGGCTCAACTATCACCAGTAACCTGTCTCTAGATGCAGAAATCAACAAGCGCATGGGAAAGGCTTCCACTGCTATGTCCAGACTGGCCAAGAGAATGTGGGAAAATGGCGCACTGACACGGAACACAAAAGTCCGAGTGTATCAGGCCTGTGTCCTCAGTACCTTGCTCTATGGCAGCGAGGCCTGGACAACGTATGTCAGCCAAGAGCAACGTCTCAATTCATTCCATCTTCGCTGCCTCCGGAGAATACTTGGCATCAGGTGGCAGGACCGTATCTCCAACACAGAAGTCCTCGAGGCGGCCAACATCCCCAGCTTATACACACTACTGAGTCAGCGGCGCTTGAGATGGCTTGGCCATGTGAGCCGCATGGAAGATGGCAGGATCCCCAAAGACACATTGTACAGCGAGCTCGCCACTGGTATCAGACCCACCGGCCGTCCATGTCTCCGCTATAAAGACGTCTGCAAACGTGACATGAAATCCTGTGACATTGATCACAAGTCGTGGGAGTCAGTTGCCAGCGTTCGCCAGAGCTGGCGGGCAGCCACAAAGACGGGGCTAAAATGTGGCGAGTCGAAGAGACTTAGTAGTTGGCAGGAAAAAAGACAGAGGCGCAAGGGGAGAGCCAACTGTGCAACAGCCCCGACAAACAAATTTCTCTGCAGCACCTGTGGAAAAGCCTGTCACTCTAGAATTGGCCTTTATAGCCACTCCAGGCACTGCTTCACAAACCACTGACCACCTCCAGGCGCGTATCCATTGTCTCTCGAGATAAGGAGGCCCAAAAGAAAAGAAAAAGAAAGTTTCATTGTAGTTGTCACTTCTCTAGTGCATAACTTAGCCTCATGCCTGCATAGTTTATTTATATTTCCAGTGCGGAGTTGGATTAGTGCCAGTAACGCCCATCAGAAGTGCCTCAACAGCTGAAAATATTAATTGATATATGCAACTATTTTGGATGCCAAAAATCATTCTTTTGTGTTGCTTTGTTCGATGTTATGAAGTACTTTTGTTCTTCCTCTTGCTTTTGGCATGGACACAAACATGGGACAGTCACTAGGAAGCTTGATTGGAAAAGTGCATTTTGTAAACGAAAGTCAGAATTTGTCCATGGCACCTTTTTCAATGTGAAGTTCACAATCATCCCTGATACTGTCACTTCTCCCAGCAGTATTAGTTTCAAATCATTGAGAATTTATTGGGTGTATCGCTTCTCCCTTCTCTTTAACATTACTGAGACAGCCTGTGGAGGCTGGGTGGCAACTGAATTTCTCAACTGTTGCAGTAAGAGAGAGAACTAACCCTATAGCCAAAACATAAATTTTTTTGTATTCATATTAGTCGATCTGCTCTCTACTTAACTGCACTCAATACTTCCCTCCATTCTTCAAGGTACTGGAGTGCAGCTCCACAGGTACCGAATGACCTCTGGCAATGCACCAAAGGACCATGTTTCATACACAGATAATGAGTGTCAGCGTGCTATTTGACAGTGGGGGGGCATCTCAGCTGAGTCGCAGCCTATCCTTAACTGACATTCATCTTTCAGCAGGAGTCACTGGATAGCAATCAAGACTATGAACTCAAGATGGGAGTGCTCAGGAAGTTAAAATCACAACAGACCAGTGATTGAACCACAGCCCATTTTGATCGGCATGACTCAGTGCAGAATCACCAACTTGGCACATGGCCGGCTTGTTGGTCATGCACCATCTTCATTTTCCCCTCAACCTGGCCAGCGATACCCACATTCCATGAACAAATTTTTAAAAATAAATTATTTGTGTTACTACTGCCACTGTGGAATCTACCCTACAGTTCAATGGGGAATCCAAGAACCAGTAATTTCAGCTTTTTACACAATGGATTGAATTGGAAATTATCCTATGATGTTTAGGTGGCACAAATACTCCTGAAGGAAAATCAAATGAGGGGCAGGAATATTTTTCCACCCTGCCCCCAACTATCTTTGTAAGTCCAAAGGAGCGAGTAGTCAGTGCAGTGGCATCTGGAACATAGTTTAACTTCGGTAAACACCAGAAGGAACCATTGAAAAATCAGGAGTTTAGCATATCATGCTCAGGAATGTCATCTTCATATTGAAGTTTACATGGGAAAATAGATGGAATTGAGGGATTCGAACTTCAAACACCAGTAAAATGGCATTACCATTGTTTAATCCCCCACCATCAACATCCTGGGAGTCATCAGCGGCCAGAAACTTAACTGAACCAGCCACATAAATACTATGACTCTCAGAGCAGGTCAGAGGCTGGGCATGTTCTGGCAAGTAACTCACCTCCTGACTCCACAAAGCTTTTCCACCATTGGCAAGGCACAAGTCAGGAGTGTAATGGAATACTCTCCATTTGCCTGGATGAGTGTGGCTCCAACAACACTCAACAAGCTCAACACCATCCAAGATAAAGCAACATGCTTTATCGGTACCTCATTCACTGCCTTAAGCAATCACTCCTTCACACAGTGGCTGCAGTGTGTACTATCTACAAGATGCTCTGCAATAACTCCCCGAAGTTTCTTCAACAGCACCTCCTAAACCCGCAATCTCTACCACTTAAAAGGCTCATGGGAAGACCACCATCCTCCAAGTTCCCCTCCAAGTCACACACCATCCTGATTTGGAAATATATAACTGTTCCGTCTTCAATGCTGGGTCAAAGTCCAGGAATTCACTACCTAAGAATACTGGGGAAGTACCTTCACCATAGGGACTGCAGCGGTTCAAGAAAGCAGCTCACCAGCACCTTTTCAAGGACAGTTAGGGTGGGAGATAAATGTTGGCTTTGCCAGCAATGCTCGCATCCCATGAATGAATAAATAATTCCTTTAAAAGAAGAAGACAATCGAGGGATTGCCTACATGTGCATATGTGGAATAAAGTGCCATACGTTTCAAAACGTTGGGTCTACTTCTATAACTACTGTTGTATACCAGCATCCAACCTGCATTACTCACTTTTCCACAGCCATTTGTAACAATTACTGTCCACAATATGTAATATTAAAATGATACGAATTTATTTTGTGATATGGACATCAATTGAGCCCTCCTTTTACTGCTGTGCTTCTGCCTAGTAACTACAAAAACTGTGCTTGTCTGTGCATATCTAAGGGTGTGCCCAATTTCTGAGCAGGGGAAGTCTCTTGCCGAGGCACGTTTTACCCTGTTCTCCTTTCCAAAGTACCATTTGTAATAAATACTCTCCCAACCCCAAAGCTCACTTGCCACCTTTTTTTTCTATTAGTTTATGGGACGTGGGCATTGGGGCACTCTAGGACAGCATTTATTGCCCATCCCTAATTGCCCTCGAGAAGGTGGTGATGAGCTGCCTTCTTGAACTACTGCACTTCTTGAGGTGTAGGTACAGAACAGTGCTGTTTGGAAGGGAGTTCCAGGATTTTGACCCAGCAACAGTGAAGGAACAGCGATATAGTTCCAAGTCAGGACGGTCTGCGGCTTGGAGGGGAATTTGCAGGTGGTGGTGTTCCCATGCTTATGCTGCCCTTGTCCTTCTACGTGGTAGAGGTGGCGGGTTTGGAAGGTGCTGTCGAAGGAGCCTTGGTGAGTCACTGTCATGCATCTTGTAGATGGTACACACTGCTGCCACTGTACGCCAATGGTGGAGGGAGTGAATGTTTAAGGTTGTGGATGGGGTGCCAATTAAGCGGGCTGCTTTGTCCTGGATGGTGTCGAGCTTCTTAAATGTTGTTGGAGCTGCACCCATCCAGGCAAGTAGAGGGTATTCCATCACACTCCTGACTTGTGCCTTGTAGATGGTGGACAGGGTTTGGGCAATCAGGAGGTGAGTTACTAGCCGCAGAATTCCCAGCCTCTGACCTGCTCTTGTAGCCACAGTATTTATGTGACTGGTCCAGTTCAGTTTCTGGTCAATGGTAACCTCCAAGATGTTGATAGTGGGGGATTCAGTGATGGTAATTCCATTGAATATCAAAGGGAGATGGTTAGATTCTCTCTTGTTTGAGATGGTATTACGGCCAGGTGAGGAGGGGTCTCAGGCTTCCTTCTCACCCTTCCTCTTGTTTGACCGCAACAGGATTTAATCCTTTCTAAAAACAGTGGTTGTGCTTACCACCTCAGTGAGTGTTTTACCTTTTTCCTCTAATGAGATTGCAAAAAAAAACAATTGGACAGGTTTTCTTGCGTTTACCAAGAAAGAGGTAGGTTTATTACACTTAACACTCTAACCTGATTTAAAAATACTAAAAATATGCTACACATTCACGCACACATTCACACGAGAATCACACACACACAAATAGATTACAGAGGGAAACAGATTTGGTGGTTGGATTAAAGTCCAGAATAAATGGAACTTAAATACACAATCTGTGAATCCAGTAGTCCTCGGCTGAAGCTGTATTCTTGAAGTCCTTGCTGATCAATGCAATTTGGCTGGCTTGCTTTGTTCTGAGTTTTCCTGAAGGCAGAATTGGTAGTTGATTCTCTTCCCCTGGTTGCTGGCTGTATCAGTCTGTAGGCTTGGAGGGTCTCCCAGTCGCAGATAGTTCTTTCTTGATATTTTCTGGGGAGAGAGAGAGAGAGACAGGGGAGAAGCCACCATTTTTGCTGCTGCACACTCAATTACTTACTGTCTGTTGTCTGTGTTAGGAAACTTCTAGTTTCTTCAGAGATAAACAGGCAGTCACATGGTTCTATTAATCCTCTCTGTTTTTAATGAAGTCCGAAGTCTAAAACCCAAGACTCCTCTTCGGTGGGGTTGTCCGTGTTTATCCCGTCAGAGGGACATCTCCACTTATGAATGCCTCAGGATGACTTTGAATGGCTCGCTAACGTGGATCATCTGGCCAATCTACTCAGTTAGCCAAAGCATTGTTATAGCTGAACTTGTTAGACTTTTCGTCTCCATTTCAATCTCCTGGTGTTTCAGATATAAATGGCCCTGGCCATTTTGGCTGCTGGTTTTTAAAAGTTACTTGTAAGGTTTTTCCATTAAAAGTCTAAGGTAAGTTTTTAACCGATTAAATTAATTTTTCCCATTTGGCATATAGGGTTTTCCTGACAGATGGTCATTACCTGGCACTTGTGTGACGCGAATGCTTCTTGCCACTTATCAGCCCAAGCCTGGATGTAGTCCAGGTCTTGCTGCATTTCTACACGGACTGCTTCAGTATCTGAGGAGTTGCGAATAGTGCTGAACATTGTGCAATCATCAGCAAACATCCCTGCTTCTGACCTTATGATGGAAGGAAGGTCATTGATGAAGCAACTGAAGATGGTTGGGCCTAGGACACTACCCTGAGGAACTCCTGCAGTGATGTCCTGGGACAGAGACAATTGATCTCCAACAACCACAACCATTTTCCTTTGTGCAAGGTATGATTCCAACCAGCAGAGAGTTTTCCCCCTGATTCCCATTGACTCCAGTTTTGCTAGGGCTCCTTGATGCCATACTCGGTCAAATGCTGCCTTGATTTCAAGGGCAGTCACTCTCATCTCACCTCTTGAGTTCAGCTCTTTTGTCCATGTTTGGACCAAGGCTGTAATGAGTTCAGGAGCTGAGTGGCCCTGGAGGATTCCAAACTGAGCGTCAGTGAGCAGGTTATTGTTGAGTAAGTGTCGCTTGAGAGCACTGTCGATGACCCCTTCCATCACTTTGCTAATGATCAAGAGTAGACTGATGGGGCAGTAATTGGTCGGGTTGGATTTGTCCTCCTTTTGTGGACGAGATGCTGGTGAGATATTTTCCTGCATGTCCAAACTCCCTGCTGGGGGAAACCAAGCAATTTCACAAAGCTAACAGTGTTCATTTGGAGTTGTTCTGCACTAAACATGGGCACAAAATAAAGGAGAGCAAAGTGTTGGAGGGGCCTCTGTCCTTTTGTCCTCTCTAGCCATTCTCTTCCTCTGTTTGCCTGAGGGAGTTGCATTTAATGTTCAAGGTTCATTCAAGCAAGCAAATTGCCTTTCCCTGCACCATCACGGTAAGGATTTCTATTATTTACTTCTGTCACTGTTCTAGTAATGTTTCAAAATCTTCCCGTTCTTTTAACTTACTGCAACAAGCAACTTGAATTTAGCAAAATAGGAACAGAAGTAGACTATTCAGCCCTTTGAGAAACCAACATCACTAGCAAAACAGATTATCTGGCCATTATCGCATTGCTGTTCATGGGAGATCACTGTGTGCAAATTGGCTACCACATTTCCATTATTACAACGCTGACTGCTCTTCAAAACTACGTCATTAGCTGCAAAGTGCTTTGGAACATCCTGAGGTTGTGAAAGGTATTATATAAATGCAAGTCTTTCTTTCTTTGTTTGCTCCGCCATTCAGTTAGATCATGGTTGATCTGAATCTTAACTCCATTGTATTGCCTTTGCTCCATATCCCTTGATAATCTTCCCTCACAACAATATATTGATCTCAGCCTTGAAAGCTCCAAATGACCTCTAGCATGCACAGTCTTTTGAACACAGACTTCTACATTTCCACTACCCTTTGTATGAAAACGTCCTTTCTGATTTTAGTCCAGAATTCTCTGGCTCTAATTATAAGGTTGTGTCCACGCATTCTTGATTCCTCCCCATCAGAGGAAATATTATCTCTGTATCTACCCTATCGAATTGTTTTAAAAACGTAAACACCTTGATCAGATCATTCCTCAATCTTCCTTACAAGGGAATACAGGACAAATGTATGCATCCCGTCCTCATAATTTAATCCTCTAAGGATTTTAGATGTAGAAAGAAATGTAGAAAGTGGAAGGGGTTTAGGGAGAGACTATGGGTACATGCTATCTGAAGACTGCCACCAGTAGTGGTGGTGGTCAGGGCAAATGCACAGTTGAACAACATGAAAGAGCAAAGAATGGGAAGAGGGGCTTTGTACTGGAGGTGATTGCAAAGGTAGGAAGTAGCAAGCCATAGAAGGTTTGGAAGATGAAGATGAGGCTTTTGAAGTCAATACTATGAGGGACAGACATCCAATTGGAAGGATCAGTGAGATAGAGAAGCACGAGTTTGTGTGGGGTGGGATGCAAGTAGTACAATTCTGGATGATTTGGCGTTTATGCAAGATGGAAGTTGGGAGATCAGCAAGGACAGCATGGAAAACTCCAGAGGATAAGTGTTTCAACAGCAGGTGGTATGGTAGGAAGCAGAGGCAGGTGATGTTTCAGGGATGGAAGTAGGTGGTCTTGATGGTGAAGTGGATGTAGATGCAAGCAGGACATTGAGGTTGCATAGAATTGATTGGATTTGAGCAATATCCAGCATTGGGAGCCCGAGCACAAACTTTCTGATGGATTTGTAAATGGCGAACAGCAAGGAATTACAGCTCATCTGAAACTTGATGTCAGACTCCTGTCTGACAGCACAACAACAGTGATGGAAACTGGTAACATGAATGCCGAGACTATCCTCCAGTAAAATTTGACAGTGCAATTGCAGATCGTCCATGAGTTCCTCATGAATGACTTTAACCAGCACAACTTGACTGTTTTCATTCACTATTCACTATGCTGTTGAATTCAGTTTGGAGGGATAGAATATTCAAAATAAACATAGTCCTTTACGGCTTTTTAACATCTTATTGTTACTCTTACCTCACATCTCCTTTTCCGATAAACAAAAAAGAGCTCGGAAAAGGAAAAGAGCAGCGGTTGCAAAATAAAATTGCAAATTGCTGGAAACACTCAACCGATCATGCAACATTTTTAGAGAGTGAAACAGAGTTAAAGGTTTATATTTAAGATTTCCAGCATCAGCAGTACTTTGCTTTTGCTTCAAAGTTAAATGTTATCCATTTTAATGCAGGGCAATGCCAAGATGGAGATGTTATGAAGATGGAATTATAATTACTGACAGTCTCTGCTGCTAATGCATTACTCTTATCTTATGTTTTAATTTTCTGAAATGTGTTATTTATTTTTCAGTGGATAAATGAAGGAAATCCTCAGCCCCATTCACTCCAGAATGTTAACTGTGGGTTGAACTTGTCAGCACGACATTGGTACTGGCTGTACCAGGAACGAAGCCTCCTCGGAAACTCCTGCCAATAGCAGCCCTTTTGTTACCTGTGCCTGGATCAACTAGTTTACAACATTCATTGGCATCACGCAGCTGTATTCAATGATAGATTAATTGTGTCTGTCATGAAATCATTAAGGATTAAATAATTAATCAATTATTAATTAGATTTGTTCAATATCCATTATTTGGCAAATAGACGCAGAATGAGCTCATTATTTGAGAGCAAACAATTCTCCCAGAAATGATGATTTTGTACTGCATACCTGGAGAAGAAATGGCTAGTTATATCACAGGTCAAGTCCAGCTTTACATGAAAATAAAAGCAAAATACTGCAGATGCTGGAAATCTGAAATAAAAACAGATTGGGTGACCGCTTTGCGAACACCTTCGCCCAGTCCGAAAGCATGACCCTGAGCTTCCAGTTACTTGCCATTTCAACACTCCCCCCTGTTCTCAAGCCAACATTTCTGTCTTTGGCCTGCTCCAGTGTTCCAGTGAACATCAACGCAAGCTCGAGGAGCAGCACCTGATCTTTTGTATAGGCACTCTACAGCCTTGCGGACTGAACATTGAGTTCAATAATTTCAGAGCATGACTGGCCTTTTTTTATATTTTTATATCTTTTTATTTTATTTTATTTTTAACCATGTGCTTGTTTTTCATGTAGACAGAGCTGCTCATTATTCTGCTATTAACACTCTCTCTGGCCTAATGCTTTGTCTTTCACCACAAGCATTAACACACTTTTTTCCTTTGTCCCAGGACAGCTTTGTTATTTAATCTCTCCTGCACTCTGCCCTATCACACACCTTCCTTCTTGTTCTCTTCCTCACCAACGCACCCCCCGCCCCACCCCCTTCACTTGCTTAAAACCTAATTCTTTTCTAACCTTTTCCAGTTCAGATGAAAGGTCACTGACCTGAAATGTTAATTCTGCTTCTCTCTCCACAGATGCTGCCTGACCTGCTGAGTATTTCCAGCACTTTCTGTTTTTATTTCAGCCTTACATGGCCAGCAGAAACTGGGAATCCCTAAAGGTCAATATTGCTCTTCATCCATTTGACCTAAAAGACTTTACAGCTGTATTGAGAAATTCAATCAGCTTTTTGTTGAAGTTACACAATGTAATATGTACAGTATACACTGAGGTAAACAGTGATATCTGACTCATTGTCACATTGAGCTATATAAAGATTACAGATGCAATGAAAGCAACAACTAATTAAAGCCTCTCATGTATTTCACCATAGCCATGTCAAATGACTGCATGACGCATGTCAGCCAAGCAGACAGATTAATGAAAATCACCATGTTATACCTGTTGTTCCTTTCCACAGTGCCTCTTGTGGTAGGACATGGAAGCATTCTTTTGGTTTGTGTTCCTTGGTAAGGTAATGGTTATACAAAGAACAAAGAACAAAGATAATTACAGCACAGGAACAGGCCCTTCGGCCCTCCAAGCCTGCGCCGATCCAGATCCTCTCTCTAAACATGTCGCCTATTTTCTAAGGTTCTGTATCTCTTTTCTTCCTGCCCATTCATGTATCTGTCTAGATACATCTTAAAAGACGCCATCGTGCCCGCATCTACCACCTCCGCTGGCAACGCGTTCCAGGCACCCACCACCCTCTGCGTAAAGAACTTTCCACGCATATCCCCCCTAAACGTTTCGCCTTTCACTTTGAACTCGTGTCCTCTAGTAATTGAATCCCCCACTCTGGGAAAAAGCCTCTTGCTATCCACCCTGTCTATACCTCTCATGATTTTGTACACCTCAATCAGGTCCCCCCTCAACCTCCGTCTTTCTAATGAAAATAATACTAATCTACTCAACCTCTCTTCATAGCTAGCGCCCTCCATACCAGGCAACATCCTGGTGAACCTCCTCTGCACCCTCTCCAAAGCATCCACATCCTTTTGATAATGTGGCGACCAGAACTGCACGCAGTATTCCAAATGTGGCCGAACCAAAGTCCTATACAACTGTAACATGACCTGCCAACTCTTGTACTCAATACCCCGTCCGATGAAGGAAAGCATGCCGTATGCCTTCTTGACCACTCTATTTACCTGCGTTGCCACCTTCAGGGAACAGTGGACCTGAACACCCAAATCTCTCTGGACATCAATTTTCCCCAGGACTTTTCCATTTACTGTATAGTTCACTCTTGAATTGGATCTTCCAAAATGCATCACCTCGCATTTGCCCTGATTGAACTCCATCTGCCATTTCTCTGCCCAACTCTCCAATCTATCTATATTCTGCTGTATTCTCTGACAGTCCCCTTCACTATCTGCTACTCCACCAATCTTAGTGTCGTCTGCAAACTTGCTAATCAGTCCACCTATACTTTCCTCCAAATCATTAATGTATATCACAAACAACAGTGGTCCCAGCACGGATCCCTGTGGAACACCACTGGTCACACGTCTCCATTTTGAGAAACTCCCCTCTACTGCTACTCTCTGTCTCCTGTTGCCCAGCCAGTTCTTTATCCATCTAGCTAGTACACCTTGGACCCCATGCGCCTTCACTTTCTCCATCAGCCTGCCATGGGGAATCTTATCAAACGCCTTACTGAAGTCCATGTATATGACATCGACAGCCCTTCCCTCATCAATCAACTTTGTCACTTCCTCAAAGAATTCTATTAAGTTGGTAAGACATGACCTTCCCTGCACAAAACCATGTTGCCTATCACTGATAAGCCCATTTTCTTCCAAATGGGAATAGATCCTATCCCTCAGTATCTTCTCCAGCAGCTTCCCTGCCACTGACGTCAGGCTCACCGGTCTATAATTACCTGGATTATCCCTGCTACCCTTCTTAAACAAGGGGACAACATTAGCAATTCTCCAGTCCTTCGGGACCTCACCCGTGTTTAAGGATGCTGCAAAGATATCTGTTAAGGCCCCAGCTATTTCCTCTCTCGCTTCCCTCAGTAACCTGGGATAGATCCCATCCGGACCTGGGGACTTGTCCACCTTAACGCCTTTTAGAATACCCAACACTTCCTCCCTCCTTATGCCGACTTGACCTAGAGTAATCAAACATCTGTCCCTAACCTCAACATCCGTCATGTCCCTCTCCTCGGTGAATACCGATGCAAAGTACTCGTTTAGAATCTCACCCATTTTCTCTGAGTCCAAGCATAACATTCCTCCTTTGTCCTTTAGTGGGCCAATCCTTTCTCTAGTTACCCTCTTGCTCCTTATATATGAATAAAAGGCTTTGGGATTTTCCTTAACCCTGTTTGCTAAAGATATTTCATGACCCCTTTTAGCCCTCTTAATTCCTCGTTTCAGATTGGTCCTACATTCCCGATATTCTTTCAAAGCTTCGTCTTTCATCAGCCGCCTCGACCTTATGTATGCTTCCTTTTTCCTCTTAGCTAGTCTCACAATTTCACCTGTCATCCATGGTTCCCTAATCTTGCCATTTCTATCCCTCATTTTCACAGGAACATGTCTCTCCTGCACGCTAATCAACCTCTCTTTAAAAGCCTCCCACATATCACATGTGGATTTACCTTCAAACAGCTGCTCCCAATCTACATTCCCCAGCTCCTGCCGAATTTTGGTATAGTTGGCCTTCCCCCAATTTAGCACTCTTCCTTTAGGACCACTCTCGTCTTTGTCCATGAGTATTTTAAAGCTTACGGAATTGTGTTATTAATGTGTTACGTATGTCTTTGATAGATTATTTTAATAGAGTGTACTTTGATGGACTGTAGACTAGTACAGTATCAATGTGTTATTGTACACCAGTAGAAATTCTCTGTGAGAATATACACCAGTACGGTATCAGACTGAGACTGTACACCAGTACTGAGAATATACATAGTACTGTATCAGTGTAAGCCTGTATGCCAACACTATGCCAGCATTTCTTTTTTAATTTGTTTATGGGATGTGAGCATCAATGGCAAGGCCAGCACTTGTTGCCCATCCCTAATTGCCCTTGAGAAGGTGGTGATAAGCTGCCTTCTCGAGCCACTGCAGTCCATGTGGTGTAGGTACACCCACAGTGCTGTTCGGGAGGGAGTTCCAGGATTTTGACCCAGTGACAATGAAGGAACAGTGATACATTTCCAAGTCAGGATGGTGTGTGGCTTGGAGGGGAACTTGCAGATGGCGGTGTTCCCATGCATCTGCTACCCTTATTCTTCAGGTGGTCGAGGTCATGGATTTGGAAGGTGATGTCGAAGGAACCTTGATGAGTTGCTGTAGTGTATCTTGTATATGGTACATACTACTGCCACTGTGTGCCAGTGGTGGAGGGAGTAAGTGTTTAAGGTTGTGGATAGGGTGCCAATCAAGTAGGCTGCTTTGTCCTGGATGATGTTGAGTTTCTTGAGTGTTGCTGGAGCTGCACTCATCCAGTCAAGTGGAGAGTATTCCATCACACTCCTGACTTGTGCCTTGCAGATGGTGGACAGGAATTGGGGAGGCAGGAGGTGAGTTACTTGCCGCAGAATTCCAAGCCTCTGGCCTGCTCTTATAGCCACAGTATTTATATGGCTGGTCCAGTTACTAGTTACAAACTGGTCAATGATAACCCGCAGGATGTTGATGGGGAGATGGATAGATTCTCTCTTGTTGGAGATGGTCATTGCTTGGCACTTGTGTGGCACTAATATTATTTGTCATTTTCAGCCTAAGCCTGAATGTTGTCCAAGTCTTGCTGCAACTGGGCACGGATTGCTTCAGTATCTGAGGAGTTACGAATGGTACTGAACACTGTGCAAACATCAGTGAACATCCCAGCTTCTGGCCTTAGGATGGAAGGAAGGTCATTGATGAAAGCAGCTGAAGATGGTTGGGCCTAGGACACTACCCAGAGAATCTCCTGCAGTGATGTCCTGGGGCTGAGATGATTGGCCTCCAACAGCTACAACCATCTTCTTTCGACTAGGTATGACTTCAACCACTGTGAGTCTGTACACCAGTACTGTATCAGTATAAGACTGTACACCAAATTGAATTATTGAATTTACCATTTGATGTGCATTGAACCAAGCAGTGATATGTGGCTCAGTCATTTGGAGCAAATTCCGAGTTGTGAGATGTAATGTGTGAAGCAACAACTGGTAGCACAGTATCAATGCCCCTCTCGTATATTTTGCCATCATTCTGTGAAGTGACTGCAAGCAGCCTTTCCCTTTTCTGTGCTGTCATTGATGTTATTGTGCTTAACATTGATCCAAGTTACTGTCAGCTGCTCCTGGAATAGTCTTCTCTTTACTCAGCCATTGCATTAGTGGAAATGTTTAAAGAAAAGAAAGACTTGCATTTTTTTCATACTTTTCACAATCTCAAGATGTCCCAAAGCACTTTACAACTAATGAAGTGCTTTCAAAGTTTAGTCACTGTTGCAATGTAGGAAACTCTGCATCCATTTGTGCACAATAAGCTTCCACAAACAGCAATGTGATAATGACCAGATAATCTGTATTTTAATGATGCTGGTTGAGGGATAAATATTGACTAGGACACTGGCGAGTACTCCCCTGCTCTTCTTCTATACAGTAGCCCAACTGGTCTAGGCCAGCGCTTATATTCAACATGCATCTACTCCTACTCAACCTCTCCCCATTCTGCTCCTGTATCCCTCTATTTCTTCCTGCCCCATGCACTTATTATCTTTTTCACTCATTCTCGGATACGGCAAGGCCAGCATTTATTGCCATCCCTAGTTACCCTCAAAGAGGTGGTTATGGGCCACCTTCTTAAACCGCTGCCATCCATTTGGTGAAGGTACTTCCACAGTACCGTTGGCAGGGTGTTCCAGGATTTTGACCCAACAATGATGAAGGAATTATGATTTTTGTCCTAGTTGGGATGATGTGAACACACACCAATGTCATGTGATTGTCATGCAGGCCCCCACCTGCCAAGAATAAGACATTAATTTTGTCACATGAACATTGATTTTTAAACTGTTACTGGAGTAAAGAAAGAACTTGTTTTAAAAAAAAAACACCAGACCCTTGACTGGAAAGACATTTGCATAGTAACAGACAGTACTTGGAAAGGACAAAGGGGCCACTCCCTGCTCCAATTTGATCCACAATGGACTTTTGATTACGAGACGTTGAAGGTGGAGAGGCCAGCATTCCAGGTTAATTGTTAAGATGGCCGAATATACAAACAGAGGTGGTCAGACCAGTTTAGTCACATGGCTAACTGCCTGTTGGAGTTTTTTTGAATTTAAACTTGCTACATAGAAAAAAGGCAGAAAGCTGTTTGCTCCTGAACTGAAAAGACCTCTTTCCTGTTTGCTCCCATCTCGCTCTCACCAGCTTCAGAAACCATTAAATGCACATGAATCCCAAGAGAGAAAAGTTCCTACAGTGAACAAGGTTTAAGAAGAATACTGGGCCCCAATGAAAAGCAAGAATTACCTACAAGCAAGAACTACCTACAAAAGGACTCTACAGTGATCTCAAAGCACAATAACAAGAAAGTCTTCTAATATTGCCTCAAACCTCTCTATTTTATTTTTTCTCCTGCTCTTTTCTGTCTCTATTTGCATGTGCATATTGTGTTTGCATGCTAGCGTGGGCGCGCGGCGTGTATCCGTTGGCGTTTACTGAATTACAGTTTAAGTTTAAGGTTTAATAAATTTCACTTTTCTTCTTTTAAGCTAAGAAGGCCTGTTTGTGCTCATTTCTTTGCCTTATAATTGGAAAGTGGTGAACAAGGATTCACCAAGGGGGAGCTCAAAACACAGTGTGTTTAAAAATTAAATCCTGTTACAATAAGACCAGGTGAACGCTGAGAAAGAGACCCCTAGATACCTTTCTCACCTGGTTGGAACACTATGCAATCATCACCAAAATCCTCACAAAATTACTTGAAGTTATCTGGTAAGTTTGAATGTGTGACATTTTTAAAAGTTTATTTTGTTCCGAAGTGTCATAATCATTTCCCATTAAACACTGATTATTGATTAACTATCTTGCAAGGTTTATAAGAATTCCCCTTCCTCTAATGGCTCAATATGTATGTTTAGTCCGTGCTGTGAAATCTTATCAAAATGTCTGTTGTGGGTGGGAGTGAGTTAATCCTTTTCAGCACTCGGAATTTAATATTTGTTATATTTTATTGAATTCTTGAAAGACTGGTTCTTCCATTCTAGGAGCAGGTCTCAGAGTGATGTGGCACTATTGTGCACATAGTTTCGTTTGTGAAACAAAAGGCAGCAGTGACCTGGGGAAAGCTGCTCGAGGCATTTTCTATTCCAAGGGAATGGTTCTACTTACCATGAAGAGATATTCACTGAAGATATAACTCAGGACGATAACAATATCATGAAGTATAGGACCAGGATTTTCATAAAATTTGCCCTTTCCAACTTGCAATTGTTTCATGGTTGTGGCCTATTTTCAGAGATGGATGATTAAAATATGCTGATATAGAATCAGGGTTAGAACCAACCCTCAGAGATTTACCCTGGAGTCTCCAGCAATTAAAAATTAATCCCCAGGTCACTGTTACGAGCAACTCAGGAGAAAAATCAAAGGCATATTTAAAGAAATAGTGTGCATTTTTTAGTTTTATTTGAACTCTTTCATTTATTAGTTATTTAAATATTGGAGAGGGGATAAAAAGGCTGTTTGACTGACAGTGAAGCATCGGGTAATTAAGAGCATGTTTGCTTTTCGATTTGTGCGGGAAGGCAGTATGGTGTGAGGGTGGACAGCCAATGGCAGAAGTGCGAGGGTTGGGCAGTTGAAGGCAGGAGGTCACTTGATGAAACCTCCAGGAATACGTCCAACTGGAGTTGGTAACCCAATGTTAGAAACAAGCAAAGAAGGTTGAGACAGGCTGTGTCTGAGGCTTTTCATGGCTAAGAGGCACAAACAATGTAGATATAAGTCAAGAAGCAAAATACTGCAGATGCTGGAAATCTGAAATAAAACAGAAATTGCAGGACGGGCAGCATCTGGGAAATGAGGGAGGTGGAGTTAATGCGTCAGGTCAATGGTTCTGATGAATTGTCATTGACGTGAAATGTTAACCTTACCTTCCTCTCTCCAAACTTGCAGCCTGATCGATGGAACGCAGCTGTTTGTTTACACTGTAAGCGCAGAACCAAAATGCATGTTTAATATTGCATTATATTACAAGCAGGTCAATCATTTCACCATGTATTCAATTGTTATATATTGCATCACTATTAAATTCTTATTTTGGCATCCTACACAGGTCTCAGCTTATAGTCAACACTTAGTCAGAACTTAAACCTCAGAAAGCCGGACGAACCAACTTTTAGGAATGATTCCATGGCTGATGTAAAAAGAAGACATTCTAAAAACCATGCTCGTGTATACCTGGCTTTTCCCTGATAGTTCTACCCTGAAAATATAGACCATAAAACTCTATGTTCAGTCTGCCAATCAAACTTTGTATTTAGGAACATAGGAATTTGCTAAGCAATAAAAGACCGAGGTCCATTGAGTTTACCACCTACCATTCTGGTAGGCACATGATATACAAGGATAATGGAGTTGTTGATGAATCATAGTGATTAGTCTACAACAGATCCAGACATGAGGCGAGGAAAACCCCAGTGGAAGAGAGATTGCGGAGCTGAGAGTCCAAAATTACCTGTTCCTCCCAAGCAAAAAAAACCTATACACATTAGGCAGAATTTTATGGGCCACCCTGAGATGGGTTCAGAGGCAGGGAGGCCTATAGAATTGCGACAGGAAGCGGGGATGGAGAGCCCATCGCCTTCCTGTTGCACTGCAATTTTGTCGAGGGTGGGATAGGCCGAAGACGACTTTCCCACCCAGAGGCCACTTGAGGCCCTAAGGGGCCTATTAACAGCCACTTAAGGGCCTTTTCACTCTACCCCACATCGCCCAGTAAAATGAGGCGAATTCCATGCTGGTTTGGGGGGGTGGGCCCATGAAGAGCCGCCGACAGCAAACAAACCACCTCCCTGGACACCCCCTCCCCCTGTACTCAACATCCACCCTCCTCCACCCCTCTTCAAAGCCTGATGGCCGGTTTCTGGAAACCCTGCCTCACTTACCTGAGGTCTGGGTCTCCAGCACTGGGCCTGGGTCCAAGGCCTCTGCAGTACTGGCAGTGGCCACCATTCCCATTGGCACTGCCTGTGATTAACCAGCAGCTCTTGGAGGCAGGATCCCCGGCTTTAAAGGGATAGGGATCCTGGCGCTAGTTGGCCTGATGACATACAATCATGCCTGGGGGGGGGCTACAAATGGCTGAGGCGAGGAGCCCTGAACTTCTCAGCATGGCACCAGGAGCCCCAGCATCGGCAGAAATGTCTCAAATTACTCATATGCTATGTTCCAAAATGTTATTTGCTGAAAGAAATCTATGTAATTTGCATTTGGACGAATCAATACGAACTGCCTTCACCATTTCCCTGGGGGAATCTGCTTCACAGCTTGACCACTCACTCAGTACTGTAGGAGTGCTGTCTTTTGGATTAAACTTTAAATCTCTCAGGTGTACGTAAAAGATCCCATGGCATTATTGGAAGAAAAGCAGAGGAGTTTTCTCTGGTGTCCTAGTTGATATTTATACTTTAACCAACATCTCTGTAAGAAACAGATTCTCTAGTAATAATCACATTGCAGGCAATGGGACCTTGTTATGTGCAAATTGCCTGCAGCATTTTCTACATTGCAACAGTGACTTTAATTCAAAAGTAGTACATTAAAGTCACGAAAGGTGGGGTAGGTCCAGGAAACTCTTCTCCACAGTGCCACTGGTTGCTTGGTGACCACAGCAAACAAACAAGGCCAGTGATGATTTCTGGGCGTATTTCAGAACAATTCCAAATGTGCAAGGACACTCTGGGAAGCTGTTTAAAAGTGTGCAAGTGAACAAAGAACAAAGAACAAAGAACAGTACAGCACAGGAACAGGCCATTCGGCCCTCCAAGCCTGCGCCGATCTTGATGCCTGCCTAAACTAAAACCTTCTGCACTTCCGGGGACCATATCCCTCTATTCCCATTCTATTCATGTATTTGTCAAGATGCCTCTTAAACGTCTCTATGGTACCTGCTTCCACCACCTCCCCTGGCAACAAGTTCCAGGCACTCACCACCCTCTGTGTAAAGAACTTACCTCACACATCCCCTCTAAACTTTGCCCCTCGCACCTTAAACCTATGTCCCCTAGTAACTGACTCTTCCACCCTGGGAAAAAGCTTCTGACTATCCACTCTGTCCATGCCGCTCATAACTTTGTAAACCTCTATCATGTCGCCCCCCCCCACCTCCGTCGTTCCAGTGAAAACAATCTAAGTTTATCCAACCTCTCCTCATAGCTAATGCCCTCCAGACCAGGCAACATCCTGGTAAACCTCTTCTGTACCCTCTCCAAAGCCTCCACGTCCTTCTGGTAGTGTGGCGAACTGAATTGCAAACAATATTCTAAGTGTGGCCTAACTAAAGTTCTGTACAGCTGCAGCATGACTTGCCAATTTTTATACTCTATGCCCCGACCGATGAAGGCAAGCATGCCGTATGCCTTCTTGACTACCTTATCCACCTGTGTTGCAACTTTCAGTGACCTGTGGACCTGTACGCCCAGATCTCTCTGCCTGTCAATACTCCTAAGGGTTCTGCCATTTACTGTATACCTCCCACCTGCATTAGATCTTCCAAAATGCATTACCTCACATTTGTCCGGATTAAACTCCATTTGCCATTTCTCCGCCCAAGGCTCCAACCGATCTATATCTTGCTGTACCTCTGACAATCCTCATCACTATCCGCAACTCCACCAACCTTTGTGTCGTCCGTAAACTTACTAATCAGACCAGCTACATTTTCCTCCAAATCATTTATATATACTACAAACAGCAAAGGTCCATGGTGGCCACCAAAGTGACAGAAACTACATACATGCAATTTTCCTGAAGCCATTCAAGTGTCACTAATGGTCTGGAAGCAGTGAGAAAATTCACGCCCTTAGAGTATCAGTATAATCAAGAAATGCTGGAAATACTCAGCAGGTCTGGCAGCATCTCTGGACGGATGCTGCCAGACCTACTGAATATTTCCAGCATTTTTTGCTTTTATTTCAGATTTCCAGCATCGGCAGTATCTTGCTTTTATTATATCAGTATAATCAACACTGACTCTTCTGAAGCATTCCTCAGAGATCAACTTGTGATTCAGCAGAGATTAGATGATATGGTTTGGCCACAGGAAAAGATGCAAAATGATCAGATTTGGTATGACTGCTGGAACCAGCACGTTTGGTGAATGGTGCCTTTTTGTATTTTCCTTCCTATTGTGGTGATCTTACGAGCGGTTGTAATAGTTTTTTTTTTGTTTGTGCATAATAGTTATTCTCTCATTGAGATCAAAATGGCCAGGAAAAGGAGCATTGAGAATAACAAGGACTGAAATAATGTGTGTGGAGGGGATAATTAGAATTGCATCCTACAACCGATTACATGTTAATTGGCCACATACCTGAAAATGCACATCACAACAATTAAACACATACCTTCGACTACACTACGAGGTGGTTGAATATATCATCCAAACTGCCAAATGACTGGACACATACCTAAGCCTACACCACCAGATAATTTGGCGCAAAACTATGACTAGATTAACAGATGATTGGGCACAAAAACAAAATACTGCAGATGCTGGAAATCTGAAATTAATGCAGAAAGTGCTGGAAAACACTCAGCTAGTCAGGCAACCTCTGTGGAGACAGCAACAAAGTTAACGTTTCAGGTCAATGACTTTTCATCAGGACTGCCAATGAAAGGTGTGATGATAGGTCATCAACCTGAAACGTTAACTCTGTTTCTCTCTCCACAGAGGATGCCTGATTTGCTGATTGTTTTCCAGCATTTTGTTTTCATTTCTATTATTCGATTAACAGGTGACTGGGCAAATACTTCAAACTACATTGCCTGTGTACTTTCATTGGACACATGCACCTAACTAGCTATCCAATGACTGAACATGTACCTCAGACTATGATGATTTGTCACCTACCTCTAACTATATTGCCAGGTGCGTATTTTCACTGTAAGGGATAAAGTGTATTACTTATAGTAAGAATAGTTGAGAATTAATTTCTGCTGGGAATGCAGTGGAGATACTACACTGGATTACGTCATCCCTACCACGTCTATTGGCTGGTCTCATTGGCTCCATTACATGAAGGAGTTGACTGACAATATATTTGCTGTTGTGTGAGGCTTGTTTTAATGATTTTGAATTATATAGTAGGTTTTCATGGGATGAACTCTTACTCATTTACCTATCAAGATCTGAGCAAAAGCAACCAGTGATATGTTCCTTTAAGAAAGCACTAAAAAATATATTTTAACAATTGAACTGAAAGTTGCAGGGATAAATAGAGTCATAAATGATCAAAGGCTCCATCGAGCAAAATGGATCATGTGCTGATTGGAGCATGTGAATGTTATTCGTGGAGTGGAACCTCTTGAGTTTGAAAAACGAAGTTGTAATGCAGGTGTTTATTGTGGAGATCGGCTCAACTTGCTGCACGTCAGGAAGAGGAATTTCTGGAACTTCTGGCAGTTGAACACATGATAAGGAATATACGTAGACCATGGAAGGAGCACACTTGAATGCCCTTTTCTCATTTTGTGATTTCTAATATTCTTCTACTCTCTGAAAGCAATTCATGAAATTAGATGTTAAGATTTGTCAACAAGAAAAATAGCTGCTTGTGTCTGAGTTTAATTAACAACTGGTTGAAGACAGTCAGTAAGCTGACGAGTAAACTGTCTTTGGAGCAGGTATTAACCAGTAAGTTTTCTGGTTCCAACCTTAATTACAGAATATGTGAGCATTCCAAGATTTCTTGATATATAACTGGTTGATGAAACAAGTGTTTGGAGCTCCCAATGATTAAGTGTATGGCACACTGCGCCATGCAGACTAGAACAGCTAGAAGTCAGATCTTCAGTCTCTGCTGAGTTAGCTGACCTTAGTGCTGCATTTAATCTCAGGAGCCCTGAACTGGAGGAAGGGAGAAACCAGGTAGCTTGCAAACGTGATTCCTATCCAGACACTCCTGCTGGAAACTGCATGGGTTCGGAGGTCACGTGGCCCCCCAGCTGTGATTCCCTCACAATCCAATTGCGTGCTGACGCTGCCTAGGTTTGTATGTGAGGCATTTAGGAAAGATATAGAGGGGCAGCCAATGCCAATCACACAATAGGAGTGGTGAAGAGGAGAAAACATAAGCATAAAATATATTTAAATAAGCAAATACAATGATTTTTCTCCCCTTATCAACTGGATTTAGTCCAAGTAATGAAAGAGCTGGCACTGTTGGCTCTATCTAAGTCCATTTCATACACAACAATGGACAAGGCAGGTCTATATTGGGGGTAGGGGCGGATGGTGTGCCGGTGACTTGAAACCAAACTCACAATTATCACCTGTATAGTAAAAATGCAATGGCAATTTCTTAGATTTGACTGAATGGTTGACCAAATATGGTCAGATAGAGAAGGAATGCCAGAGCTTAGGGCCCAAGCAGCTGAAGGGACAGCCACCAATGGTGGAGTGATTAAAATCTGGGTTGCAAGAGGCCAGTATTGAAAGATAGCAGAGATCGCAGAGGGTTGTACCGCTGGAGGATGTTACAAAGAAAGGGAGGGCTGAGGCCATGGAGGGATTTGAACATAAGGATTTTTTTTATCTGTTACATGGGATGTGGGCATGGTTGGCCAGGCCAGCATTTATTGCCCATCCCTAATTGCCCTTGAGAAGGTTGTGGTGAGCTGCCTTCTTGAACCGCTGCAGTCCATTTGGGGTAGGTACACCCACAGTGCTGTTAGAAAGGGAGTTCCAGGATTTTGACCCAGCGACAGTGAAGGAACGGTGGTATAGTTCCAAGTCAGAATGGTGTGTGACTTGGAGGGGAACTTGCAGGTGGTGGTGTTCCCATGCATCTGCTGTCCTTGTCCTTCTAGTTGGTAGAGGTCGCGGGTTTAGAAGGTGCTGCCTGAGTAGCCTTGGTGAATTGCTGCAGTGCATCTTGTAGATGGTACACACTGCTGCCACTGTATGTCAGTGGTGGAGGGAGTGAATGTTTGTAGATGGGGTGCCAATCAAGCGGCTGCTTTGTCCTGGATGGTGTCGAGCTTCTTGAGTGTTGTTGGAGCTGCACTCATCCAGGCAAGTGGAGAGTATTCCATCACATTGCTGACTTGTGCCTTGTAGATGGTGGACAGGCCTTGGGGAGTCAGGAGGTAACTTACTTGCTGTAGGATTCCCAACCTCTGACCTGCTCTTGTAGCCACGGTATTTATATGGCTACTCCAGTTCAGTTTCTGATCAATGGTAACCCCCAGGATGTTGATCATGGGAGATTGTAATGCCATTGAACGTCAAGGGGAGATGGTTAGATTCTCTCTTGCTGGAGATGATCATTGCCTGGTATCTGTGTGACGCGAATGTTACTTGTCACTTATCAGCCCAAGCCTGGATATTGTCCAGCTCTTGCTGCATTTCTACATGGACTGCTTCAGTATCTGAGGAGTCACGAATGGTGCTGAACATTGTGCAATCATCAGCGAACATATCCACTTCTGACCTTATGATTGAAAGATTGAATGAAGCAGTTGCAGATGGTTGGGCCTAGGACAGTACCCTGAGGAACTCCTGCAGTAATGTCCTGGAGCTGAGATGATTGACCTCCAACAACCACAACCATGGATGAGAATTTTTAAATTGCAGCTTTGCTGGAACAGGAGCTAATGTAAGTAAGTGAGCACAGGGGTGTTGCATGAACTGGCTTGGTGCAAGTTAGGATACGAGTAGCAGAGCTTTGGATAAGCTTAAGTTTACAGAGTGTGGAAAATAGGAAGCCGGCCAGGAGAACACTGGAGCTAACAAAGGCATGGCTGACTGTTTCAGCAGCAGATAAGCTGAGGCAACGGTGGAGATGGGCAATAATATTGAGATGGAAGTAGGGGGTCTTGATCGTTGAGTAGATAAGGGGTCAGAAGCTAAGCTCAGTGTCAAATAGGATGCCAAGTTGGCGAATAGTCTGTTTCAGCCTCAGCCAGTGGGCAGGGAGAGGGATGGAGTCAGTGGCTAGGAAATGGAGTTTGTGAAGGGGATGGAAGACAACAGCTTTGGTATTTCCATTATTTAGTTAAAGGAAATATCTCTCATCCTGCATTTATATAGCATTTTTCATGACCACTGGATGGGCTGAATTTTACCAGCCCTTCGACGTCGGGGGTCATGGCGGGTGCCAGTAAAATATTTGCGGGAGTGGGTCGTCATGACCCCTGACACCGAGAAGGCCCTGCCACATTTTACCGGCAGCGGCAAGACCTCGGTGCGGCCCCTCTACCCCCGCCACTTGGCGGCGGGGCCTTCATTTTAATATTAAAATTAATTTAAAACCATGCAAATAAACTTACCTGGTCCCAACGACCATCCCATGCCGATATTCCAGCCACTGGCCAGAACTCCCACGCCCTCGGATGTCCGAGGCGTGGCACTGGCGGGGAGGAAGGAGCAGTGAAATTCTCATGGCGGGATGCAGGGAGCGGTGAAAACTGATTCAATTGGCTAAGGGGATGGTGGGAAGGCGTTGAAGGGCAAAGAGTGCAAAGTTTGGGGTTGAAAGATCAGGACCGGCAAAAATAAGGGGGAAATAAATACGTTGTTTCATTATTGTGGGGGTAGAAGAGGGGCTTTGATGTGTAATGAATGGATTTTATTCAAATAAAAGGTGATGGTGGCTTTAAAAATTCAAATAATTTGTCAGGACATGAAGCCTATTAAAAATGGTGCCAGGGCCTGCGTGGTGGCACCGGACGCCTTTGCCGGGGATGGAGCGGTGACCCTCTCCACGTCATTGGAAGCGGCCATCCTGCCCCTCCATTTAATTGAGCACCCGTGCGAAATATCGCGGGGTCTCAGCGACGGCTGCTCTGCACGGTCTGGCCGCTGAGATCAAATTGGCAGCACGCTAATAAAATTCAGCCCGATGTCTCAAAGCACTTTACAGCCAGTGAAGTACTTTTGAAGTTTAGTCACTGTGGTAATGTAGGAAATACGGCAGCCAATTTGAAAATAAAAAAACTCCCACAAACAGCAATGTGATAATGACCAGATAATCTGTTTTTGTGTTGTTGATTGAGGGATAAATATTGGCCAGGACACCAGGGATAACTCCCCAGCTCTTCGTCAAAATAGAGGCCATGGGATCTTTTACATCCAC
The DNA here is from genome assembly GCF_036365525.1 of Heterodontus francisci. Taxonomy (NCBI): domain Eukaryota; kingdom Metazoa; phylum Chordata; class Chondrichthyes; order Heterodontiformes; family Heterodontidae; genus Heterodontus; species Heterodontus francisci. The sequence goes on from NC_090395.1 coordinate 33,404,755, forward strand.
CCAAACAGGCAGATGGGGCCTTGGTTTAACATCTCATCCAAAAGCTGGACCTCCAATAGTGCAGCACTCCCTCAGTAGTGAACTGCAGTGTCAGTCTTGATTTTAGCACACAAGCCCTGAAATGGGACTTGAACCTCGAACCCTGTGATTGAAAGAGGAAGAAAGCTACCCACTGAGATACAGCTAACATCTAATATTGGATGCTGAATAAGCATAGGGACAATAAAAACAAGGAATGCTAGAAATACTCAGCAGGTCTGGCAGCATCTGTGGAGAGAGAAGCAGAGTTAACGTTTCAGGTCAGTGACCCTTCATCAGAACTGGCAAATATTAGAAATGTAAAAGGTTATAAGCAAGTAAAGCAGGGGTGGGGCAACAAATAACAAAGGAGAAGGTATAGATAGGACAAGGTCACAGAATAGCTGACCAGAAGGTCATGGAGCAAAGGCAAACAATATGTTAATGGTGTGTTGAAAGACAAAGCATTAGTACAGATAGGGTGTTAACAGATAGAAAATTGAACAGCCGCAAGTAGAAATAAGGAAGCTTTCTCTGCAGAGACAACTTGACAGAAACAAAAATACTTTGGCCAAATACTTGTTACTTCTTTAAAAAAAAGGATAAGATATAAAATGTTTCAGATGACTTTCGGTCTGGCATCCGGGCACACGTAGATGGGTATAACTGGACACATACGGTTGTCACTGGGATCTTTTCAGAACTGTTCTGTTCAGGAGACGTCGAGGAGTAGTCTTGCAGGCTTGTTGTGAGAATTATTGCATCAGTGGGTTTAGCTATCACGCTGGATTCTCAGAAGATTTTTCAACACAGTTGGTAAAGGATGAGTTGGGTGGCTTCTCTCTTCGCAGGATACACACCAACTGCACTCCAAACAATCCAAAAACAAAAAACAAAACCAAAACTCCTGACCACCATAAATCTAGACATGTGACTTTTCTGTAAACAACTCCAAATAGTTCCATAGCCCATAAGGCCTCAGCTGTTTACTTAGCTCAAGACATGTGACTTCAAGTAAGTGTTTGTTTTTAAACAAAGTTCCAAGTGTCCTTCCAGTGACCCTTTAAAAAAAAATAAGTCCAGCATCTCCTCAGGTATTTTCCAAAGCATTTTAAACACAAGTCCTCAAAAGATATTAATAATGGAAGCACGTTCATGACAGTGTATGGAAGGGGTTTTCCGCTAAAGTTCATGCCTGTGGCTAAAGTGGCATCACGATAGCCATGCCTGTGGTTAATCATCACTTTCTATCGGTCAGGTCGGTCCTAAGCAAATCATTATTAACTAAGTTAAAAACATAACAATATTTTAACATTAACATTTGCCCGAAAGCTACACGGCTGTAAGTTTTCCACAACTAACACAATGTGCAAATTGCCAGAAAGATTTTAGATAACATTGTTTCCTTAGGACAATGATGCATTCACAATGGTTTGTTTGTTCCAAGAATTGGATTAACATGTTACATGGCACCCATATAAGGCATTGTGATGGATATGATTGATAGGGGCAGCTGTCATTTGAACCTAAAGAGATTGGTTTCTCGATGTCAGCTGATCCTTGAGTTTACTTGCAGTTCAGGATATGTTATAGACAGAAGTGTGATACAGTAAACACCTGCAGAAGTCAGATGTGGTCGCCTATTCAGGTAGAATTTCCCTCAGTCCAGCAGAGGAACAGCGGTTCTGTTGGCTCTAACTTGATACCATCATATCTGTACTGTCACTGATCTTGGTCCAGGATCCAGTAGAAGTGGCATGGGAAAGGTCTACCCTCATAATGCTGAGCTCTTCCCTGGCAACAGGTCATGTGACCATTCCAGATGCCTGCTCATTATAGATGTCAGGATCTAGGGCCAGATTGCCCACATGTCTGTAGTGATGGTACAGCCTGCTGAAGAGTGCCACAGGGACAGAAAAGCTGGGAGATGAGATCTACCCAGTGGCTTTTGATAGCAAAGCACAGCCAAACACTCCTGGCATAGTTGGCACTCAGGTAGCACCTCAGTGCAGCACCTGGATAGGTTTAAGAACAACCCAGAGAGCAGTCAGGGTAGGCACACTGGTAAACAAAAACATCTATTGTAACTCATATATGTACGCACACTGTAAACATGCACCATTCGGGGACGGGCTTATCGTCTGCCACTTCCCAGTTCCACTGGAATTTAGCAGCATTCTAGATCAGGTCTAACTCTGGTCCTTTACACCTCGAATGTTGTCCTCTATGCTGGAATCATATCAATCCAGCCCCATCCACCCGCTCACTGCAAATTAAACTGGAATTTCAGGTACTTCATCTTTGCGGCCAGTCTATTTTGTCATGCCTCCATTGGAATCCAGTAAGTTCTTGGGGCTGGAGATTGAAATATGCAGATCTCAAACTTTTCAAATTCAACCACAGACACAGAATGAAAATTCCCATGTGGTGATCTCTGACCCTTTCCCACCTAGGATTATCAATGGCTGGCTTTGGTATTCTGCTGAGACGCATGTTCCCAGTGATGATTGGGATGTCAGTGTGATATGCAGTGAAGGACAATGTATTGTGTTTGAATATGGACAGTAACTACTTTTTGCTGTCATTTTAAATTAAGGTCCTTTCAGAGTAACCCTACATAGCAACCGATAGAGGAAAAGAAAACTGGTACATGACCAAATCAACTGACTCCATGTTGATGGGTGCAGTTAAGCAGAACCAAAGGACATCAACCCAAAGATTCTCTGTATTGATTTGGGCCTCGAGTCAATAGCTAGGATGAAATACAACGATTTTAGAGTTTAGCATTTTGCCAGATTTAAATGGATGTTGGTTTCATCAAAATTTTCGGATGAATTAAAATCCTTTTGTAAATGAAATAGGGTTCATACCAGTCAGTCCATTTTGGATTGCTGCAATCTGTGAAACATTGAATATACTTCAGTGTGAACATGAGCGGTAAACAATGCAACAAATTGGACATCAGTAGTGATGGAAATTGATTTAAAGAGCACATTGTTACGGTTTGGGCTTTTCCCCAACACGTTTTCTTGTGTTTATAGCTTGATAAGAATGTACATAAACAGACTTGAGTTTGTTCTGAAGTGAAAGCATTATCATTATCCCCTGCTGTGTATGGATCAGCCAAGCCCACCTCTGGTAATTAACCCTGAATTGCAGTAAGTTTCTTGCCCAGTTAAAATATAGCTTCCTTTCCACCAATCCAAAGAAACCTGTAGGTTTATGTTAATGTGTCTATTGGCTGCAAGAGGCCAGAATTTCGGGATCAATTTTTTTTCCATTTGTTCATTGAATATGAGCATCGCTGGCAACAACCAACATTTATTGTCCATCCCTAAATGATCTTGAGAAGATGGTGGTGAGCCACCGTCTTGAGCCACTGCAGTCCTTGGGATGTAGGGACACCCACAGTGCTGTTCGGAAGGGAATTCCAGGATTTTGACCCAGCGACATTGAAGGAATAACAATGTATATCCAAGACAGGATGGTGCATGGGAGGGTAACTTGGAAGTAATAGTGTTCCCATGCACCTGCTTCCATTATCCTTCTAGGTGGTAGAGATCTTCAATTTGGGTGGTGCTGTCCGAGAAGCCCTTGCAAGTTGCTACAGTGAATCCTGTGGATAGGACAGAAACTTATCAAAAAGAACTCCAAAACTGACTGCAGTTACGATTAATTTTCCTATATCTTAGACTGAAGATGCTAACAGATCTGATCAAAAGTATCTGCTAGCAAAACAGGGATAAGGACAGTCCTTTCCAATCTTTCAGGCCCATAAAATTTAAACAGGGGAAACTACTGAGTAAGAAATGAGATTACAAATTGAACTGAGTAGTTTGGACTCAGGTTATTGAAGCTAGATATGGCATGTGAGGTGCCACCACTGCATTAGATTAAAGTGAATTCCCTAGCTGTGAGTCAGACTAAGTGGGGAATTTCAATCTGGAGAGTGCTTGGGTTTGGATGTTGATGGGGGATTAAGACTGGTAACTATGTAAGTGTTTCATGAAACCGGCTCCAACCTGCCAGCTTCTGCGATTAACTGGACCACATTAGGTTGCTTGTGTGCAACCCCCTCAGGAGAGACGGGTTGCCTATTAGCCCATGTCACAAGCACATAAATGGCCATTCTTCCCACGCCTTCTGATGCCACTCACACAAAGCAGTCCTGCAGATAACCAGCCACCCTTTCCACACCCCTGCATCGGTCGCTGTCAATTCACGTCCTTCCATGTATCAGCACACAGTTAAAAAGACTACTTGCTACACAGCAACTATGCATAGACAAGATGGGAAAGTGATGCAAAAGAATAATATTTATGTGCTGTAACAAAACAACAGAAACCTAACAGCGTTATATTTTATGATAGGCTCACATGAAAACCATTGTGAAACTAGCAAAGCCTTATTCTTCCTTTCCTCACCACTCCAACTTGGTGCAACCCCTGTGGGGGCAAAATTCAGCGATCAGCAGACGAGGCAGCTGCCAGGTACTCATTGAGGGCAAAACAAATGGGTGAAGAGTGGAAGTGCTTTGAGTGGAGTCCCCACTTAAAGGTCCCCTTTCTCTATCATCCCTCTCACATTCCAGCTGCATTTCAGCTACTATTGTGCTGGATAGCACATTGGTGCAGATCAGTTCATCACTGTAAGGATAAGACAAAGGCATCTGTCATCCTATTTAAGGTGGCAGACATGTTGGCATCCAGAGTCTGCATAGCCGTGGTAAAGGCAGTCTCATTTGATTGGAGCATTTGATGTTTCACAGAGCTGTCCACTCAATCCAGGAATGTGTGGATCATAGCAATGGGCTGCGACATCAACCCACTCATACTTGAGGCTGACCCCTCTCTGCAATGGTGGTGAGTGGTATTGGAAGGTCTGTCAGTGCATTGCACAGATGCATTGAGCTGCTGCTCAATGATTCTCCATTTCATAGATGGCCCCGAGGGATATAGCATGTGGTCAGTTGAGCAGAACTTGAAGACGGTTGCGGCCTCTGATATGGACTCTCTGCTCACTCCCTGTCTCCACCAGCTGCCTTTGCTCACCAATGAAGTGTGAGTCACCAGGTGAAAAACTAACTACCTGCCTATTTGCTCCCATGGAAGTGTGAGTATCTGAGCTGATGCATGATAAGCATGAGTCCTGTGACCATGTAACCTCAGAAGGACTCAATTCCTCCGAGGAATCATTATCTACGACCTCCAGCAACTGCACTGCACTTGTAAAGTCCCTGTCAGAGATAAAAGATATGAATTATCAAATTGACAAAGGAAGAATGTTTCAACTTATCATTATGAAAAGAATCATATTTGAAATCAAGTCAACATGACTGAGGGTTGTACTGTATAACTCTATGACTCTATAACTCTATGTGGGTTGCTGATATTTAATTGAGTCACCAGGTAGCTGGGAGCTCCACATCTCCCTTTCTCCAATGGCCAGGAAAGCTAAAGCTCCACTTATGATAATTCATTATCCAGATTCAAGGTTTTGTATACCTCTCCAAGTCCAGATTTTGCTCTCCATACACTCTAGACATAACTGGCTCCAATGTCAAATTAAATGTATGCAGCTGACCAACACTCCTTTCACAGAGAAATACCTTTAAAATATTATAGTAAGTTAGCATACTGATCATTATTCTTCTGACCCTAAACATCTCACTGTTTCATCATTGCAGTAACATTTGTGTAGCAGAATAAATATAATACTGCTGTCAGTGCTAAAGCTTTATCGAAAGCTCAATTATTTGGCCAATCATTCACTACGGAGGAGGTTAATTATTATTTATTGGTTCAATCACCCACTCATTTACTTATCTTGTTCACTGATACTGTAAAATTCCTCGCAGCTTTCAGAAGGTTCATTGGCATTCCTAGTTTCTTGATGTCATGGAAAAAGATAACGAGAGAAATGAGGGGAGATAAAAAGGAGGAATTTTCTCTGACGTTATGCCGGTTTTCCAGTGTAATTTAGTCAGGCAGTGGGTGGTAATTTGGGTAGAGATCTGCGCTGACAGGACTCCATCCATTTGTGCCCCTGAGGAAATCTTTCAGTGTCACTTCAGGCAAGCACAGAATAAAGCAAGAATGATGGAGTGATCTTTTCTGTCATTGTTGCCTATGGCATAAAAAATAGATTTTTGCCTGTGTTGAATTTTTGGTTTAGCATCATTGAATGATACAACATGGAAGGATGCCCATCATGCCGGCTAGAGTTATTCAATCAATCCCACTCTCCTTCTCTTTCCCAGAGTTCTGTAATTCGTTTCCCTTCAAATACTTGTGGAATTTTTTTTTAATGTTACTATTGAATCTGCTTCCACCACCCTTTGAGATAGTGCATTCCAGATCACAACAGCTGGCTATGTAAAAATACTTTCCTCTTATTGCCACTGGTTCTTTTACCAGTCATCTTAAATCTGCATCCCCTGCTTCCCCACCTTTCTGCCACTGGAAACAGTTATTCTTTATTTGCTCTATCAAAACCATTCATGATTTTAAGCACCTCTGTCAAATCTCCTCTTAACCCTTTCAACTCTGAGGAAAACAATCCCAGCTTCTCCAGTCTCTCCACATAACTGAAGTTCCCCATCCTTGGTACCAGTCTAGTAAATCTTTTCTACACCCTCTCCAAGGCCTTAATACCCTTCCTGAAATGTCCCAGATCGGAACACAATACTCCAACTGAGAAATTTTTTCTCTCAGAGCGTCGTGAGTCTTTTGGAATTATCTTCTGCAAAAGGCGGTGGAAGCAGAGTCTTTGAATATTTTTAAGGCAGAGGTAGATAGATTCTTGATAAGCAAGGGGGTGAAAGTTATCAGGGGTAGGTGGAAATGTGGAGTAATCAGTTCAGCCATGAACTTATTGAATAGTGGAGCAGGCTCCAGGGGCCAAGTGGCCTACTCCTGCTCCTAATTCGTATGTTCATATGTTTGTAGGCCTAACCAGTGTTTTATAAATGTTTAGCATAACTTTCTTGCTTCTGTACTCTATGCCTCTTGTCAGGCAAACACCAAGCAAGACTGAGGCACACATTATTTTGCCACATGAACATTAAAACTTAAAAATTGCAAGACCCTGACTGGAAAGACATTTGCATGGTAACCAACAGTGTTGGAACAATGAGGACCCAATCGTTGCTTCCCCAATACGCAGAAGACCTGGCCAGACCAGTTTTAGTCACATGACTAACTGGCTATTGTAGAGATTTGAACTTCCAACAAGGGATTTGAATTCAGAAAGCTCCTGGCTCCTGGTTTGAGAAGACCTCTCTCCTGTTTGCAGGCTCATCTCTCAGGGAACTGAATCTTGTGAAAACATGTGAACCTCAAAGAGAGAGAAGTCTCCGACAGGAACAAGGTTTAAGAAAAACACTGGGCCCCAATGAACAATAGCAGGACTACCTACAACCAAATGAGCTCGAAGCACAGGAAATAAGGAAGTCTTCTGATATTGCCTCAAACCCTTCTCTACTATATTTTCCTCTCCTCTTTTCTGTCCCTATTTGCATGTGTATATCACGTGTCCATGCTAGTGTGGGTATGTCGTATATCCATAGGCGTTAACCGTATTAGAGTTTAAGTTTAAGTTTTAATAAATTTCACGTTTCTCCTTTAAACCTGAGAAAACCTGGTGTGTTGGTTTCTCTGCCTTGTAATTGGAAAGCTGTGAACAAGGATTCACAAAGTTGGGGGGTGGGGGGGTGGTGGAGGCTCATAACACAGTGTGTTTAAAATTAAAACCCTGTTACAATAAGACCAGGTGAAGACAGCAAAAGACCCCTAGACACATTTCTCACCTGCTCGTAACACTCTATTTATAAAGCCGAGGATCCTATCGGCTTTTTTAACATCCTGCCACCATCAAAGATTTGTGTACAGACACCCCCAGGGCTCTCTGGTCCTGCACCCCCTTTAAAATTGCATCATTTAGTTCATAATGACTATCCTCATTCTTCATACCAAAATATATCACTTCACACATGTGTGTATTTTGAATCGTAGTCACTGTTATTATGCAGGCAAATGTGGCACACAGTAAGATCCCACAAACAGCAATGAGCTAATAATCAGATAATCTGTTTAAGAACATAAAACATAAGAAATAGGAGCAGGAGTAGGCCAAATGGCTCGTCAAGCCTTCTCCACCATTCATAAGATCATGGCTGATCCTTGACCTCAACTTCACTTTCCTGGCCGAACCACATAACCCTTGATTCCCTTAGAGTCCAAAAATATATCAATCTGCCTTAAATATACACAATGACTGAGCATCCATAGATCTCTGGGGTAGAGAATTCCAAAGACTCACAACCCTCTGAATGAAGAAATTTCTCCTCATCTCAGCTGGAAATGGTTGATCCCTTATTCTGGGATTATTACCCCAGTTCTAGATTTTCCAACCATTGAAAATAGCCTCTTAGTGTTGACCCTGTCAAGCTCTCTCAGAATCATATATGTTTCAATGCAATCAGCTCATTCTTCTAAACTCCAGGGAAAATAGGGCCCATTCTGCTCGATCTCTCATAATAGGACAACCCTCCCATCCCAATCTAATGAGCCTTCATTGCACCTCCTCTAAGGCCTCTCCTTTCTTAGGTGCAGTGACCAAAGCTGTACAAAGTGCTCCAGCCGTAATCTCACCAAAGTCATGTGCAATTGCAGAAAGACTTCCTTACTCTTGTACTCTAAGCCCCTTGCAATGAAAGTTAACATGCCATTTGCCTTCCTAATTGCTTGCTGTACTTGTGTGTTGACTTTGTGTTTCTTGTACAAGGACACCTAAACCCTTTGAACACCAACATTTAATGGTTTCTCACCATTTACAAAATATTCTGTTTTTCTATGCTTCTTAACAAAGTGAATAACCTCACATTACTCCATATTGGCTTATTACCTGCACCCGCTTCCCCCCCCCCGCTTCCCCTCCCCCTTCCCCCCCATTCACCACCCCCCGTCAGTTTCCCTGCTCCACTCTCTCAGCTCACCCCCTCACAACCCCGTCCCAGCTCCCCCCTCGCACCATCTTCCCCCTGCACCCCCTTCCCCTGCACCCCCCCCACCCCCTTACAGCCCCCTTCCCAGCTCCCCCTCGCACCCCCTTCCCTCCAACCCTCCCCCTCGCACCCCGTCCTCCCACCAGCACCACCCTACACCTGTGTAGGGGCCCTAACAACCCCACTGCCTTGTGGGTGTCTCGGGAGAGACCAAGGCTAAGGGAGTAAACCCTAACAGAAAATCCGGAGCGGAACCCCGTAGGCGGTCATGTGTCACCTTTGGCATGTTTCCGGCAGTTCCTGCAGCCATACCAGTGCCAAACGTCATGCTCTGCACTCCTTTGGACCCCACCAGAAAGGCCGAGAGGGGGGTTTTGACGACTGGGCAACTCTCAACCTCCATAAATTCGCCCAGGCATGCGCCATGGAGAGGTCACTCCATAGTTGCCTCACAGCGACTGAAACAACACGGAAGGCAGCAGTTACGAGTTATAAGTCCAGATAAATTGGCGTAGAAACTGGGGGCCACGGGTTGCTTTTGTCGGTGGGAGAGGTCATCGCACCTCACTGGACAGCTACCGCCCGCCTCAAACCAGGCAGCCCCCGGTCAATAAGGTTCTGTCCCGCCACAGTCTACCTGCTTCAATGCGTGCTTGGAGCTCAGGGTCATTGCCCGAAAGGTGGACTGAAACACCGCACCAAATAACACGAAAAAAGGAAAGAAGGTACCAGCCCTTCGCTTTGCAAGCTGGAACATCAGAACTATGTGTCCTGGCCTGTCGGAAGACCTTACATAAATCAACGATTCTCAGAAGACCGCCATCATTAACAATGAGCTGAGTAGACTCAATGTAGACATTGCAGCACTTCAGGAGACACGCCTCCCTCTAACAGAGCAAGACTACACCTTCTTCTGGCAGGGCAGGGATCCTGAAGAACCAAGACAGCATGGAATGGGCTTAGCCATCAGAAACTCCTTGCTCAGCATGATAGAGCCTCCCTCAAATGGCTCGGAACGCATACTGTCCATCCGACTGCTCATCACCTCTGGTCCAGTACACCTACTCAGCATCTATGCTCCAACACTCTGCTCCCCACATGAAGCTAAAGATCAGTTCTACGAGGAACTCCATAACATCATTAGCAGCATCCCCAACTCCGAACACCTATTCCTGCTGGGGAACTTTAATGCCAGGGTTGGGGCCAACCATGACTCATGGCCCTCCTGCCTTGGGCGCTATGGCGTTGGAAGGATGAATGAGAACGGGCAGAGACTGCTTGAGTTGTGTGCCTATCATGACCTCTGCATCACCAACTCGTTCTTTCACACTAAACCCTGTCACCAGGTTTCATGGAGGCACCCACCATCGCGTCGTTGGCACCAGCTAGACCTCATTGTCACAAGGCTTAAAACAGTGTTCAAATCACACGCAGCTTCCACAGTGCGGACTGCGACACCGACCACTCCCTGATGTGCAGCAAGGTTAGACTCAGACCAAAGAAGTTGCATCATTCCAAGCAGAAGGGCCACCCGCGCATCAACACGAGCAGAATTTCTCATCCACAGCTGTTACAAAAATTTCTAAATTCACTTGTAACAGTCCTTCAAAACACTCCCACAGGGGATGCTGAGACCAAGTGGGCCCACATCAGAGATGCCATCTATGAGTCAGCTTTGACCACCTACAGCAAAAGTGCGAAGAGAAATGCAGACTGGCTTCAATCTCATAATGAAGAGCTGGAACCTGTCATAGCCGCTAAGCACATTGCACTGTTGAACTACAAGAAAGCCCCCAGTGAGTTAACATCCATAGCACTTAAAGCAGCCAGAAGCACTGCACAAAGAACAGCCAGGCGCTGCACAAACGACTACTGGCAACACCTATGCAGTCATATTCAGCTGGCCTCAGACACCGGAAACATCAGAGGAATGTATGATGGCTTTAAGAGAGCTCTTGGGCCAACCATCAAGAAGATCGCCCCCCTCAAATCTAAGTCAGGGGACATAATCACTGACCAACGCAAACAAATGGACCGCTGGTTTGAGCACTACCTAGAACTGTACTCCAGGGAGAATGTTGTCACTGAGACGGCCCTCAATGCAGCCCAGCCTCTACCAGTCATGGATGAGCTGGACATACAGCCAACAAAATCGGAACTCAGTGATGCCATTGATTCTCTAGCCAGCGGAAAAGCCCCTGGGAAGGACAGCATTACCCCTGAAATAATCAAGAGTGCCAAGCCTGCTATACTCTCAGCACTACATGAACTGCTATGCCTGTGCTGGGACGAGGGAGCAGTACCTCAGGACATGCGCGATGCCAATATCATCACCCTCTATAAAAAGAAAGGTGACCGCGGTGACTGCAACAACTACCGTGGAATCTCCCTGCTCAGCATAGTGGGGAAAGTCTTTGCTCGAGTCGCTTTAAACAGGCTCCAGAAGCTGGCCGAGCGCGTCTACCCTGAGGCACAGTGTGGCTTTCGAGCAGAGAGATCCACCATTGACATGCTGTTCTCCCTTCGTCAGATACAGGAGAAATGCCGTGAACAACAGATGCCCCTCTACATTGCTTTCATTGATCTCACCAAAGCCTTTGACCTCGTCAGCAGACGTGGTCTCTTCAGACTACTAGAAAAGATTGGATGTCCACCAAAGAAACTAAGTATCATCACCTCATTCCATGACAATATGAAAGGCACAATTCAACATGGTGGCTCCTCATCAGACCCGTTTCCTATCCTGAGTGGTGTGAAACAGGGCTGTGTTCTCGCACCCACACTTTTTGGGATTTTCTTCTCCCTGCTGCTTTCACATGCGTTCAAGTCCTCTGAAGAAGGAATTTTCCTCCACACAATATCAGGGGACAGGTTGTTCAACCTTGCCCGTCTAAGAGCGAAGTCCAAAGTATGGAAAGTCCTCATCAGGGAACTCCTCTTTGCTGACGATGCTGCTTTAACATCTCACACTGAAGAGTGCCTGCAGAGTCTCATCAACAGGTTTGCGGCTGCCTGCAATGAATTTGGCCTAACCATCAGCCTCAAGAAAACGAACATCATGGGGCAGGGCGTCAGAAATGCTCCATCCATCAATATTGGCGACCACGCTCTGGAAGTGGTTCAAGAGTTCACCTACCTAGGCTCAACTATCACCAGTAACCTGTCTCTAGATGCAGAAATCAACAAGCGCATGGGAAAGGCTTCCACTGCTATGTCCAGACTGGCCAAGAGAGTGTGGGAAAATGGTGCACTGACACGGAACACAAAAGTCCGAGTGTATCAAGCCTGTGTCCTCAGTACCTTGCTCTATGGCAGCGAGACCTGGACAACGTATGTCAGCCAAGAGCGACGTCTCAATTCATTCCATCTTCACTGCCTCCGGAGAATACTTGGCATCAGGTGGCAGGACCGTATCTCCAACACAGAAGTCCTCGAGGCAGCCAACATCTCCAGCTTATACACACTACTGAGTCAGCGGCGCTTGAGATGGCTTGGCCATGTGAGCCGCATGGAAGATGGCAGGATCCCCAAAGACACATTGTACAGCGAGCTCGCCACTGGTATCAGACCCACCGGCCGTCCATGTCTCCGCTTTAAACACGTCTGCAAACGCGACATGAAGTCCTGTGACATTGATCACAAGTCATGGGAGTCAGTTGCCAGTGTTCGCCAGAACTGGCGGTCAGCCATAAAGGCGGGGCTAAAGTGTGGCGAGTCGAAGAGACTTAGCAGTTGGCAGGAAAAAAGACAGAGGCGCAAGGGGAGAGCCAACTGTGTAACAGCTCCGACAAACAAATTTTTCCGCAGCACCTGTGGAAGAGCATGTCACTCTCGAATTGGCCTTTATAGCCACTCCAGGCGCTGCTCCACACACCACTGACCACCTCCAGGCACTTACCCAGTGTCTCTCGAGATAAGGAGGCCAAAGAAACTCCATATTATACTCCATCAATCACCTTCTTGCCCACTCACATAACCTATCCATACCCATTTGCAGCCTCTTTGTGTCCTCCTCAAGCTTAGTTTCCCACCTAACTTTGTATCATCAGCAAGCTTCGTTACATTACATTCAATCCCTTCCTAGAATCATAAAATGGTTGCAGTACAGAAGGAGGCCATTCAGCCCTTCGTGTCTGTGACAGCTCTCTGCAAGAGCCACTCAGCTAGTCCCATTCCCCCGCCCTTTCTCCGTAGCTCTGCAAAGTTTTTCTCTTTAGATAATTATCCAATTCCGTTTTGATTGAATCTACCTCCATTGCACTATGAAGCACTGTATTCCAGATCCTAACCATCCGCTATATAAAAAAGATTTTCCTCATATCACCTTTGACTCTTTTGCCATTCACCTTAAATTAGTCCCTTCTGCTTCTTGACCTTTCTGACAATGGGAAGAGTTTTTCCCTATCTACTCTGTCCAGGCTCCTCATGATTTTGAACGCCTCTATCAAATCTCCTCTCAACCTTCTCTTGTCTAAGAGAACAGCCCCAGCTTCTATCTACAAAGGCTCTCATCCCTGGAGGCATTCTCATAAATCTTTTCTGCACCCTCTCTAATGCCTTCACATACTTCCTAAAGTGTGGTGCCCAGAATTAGACACAATACTCCAGTTGAGGCTAAGCTAGTGTTAAATGAAGGTTCACCATAACTTCCTTGCTTTTGTACTCTATGCTTCTAATAATAAAGCCCAGGATCCCATAACCCTTATTAACCACTTTCTCAACCTGTCCTGCCACATTCCATGATTTGTGCAGATATACCCCGGTCCCTCTGCTCCTGCATCCCTTTTAGGATTGTATCTTTATTTTATATTGCCTCTCTGCATCCTTCCTTCTAAAATATATCACTTCACACTTCTTTGCATTAAATTTCATCTGCTACTTGTCCACCCATTCCATCAGCCCATCTGTGTCCTCTTGAAGTCTATTATTATCCTCTTTGCATTTCACAATACTTCCAAGTTTTGTGTCATCTGCAAATTTTGAAATTGTGTTCTGTACACCCAAGTCTAGGTCATTAAAATAGATCAAGAAAAGCAGTGGTCCTAATACCAACCCCGGGGAACCCCATTTTATAACTTCCTCTGTCCGGAAAATAACCGTGAACCACTACTGACTGTTTCCTGGCACTTGGACAACTTTGCATCCATGCTGCCACTGTCCCTTTTATTTCATGGCTTTGATTTTGCTGGCAAGCCTTTTATCAAACACCTTTTGGAAGTCCATTTAGACCACATTAACCGCATTACACTCATCAATGATCTCTGTTACCTCATCAAAAAAAGCTCAATCAAGTTTGTTAAACATGATTTATCTTTAACAAATCCACGCTGACTTTCCTTAATTAATCCACATTTGTCCAAGTGACTTAATTTTCTCCCAGATTTTCAATTCTAAAAGCTTTCCCACCACCAAGGTTAAACTGACTGGTCTGTAGTTGCTGGGTTTTTCCTTACACCCTTTTTTGAACAAGGGTGTAACATTCGCAATTCTCCAGTCTGCTGGCACCACCCCTGTATCTAAGGAGGTTTGGAAGATTATGGCCAGTGCTTCCTCAATTTCCACACTTACTTCCCTCAGTAGCCTTGGATGTATCTCATCAGGTCCTGGCAACTTATTAACTTTAACTACAGTCAGCCTTTCTAATACCTCTTTATCAATTTTAGCCCATCCAGTATCTCAACTACCTACTCTTTCACTAGGACTTGGACAGCACCTACTTTCTTGATCAAGACAGATATAAAGTGCCCTCTGCCTGCTTGCATAAATCCCCTTTTGGTTCTTAATTCCACCCCCCCCCCCCCTCCTTTTACTACCCTTTTACTATTTATATGCCTATAGAAGACATTTGGATTCCCTTTTATGTTAACTGCCAATCTCTTCTTGTACTCTCTCTTTGCTTCTCTTCTTACTTTTTTCACTTCAGCTCTGAAATTTCTATATTCAGCCTGGTTCTCATTTCTATTAGTCACCTGACACCTGTCATACATACTCTCTATCTCTTTCATCATCCAGGGAGCTGTGGCTTTGTTTGTTTGTACCTTTCCCCCTCATAGGAATATATATTGACTGCACCTGCACTATTTCCTCTTTAAAAGCAGCCCATCACTCTGTTACAGTTTTGCCTGCCAATGTTTCATTCCAATTTACCTGGGCCAGATCCATTCTCACCCCACTATAATTGGCCATCCCCTAGTTAATTATTTTTACTCTGGATTGCTCCTTGTCCTTTTCCATAGCTGGCCTAAACCTTATGATACTATGATCACTGGTGCCTAAATTTTCACCTACTGCCTTTTGATTCACTTGACCTACCTCATTCTTCAGAACCAGATCCAACAATGCCTCCTTCCTCGTTGTGTTGGAGTCAATAATATAAATTCAAGATTCATTAATATAGAGCCAATCATAGAATCACAGAAAGGTTACAGCACAGAGGAGGCCAATCATCCCGCCATGTCTGTGCTGGCTCTCTGAAGAAACAATTCACCTAATCCCTCTCCCCTGCCTTCTCCCTGCAGCCTTGCACATTCTTCCTTTTCAGATAATGATCCATATTCCTCTTGAAGGCCTCAAGTGAACCTGCCTCCACCGCACTCACAGGCAGTGCATTCCAGATCCTAACCACTCGTCACCTCGTGTTGCCATTACTTCTTGTGCCAATTACCTTAAATCTGTGCCCTCTGGTTCTCGATCTTTCCACCAATGGGAAAAGTTTCTTCCTATCCACTCTGTCCAGAGCCCTCATGATTTTGAACACCTCTATCAAATCTCCTCTCTACCGTCTCTTCTCCAAGGAAAACAGTTCCAACTTCTCCAATTAATCTACATAACTGAAGTTCCTCCTAACTTGGAACCATACTCGTGAATTTTTTCTATACACTCTCTAACGCCTTCACATCCTTCCTAAAGTCTGTTGCCCAGAACTGAATGCAATACTCCAGTTGAGGCTGAACCAATGTTTTATATAGGTTTATCATAACTTGCTAGCTTTTGTACAAGCGAAGGGGCGGTACTGGACGTAATCTTAGAGAATGAAGCTGGACAAGTGGTGGAAGTGTCAGTGGGGGTGCATTTTGGGGATAGTGACCATAACTCTGTAAGATTTAAGGTAGTTATGGAAAAGGACAAAGATGGACCGGAAATAAAGGTACTGAATTGGGGGAAGGCCGATTTCAATATGATAAAACAGGATCTGGCAAAAGTGGACTGGAAGCGGCTTCTTGGAGGAGAGTCATTCAAAAAGGAAATAGTGAGAGTTCAAGGCCAACATGTTCCCAAAAACGTGAAGGGTGGGACCAATAAGTCCAGGGAACCCTGGATGTCAAGGGATATAGAGGACTGGATAAGGAACAAAAAGGAGACTTATGACAGATTCAGAGGGCTGAAAATAGTGGAGACCCTAGAGGAGTATAGAAGGCGCAGGGGGACACTTTAAAAAGTAATTAGGAGAGCGAAGATGGGGCATGAAAAAACACTGACAGACAAGATAAAGGAAAATCCAAAGGCATTTTATAAGTACATTAAGGGCAAGAGGATAACCAGGGAAAGAGTAGGGCCCATTAAGGATCAAAGTGGCAATCTGTGTGGAGCCGGAGGAGAGTTTAAATGGTAACTTTTCATCTGTGTTCACTATGGAGAAGGACGATGTCAGTGTAGAGATCAGGGAGGGGGATTGTGATATATTTGAACAAATTAGCAATGAAAGGGAGGAGGTATTAGTGGTTTTAGCAGGCTTAAAAGTGGATAAATCCCCAGGCCCAGATGAGATGTATCCCAGGCTACTATATGAGGCAGGGGCTCTGACACAAATTTTCAAATCCTCTCTGGCCACAGGAGAAGTACCAGAGGATTGGAGGACAGTGAATGTGGTACCATTATTTAAGAAGGGTAGTAGGGATAAACCAGGTAATTACAGGCAATTGAGTCTAACATCAGTGGTTGGAAACTATTGGAAAAAATTCTGAGGGACAGGATTCATCTCCACTTGGAGGGGCAGGGATTAATCAGGGATAGTCAGCATGGCTTTGTCAGAGGGAGATCGTGTCTGACTAACTTGAATTAATTTTTTGAGGTGGTGACGAAATGTGTAGATGAGGGGAAAGCAGTTGATGTAGTCTACTTGGACTTCAGTAAGGCTTTTGATAAGGTCCCGCATGGGAGGTTGGTTAAGAACGTAAGAGCCCATGGGATCCAAGGCAATTTGTCAAATTTGATCCAAAATTGGCTTAGTGGCTGGAGGCAGAGGGTGATGGTCGAGGGTTGTTTTTGTGAGTGGAAGCCTGTGATCAGTGGTGCAGAGCAGGGATCGGTGCTGGGACCCTTGCTGTTTGTCGTGTACACTAATGATTTAGACGTGAATATAGGAGGTATGATCAGTAAGTTCGCAGATGACACGAAAATTGGTAGTGTTGTAAAGAGTGAAGAGGAAAGCCTTAGATTACAGGACGGTAAAGATGGGCTGGTAAGATGGGCGGAGCAGTGGCAAATAGAATTTAATCCTGAAAAGTGTGAGGTGATGCATTTTGGGAGGACTAACAAGGCAAGGGAATATACAATGGATGGCAGGACCTGAAGTGGTACAGAGGATCAGAGGGACCTGGGTGTATGTGTCCATAGATCACTGAAGGCGGCAGCACAGGTAGAGAAGAAGGTTAGGAAAGCATATGGGATACTTGCCTTTATTAGCCGAGGCAGAGAATATAAGAGCAGGGAGGTTATGATGGAGCTGTATAAAACGCTAGTTAGGCCACAGCTGGAGTACTGTATACAATTCTGGGTACCACACTATAGGAAGGATGTGATTGCACTGGAGAGGGTGCAAAGGAGATTCACCAGGATGTTGCCTGGGCTGGAGCATTTCAGCTATGAAGAGAGACTCGATAGGCTGGGGTTGTTTTCCTTAGAGCAGAGAAGGCTGAGGGGAGATAACCCTGAGGGAGGGGTAAATAACCAGGGGGCATAGATTTAAGGTAAGGGGCAGGAGGTTTAGAGTGGATTTGAGGAAAAAAAATTTCACCCAGTGGGTGGTTGGAATCTGGAACGCATTTCCTGAACAGGTGGTAGAGGCAGGAACCGTCACAATATTTAAGAAGTATTTAGATGAGCACATGAAACGCCATAGCATACAAGGCTACGGGCCAAGTGCTGGAAAATGGGATTAGAATAGTTAGGTGCTTGATGGCCGGCATAGACACGATGGGTCATAGGGCCTGTTTCTGTGCTGTATAACTATGACTCTGCAGCTCAGCAGTTTCAAAATTTGACTGGCAAAACACTGCCGGAGCCTCAATTACAAGCTCCATTATTGTCTGTACGTTGGAGTTCATTGTCCTCATGGAAACCATGATGTCATGAATTTGTTTGTCAAAACAAAACTGACTAATAATCAGATTAAGGGGAGGGATCTTTGAAATCTGCAGCAATTTTACTTTTTTTGTTTATACCACTGGCTTATCTCAATGTGAAGGTTTCATCCTACAAAATTCAGTCTGCTACCTGCATTGATTGTAACTAGGTATTTCCAGTGCCAATGACAACAATAATTTGCAGTTAGGTAGCACCTTTAACATAGTAAAAACATCCTAAGGTGCTTCATCGGAGCGTAATCAGACACAATTTGACACTGGGACAAAAAGTAGATATTAGGATAGGTGTTTTGAAGCGAATCCCCAGATTGGAATATTTGTAAATTTCTTTTAAAAACTGTTCTCCCTTTCCCAAGGGACTAAAACTTACTGGGATACAGTTCTCTGGGAGCTAACAGCCCTTCAGTACATTGCTCCAGCAACCACGCTACATTGGCAGACCTGGACATTAAGTGCAGGTAAGCTATTTTACTGTAGAAAGGACCATACTGCAGACATTCGCATCCATACACAATGTCCACACAAAGCTTTCCAGCAGGAATTGGCGGGACACTAGCAAGGATCCAGCCTACTAGCATTTTTCCCGTGCCAGACCAGGAATGAAACTAAAGGGCTGATTTATTGACTTTGCAATGCCAGCCAGATGCTCGCGTCTGCAAACCGTGGGCAGAGGGCAATCACACCCATAACATGAATTCTGAGGTTCAGCCCTTAAATACAGTTTCCCCTACCACTCTGACAACAATTAGCAAACTGAGAACAGAGAAGAGGGAAAATTTTCCTCTTCACCACGTATTGCGCCCTTGGATGAATCCGCCCGATTTTCATTCCTTTGAAACATATGTAATTTTTTTATGATGAAGGTACTTTGTCAATACAATTTTCTGTTGTTGTTGCTGGAGAAGTCACTCCTTAATTTAAGATAATGATTACCTGCCCTGCCTGCTCTCAGCATATGGAGCTTAACTGACAGCACATAGAAATTAAAGGAAAGGGACCAGAGACTGAAGTAACCATCTAGCCATCACGCTGGACACCAGTGCTGGATAATGGCACTTAGCTTTACACTTTACACCCATCAGTAGAGCAGGCAGAACATGAAAGAAGCCTCCTTCCATTCTGCCCCAGCAATGAGTCTCAGGTCCAGTCTCCCATGACTCGATTTCATTGTTTGCACATGCCATTCTCATGCCTTCCTGAGTAAAGCTACCAACTTAGTGCCATGATTAGATGATGGGGAGCCAGTCAAAACTAACTCAATAATCCTGTCACGAGATGGCCTTCACCAATATTTGAAGCAGGCTTTGTTCCTTTGTAAATGGAAATAAGGAGCCTAATGCCTGTTTGAAGTCCTCTTGTCATGATTGCTTTGACCTGAGGCAAGCATCGCCATCACAGGTTACACTCATGGAAACCGGCCCTAAGGATCACCTGCAACAAAGAAGGTAAATAGCTTACCTGAATGTAAGCACTGCTGCTCTTCCTGATCCCCTATGCTCCACCTCCTGATCGCAGCGGCTCTGAACCTGTGATCAACAAACCCCCTGACCTCCGCTCCTGATTCCCAACCACTCATACTCCCAACACCCGCAGGCCCAAGATCCCAGGCCTGGTCCTATCTCCATCCCCCACAATTACAGGCCCCCTGATCCAATTACGATCCCAATCCCAGTCCCCGGTCTGACTCCCATCTGACCCATGACTCCACATTCTCTTGCCTCCCTGGCCCAAGATTTCATTAATCTTCATACAGCTGGAACTGGCAGGCTGAAGGTCTGAGGCTCAATATCTGTGAAACCTCAGACCTCAACATTCTGACAAATGATATTTGTCCTTCATCCATTGCATGCACGAAAATGGGTGCTTCCAAATTTCATGGCCTAAATGTCCAATTCTACTTCATAATATTTTAGATTGCAAATCTGAGAGAACAAAATGGAAATGATGCACATTTCAAATGTTGCCCTTCTGAAAAGATGGATCAGCTCTGCACATTCCCCTATGAACCTTGACAGCATATAACAGGATTTCACTGCCCTGTAAAATATCCTGTTACAATTCCACTGAAAGTTGATCAAATGACCGCAATCAGATGATAGCTGAAGACAAACATTACAATGTGTGTTTAATACTCTTTTGGTTGCAGCTAAGGAGCTTCACACCCACACACATTACTACTGAAAAATAGGTAGTGTCAGGTGGGAATTCACTTGTATTTTGCAATAGACATCAGAAAAAGTCAACCATCGAATACTTTGTGAATACAAAAGAGAATGAATAAAGTTGATCTTGAAACGGGGGAGGGACCATAGGAACATTGGAATAGGAGTAGGCCATTTAGCCTCCTCAAGCCTGTTCCAGTATTCAATGAGATGAGAGGGGTCCGTAGAACTAATTAAAACATGAAATAGGAACAGCTGTAATTGGCTTAGAGGCCCTCAACTGTAGCATCAAATTGTCTACATCATTGACATAAGTGAAAGTCCCAGTAAAACACATTAATTTACTTGTGGTCCTTGACTCCATTGTTAGATTTACTTAAGGCAAATATTATTCTCTTTCTCTGAGACTGTTGAATTTGTTTTGTCAGTGTTGCTTTTTTGCATTTAATGTTGACTGTTTAAAAATTTCAAATTCTTCCTCAGTCCAAAGGCCATTAGTGGGAGTTAATAACAGATAAATTAATAACAGATAAATGAATGACTGATAACCAGCCAAAAATGAAACATGGTGTTAATGCCAATTGGAACATCAGCCACAGTGATTTTTTTTAAAAGTTGAAACTAAACCATTAGGTCATGATTTTTTTTCCCCCACAAATATACTTTATTCATAAAAATCTGTAAAAAAAAATTATAAACCAGTTCCAATTTGACATTCCAGAAAGTGCAAAAGAAATCAGTTTCCTACAATACAGAAAGTGAGTTGCTTCACAGCCTTGCCATTCCATTTTACATGCAATGTACATTTGCATTACACAGCAAAATCATATTTTGTGCATACAGCCCGAGGGGTTTTACATGGGTTCCAGCCCCTCGGTTCACAATGGTGGGAGGACCTTACACAGTGGCCTTTCCCCATTGAGCCTTTGTGGCAGCTGCCCCAAGCTTTGTCATGATTTAAACCTGTAACAAGTAACTGTTACGAGTCTTGTAGGACCCAACTGCCGAATTTTCTGTCTGGTACAATGGACAACAAGAGCCTAGTAAAGGCGAGAAAAGCCAAGAGGCCAAGTGGAAATCCATCATTGAGCTTGTAACTGAATTACACAGCAGTCAATCTCCCATGGATCCAGAATGTTCTTATACATTCTTGTGTAAAAGTTTTATTTAGATACAGAAATGCAGATTAGGATGCAACGCTTAAGGAATTAGACACTGCCAAAGCATCTAATCACATGGTATTCCTGGCTAAACATATTGGCTTTCTCCAATGAAATTCATTGGCAAATCCTAAAAAGGAAATTCTGTGATATGTCGGAATGGCTTCATCCACATGGGCTCCGGGAGGGGTCCTGCTATGGCAGTAATAACGAAGAGGGTGGCAGCTGCTTTGAATGACTGCTCAGCTGAGGAGAGTCAGAGGTCAAGTCATTTCCTTTCTGTCCAGCCAGGAAAGCAAAAAAAAACCACAATCTTCAGAGGCAGTATGCAAGAGCTGGTAAGGAAGCCAGACCTAGAGAGAGAAAGCTCTTAAATTTAGTGCAAACCAATTTCAGAGGAGTGTGACCAGACCACAAACAGGGAGCGTGTAGTCTGCTGAAATGGTGTCTATGTTATGAGGAATGAAGTACATTCATATTCATTGTAAAGGTTATACAATTTGTTCCCATATTACTTGTAGATGAAAACAGCTGATTGGTTTTTCATTGGTTCATCAGACCACCTTTTGGGAGGTAGAAGAAATGTATATGGGTCTCACAC
Organism: Heterodontus francisci; assembly: GCF_036365525.1. Taxonomy (NCBI): domain Eukaryota; kingdom Metazoa; phylum Chordata; class Chondrichthyes; order Heterodontiformes; family Heterodontidae; genus Heterodontus; species Heterodontus francisci. Next base: position 33,427,065 of record NC_090395.1, read on the forward strand.
AAGTTTACATTATCCAGGTCACATAGCAATAGGTTTCATTTTCAGAATTTCTTGGTCACACTATCATTTGACTGGATATTAGGCCATAATGGTAAACTCCTGATCATAAAGGATACATAGTCTACTTATGGGAGTGAACAGTGATATTGAAACTGAAAAGAGTGCCAGTTGAAGACTGAAAATTTGTAAAAGTTTGCTTTTTGAGTGCTTTGCTGGATTTTTCATTGCAGCAATGCAAATTCTTCAAATGTTTATTGAAAGCATGTAAGGATAAACCCAGCAACTACAGATCAATCAGTTTGACCCTCACTGATGGGAAAGCTTTTAGAAATGATAATCTGGTACAAAATTATCAGTCGTTTGGACAAATGTGGATTAATTAAGGAAAGCCAGCATGGATTTGTTAAGGGCAAATCATGTTTAACTAAGTTGATGGAGTTTTTTGATGAGGTAACAGTGAGGTTGATGAGGGTAATGCAGCTGACGTGGTGTACTTGGACTTCACAAAGACAATTGATACAGTGCCACATAATAGGCTTTTCCAGCAAAGTTGAAGCCCGTGGAATAAAAGGGATAGTGGCAGCATGGTTACGAAGTCAGCGCCTTTTTTTTTTATTCGTTCATGGAATGTGGGAGTCGCTGGCCAGGCCAGCATTTATTGCCCATCCCTAATTGCCCTTGAGAAGGTAATGGTGAGATTCCTTCTTGAACCGCTGCAATCCTTGGGGTGTAGGTACACACACAGTGCTGTTAGGAAGGGAGTTCCAGGATTTTGACCTGGTGACAGTGAAGGAACGGCGATATTATTCCAAATCAGGATGGTATGGGGCTTGAAGGGGAACTTACAGGTGGTGGTGTTCCCCTGCATCTGCTGCCCTTGTCTTTCTAGGTGGTAAAGATCACGGGTTTGGAAGGTGCTGTCGAAGGAGCTTTGGTGAGTTGCTGTAGTGCATCTTGTAGATGGTACACACTGCCATCACTACATCAATGGTGAAGGGAGTGAATGTTGAAGGTGGTGCATGAGCTGCCAATCAAACGGACTGCTTTGTCCTGGATAGTGTCGAGCTTCTTGAGTGTTGTTGGAGCTGCACCCATCTGGGCAAGTGGAGAGTATTCCATTACAGCACTGGCTTGTACCTTGCAGATGGTGGACAGGCATTGGGGAGACAGGAGGTGAGTTACTCAGTGCAGAATTCCCAGCCTCTGACCTGCTCTTGTAGCCACAGTATTTATATGGCTGGGCCAGTTCAGTTTCTGGTCAATGGTAACCCCCAGGATGTTGATAGTGAGGGATTCAGCGATGGTAATGCCATTGAATGTCAAGGAAAGATGGTTAAATTCTCGCTTGTTTGAGATGGTAATTGCCTGGCACGTGCGTGGTGTGAATGTTACTTGCCACTTATCAGCCCAAGCCTGGATGTTGTCCAGTGTCTGAGGTGTCGCGAATGGTACTGAAAATTGTGTAAACATCAGCGAACATCCCCACTTCTAACCTTATGATGGAGGGAAGGTCATTGATGAGCAGATGAAGATGGTTGGGCCTAGGATACTACACTGAGAAACTCCTGCAGTGATGTTCTGGGACGGAGATATTTGACCTCCAACAACCACAACCATCTTCTTTTGTGCTAAGTATGACTCCAACCAGCGGAGAGTTTACCCCCTGATTCCCATTGACTCCAGTTTTGCTAGGGCTCCTTGATGCCATACTTGGTCAAAAGCTGCCTTGATGTCAAGGGCAGTCACTCTCACCTCACCTCTTGAGTTCAGCTCTTTTGACCATGTTTGGACAAAGGCTGTAATGAGGTCAGGAATTGAGTGCCCTGAAAGAACCCAAACTGAGTGTCACCGAGCAGGTCATTGCTGAGCAAGTGCTGCTTGATAGCAGCGTCGATGACCTCTTCCATCACTTTGCTGATGATCGAGAGTAGACTGATCGGGCGGTAATTGGCCGGCTTGGATTTGTCCTGCTTTTTGTGGACAGGACATACTTTGGCAATTTTCCATATTGCCAGGTAAATGCCAGTGTTGTAGCTGTACTGGAACAGCTTGGCTAGGGGTGCAGCTAATTATGGAGCACAAGTCTTTAGCACTATTGCTGGAATATTGTTAGGGTCCACAGCCTTTGCAGTATCCAGTGCATTCAGCCATTTCTCGATATCACGTGGAGTGAATCGAATTGGCTGAAGACTGGCATCTGTGATGCTGGGGACTTCAGGAGGAGGCCGGGATAGATCATCCACTCTGCACTTCTGGCTGCAGATAGATGCAAATGCTATAGCCTTGTCTTTCGCACTGATGTGCTGGGCTCCTCCAGCATTGAGGATGGGAATATTTGTGGAGCCTTCTCCACCTGTTAGTTGTTTAATTGTCCACCACCATTCACGACTATTTGTGGCAGGACTGCAGAGCTTAGATCTGATCTGTTGGTTGTGGGATCATTTAGCCCTGTCCATTGTATTCTGCTTCCGCTATTTGGCATGCAAGTAGTCCTGGGTTGTAGCTTCACCAGGCTGACACCTCATTTTTTGGTATGTCTGGTGCTGCTCCTGGCATGCCTTCCTCTCCCAGCTTGATGGTAATGCTAGAGTGAGGGATATGCCGGGCCATGAGGTTACAGATTGTTACAGAATACAATTCTGCTGCTGATGGGCCACAGCGCCTCATGGATGCCCAGTTTTGCATTGCTAGATCTGTTCAAAATCTATCCCATTTAGCACGGTGGTAGTGCCACACAACACAATGGTGGTTATCCTCAATCCTGAAGACGGGACGTCGTCTCCACAAGGACTGTGCGTTGGTCACTCATACCAAAACTGTCATGGACAGATGTATTTACGACAGGTAGATTGGTAAGGATGAGTAAAATAGGTTTTTCCCACTTGTTGGTTCCCTCACCACCTACCGCTGATCCATTCCATCAGCTATGTCTTTTTGGACACGGCCAGCTCGGTCAGTAGTGGTGCTACTGAACCACTCTTGGTGATCGACATTGAAGTCCCCCAACCAGAGTACATTCTGTGCCCTTGCTACCCTTAATGCTTCTTCCAATTAGTGTTAAACATGGAGGAGTACTGACTCATCTGCTGATGGCAGGGGGGGGGGGGGGGGGGTGCTCAGTGGGTGGTAATTAGCGGGAGGTTTCCTTGCCCATGTTTGACCTGATGCCATGACACTTCATGGGGTCCAGAGTCAATGTTGATGACTCCCAGGGTAACTCCCTCCCGACTGTATACTACTGTGCTGCCACCCCTGCTGGGTCTGTCCTGCCGGTGCGACAGGACATACCCAGGATGGTGATGGTGGTGTCAGGGACATTGTTTGCAAGGTATGATTCCATGAGTATGACAATGTCAGGCTGTTGTTTGACTAGTCTGTGGGACAGCTCTCCCAATTTTGGCACAAGCCCCTAGATGTTATTAAGGAAGACTTTGCAGTATCGACAGGGCTAGGTTTGTCATTATCGTTTCCAGTGCCTTGGTCAATGCCGGGTGTTCTGTCTGGTTTCATCCCTTTAATTAGACTATGTAGCGGTTTGATACAACTGAGTGGTTTGCTAGGCCATTTCAGAGGGCATTTAAGAGTCAATCACATTGCTGGGTCTGGAGTCACATGTAGGCCAGACCAGGGAAGGACAGAAGATTTCCTTCCCTAAAGGACGTTAGTGAACCAGATGGGTTTTTACAACAATCGACAATGGTTTCATGGTCACCATTAGATTAGCTTTAATTCCAGATTTATTAACTGAATTCACATTTTACCATCTGCCGTGGTGAGATTTGAACCCGTGTCCCCAAAGTTCAAAATTCTATAGACTCTGGAACAGTTCCTATAGATTGGAGGGTAGTTAATGTAACCCCACTGTTTAAAAAAGGAGGTAGAGAGAAAACAGGGAATTATAGACCAGTTAGCCTGACATTAGTAGTGGGGAAAATGCTAGAGTCCATTATAAAAGATGGAATAGCAGAGCACTTGGGAAACAGTGACAAGATCGGTCAAAGTCAACACGGATTTACGAAAGGGAAATCATGCTTGACAAATCTACTGGAATTTTTTGAGGATGTAACTAGTAGAATAGATAAGGGAGAACCAGTGGATGTGGTGTATTTGGACTTTCAGAAGGCTTTTGATAAGGTCCCACATAAGAGATTAGCATACAAAATTAAAGCACATGGGATTGGGAGTAAGGTACTGACATGGACAGAGAACTGGTTGGCAGACAGGAAACAAAGAGTAGGAATAAACGGGTCTTTTTCCAAGTGGCAGGCAGTGACTAGTGGGGTACCGCAGGGATCAGTGCTAGGACCCCAGCTATTCACAATATATATTAATGGTATAGATGAAGGAACTAAATGTAATATATCTAAGTTTGCAGACAACACAAAGCTGGGTGAGAGTGTGAGCTGTGAGGATGCAGAGAAGCTCCAGTGTGATTTGGACAGGTTGAGTGAGTGGGCAAATACATGGCAGATGCAGTATAATGTGAATAAATGTGAGGTTATCCACTTTGGTGGCAAAAACAGAAAGGCAGATTATTATCTGAACGGCGATAGATTGGGAAAGGGAGAGGTGCAGTGAGACCTGGGTGTCCTTGTGCACCAGTCGCTGAAAGTCAGCATGCAGATGCAACAGCCAAATGGTATGTTGGCCTTCATAGCGAAAGGATTCGAGTACAGGAGCAAGGATGTCTTTCTGCAATTATACAAGGCCTTGGTGAGAAACATCTGGAGTATTGTGTGCAGTTTTGGTCTCTTTATCTGAGGAAGGATGTTCTTGCTATGGAGGGAGTGCAGCGAAGGTTCACCAGACTGATTTCTGGGATGGCAGGACTGGTATATAAAGAAAGATTGGGTCAATTAGGCTTGTATTCACTAGAATTTAGAAGAATGAGAGGGAATCTCATAGAAACCTACAAAATTCTAACAGGACTGGACAGACTAGATGCAGGAAGGATGTTCCTGATGGTGGGGGAGTCCAGGACGAGGGGTCACAATCTGAGGATAAGGGGTAAGCCATTTAGGACTGAGATAAGGAGAGATTTCTTCACCCAGAGAGTGGTGAACCTGTGGAATTCTCTACCACGAAAAGCAGTTGAGGCCAAATCATTAAATATATTCAAGAAAGAGTTAGATATCGCTCTTAGGGCTGATGGGATCAAGAGATACGGGGAGAAAGCGGGAACAGGTCACTGAGTTTGGACGATTAGCCATGATCGTATTGAATGGCGGAGCAGGCTCGAAGGTCCGAATGGCCTACTCCTGCTCCTATTTTTCTATGTTTCTATGAGCCTAGGCCTCTGGATTACTAGTCCAGCGACATTACCACTATGCCACCATAGGAAAAAGAGAGTAATGGTGAGCGGTTGTTTTTTGGACTGGAGAAAGGTATATAGTGGGGTTCCCCAGGGGTCAGTGCTAGGATCACTGCTTTACTTTTATATATTAATGAGCTAGACTTGGGTGTGCAGGGTGCAATTTCAAAATTTGTGGATGACACAAAACTTGGAAATATTGTGAACTGTAAGGAGGTTAGTGATTGACTTCAAGAAGATATCGATGGGCTGGTGGAATGGGTGGCAGATGATATTTAGTACAGAGAAGTGTGAAGTGATATGTTTTAGTAGGAAGAATGAGGAGACACAATATAAAATAAAGGGAACAATTCTAAAGTGGGATCAGGAACACCGAGTCCAGGGGGTATTATGTGTACAAAGCATTGAAAGTGGCAGGTCAGGTTGAGAAAGTGATTAAAAATGCGTATGGGATCCTCGGCTTTATAAATAGAGGCATAAAGTACAAAAGCAAGGAAGTTATGGCGAACTTTTATAAAACGCCATTTCAGCCTCAGCTGGATTATTGTGTCCAATTCTGAGCACCACAATTTAGAAAGGGTGCAGAAAAGGGTTACAAGAATGGTTGCAGGGATGAGGGACTTTTGTATGTGGATGGATTGGAGAAGCTGAAGTTGCTGCCTTAGAGAAGAGAAGGTTGAGAGGAGATTTGGTAGAGATGTTCAAAATCATGAGGGGTCTAGACAGTGTGGATAGGGCGAAACTGCTCCCATTGCTGGAAGGGTCAAGAACCAGAGGACACTGATTTAAGATGAATGGCAAAAGAACCAATGGCGACATAAGGAAAAACCATTTTTACACGGCGAGTGGTTTGGACTTGGAATGCACTGCCTGAGGGTGTGGTGGAGGAAGATTCAATCGTGGCTTTCAAAAAGGAATTGGATAAGCACCTGAAGAGGAATAATTTTCAGGGCTACAGGGAAATGGCAGGAGATGGTACTAGCTGAGTGGTTCTTGCAGAGAAACAGTATTGACACGATGGGCCAAATGGCCTCCTTCAGTGCTGTAACCATTCGATGATTCTATGAATTGTGCAAACCTCTCTATTTCACTTTTCAGGAGATAGAAAAAAGGTTAGAAGGCTGCATAGGAGGGAGTTTTCTTTACACCAGAGATAAGTTAGCATTTTCCCTTGCCTGCACAATATTATGTTGGTGACCCAGATACATGAACCTTGTCCAGTAAACACGACCTCTATAAGCTCTACTTCACCAGAGGGGCAATGACAGAGTTGTGCAGGGTGCTGGAATCTGACTTTAGACAACCTCCAGCAGAGGGGTTGCCTCACAATGGTAATCAAGGTCATTTAAGCCCTGTGAAATTGGTCATTACATTCAATTGATTCCTATGATGTTTAATGACGGCTGGTTATTATGGGTCAGGCAGTACCTAAAGGCCCAGTTGATGGTAAATTTTGGAAACTCCCCATCCTCTGGTATCCCATTTTCTTATATTTTACAGTTTGGACAGGAAGGCTAAGTTAATCGGGATTTGTTGGTGTCCATTATCCCAATCTTTTCTTTTCCACTAGCCCACCTTGCCAAACTTCCTATAATACTCCCCACTGCCCTGAATTCACATCTTTCTCTAGTTTCTCCCATCTCCCCTCATACCCTCTCTGAGCTCATCTTGTCCATAATATCCACCTCTTGATCCCGCGATCCTATTGCCATTAAACTGCAAATCACCCAATTTCTTCTCCTGGTCCTCATGTTAACCATTATTATAAACTGTTCTCTCTCTTCAGGTATTGCCCCTCTCTCCTTTAAATCTGCCATCATCACCCTTCTCCTTAAAAAAAAACCCTTGACCCAACCACCTTTGCAAACTACAGTCCTATCTCCAACCACACTTTCCTCACCAAAGTCCTTGAACATGTTGGCACCTATCAAATCCATTTCCATCTTTCCCAGAACTCCATGTTTGAATCCCTCCAATCAGGTTTCTGCCCCTGCCACAGTTCCAAAACAGCTCTTATCAAAGTCACAAATGACATCCTATGTGATTGTGACAAAGGTAAACTTTCTCTCCTCATCCTTCTCAACCTATCTGCAGCTTTTAACACAGTTGACCACACCATCCTCCTCCAAAGCCTCTCCACTGTTGTCCAGCTGGTTGGGACTTCTCTCACAGGGTTCCAATCTTATCTATCTAATTGTAGTCAGAGAATCACTTGCAATGGCTTCTCTTCCTGCTCCTGCACTGTTACCTCTGGTGTCCCCAAAGGAACTATCCTTGGCCCCCTCCTATTTCTCATCTACTGTATGCTGCTGGTCAGTGACATCATCCGAAAGCATGGCGTTTATTGTTATATGTAGGCTGACGACACTCAGCTCCACCTCACCACCACCTCTCTCGACTGCGCCACTGTTGCTAAATTATCGGACTGCTTATCCAACATCCATTTTTTTGATCCTCACTCCAAACTCCTTTCTCTAGCTACCGATTCTATGCCTCTCCCTGGCGATAGTCTGTTCGCAACCTTCGTGTCACACATTTGACCCCGAGATGACCTTCCGACCTCATATTTGTGCCATCACTAAGACCACATATTTCCACCTCCGTAACATCGCCCAACTTCAGCCCCATCTCAGCTCATCTGCTGCTAAAAGCCTCATTCATGCATTTGTTACCTCTAGTCTTGACTATTCCTGGCTGGTCGCCTACATTCTAAACTCCGTAAACTTGAGATCATCCAAAACTCTGTCTTAACTTGCACCAAGTCCCATTCCCCTATCACCCCTGCGCTCGCTGACCTACATTGGCTCCTGGTAAAGCATCATCTTGATTTTAAAATTCTCATCCTTGTTTTCAAATCCTTCCATGGCCTCTCTCCTCGCTATCTCTGTAACCCCTTCAAGCCCCATAACCCTCCAAGATATCAGCGCTCCTCTAATTCTGGCCTCCTTTGCATCCCTGATTTTAATCGCTCCACCATTGGTGGCCACACCTTCAGTTGCTTAGGCCCCAAGTTTTGGAATACCCTCCCTACACCTCTCCACCTCACTTTCCTCCTTTAAGACCCACCTTAAAACCTACCTCTTTGACCAAGCTTTTGGTCATCTGATTGTGGCTCGGTGTCATACTCTGTTTTATAATGCTCCTGTAACACGCCTTGGAATGTTTTATTATGTTAGAGGCACTATATAAGTATAAGTTGTTGTTGTTTAAGAACAGAACCAGTTGCAAGGGACAATAAAGGCTTGATATCACCATGCCACTCAGGAACAATCACCCTTGTCTCAGTATTACTGTTGGATGCATCAGGGAAAAGGCTAGATGTAGGACAAATCAGTTCTTGAGCTCGTTTGTGCCTTTCTCTATAAGAACCTTTAATAGGAGCTTGATGAATGGATGAGGATACGTACTCAGGATGAGACTCATTGACTGATTGATTGATTATTTTAATGTGCTGGAATTAGCTTTTAACAGATATTTTAATCAAGTTAGACTTTTTGTGATAGTGTAATTTTCTTTCTTTTCATTGTTATTATTCATATGTAATTTTAATGAACAAGCAATGTACCAAAGTGAATTTCAGTATGGACAATAAACTGAGATTGAATTGAATTGAATTGAATAAAATTGAAAACTTATTCTAAAGATGCTCTCTTTCCAGCTGTGCCGAGTGTGACAAGAATCCAGCTGTGTAACATTACAGCAAGCAGAGTGAGAAGGAGCATTCCTGTACTTTTCAATTGTATTCATGCTATGCAGCCTCCCTAGACGAGACAACTCTTCCCCTGCTATCTATTGGCTGCATCACTTAGGGTTTAACCTTCTACCAAGTCAAAAATAGGAACTCAATGTAATAGATGCCAAGTAGAAAGTGGAATTACAGCTCATGTCGCAATATTTCTTTTCCTGATGAAGAGCAGTTAGAACTAAATGGAAATTTTGGCTGGGATTTTGCCAAGACGGCACGGGTCCTGCTGCCAGGGCTGGAAGCTGGGGAGCTGGGAGGGGTGGGGTGACCCCGCTGTGGTGGGGGGTGTGAACGGGGGTCGCATCTTAAAGGCAAATGCCAATTAAGTGACTACTGTCGAGTCTTCCTATTAAGGAAGTCGGCCCACACCCAAGCAGCCTCAGCAGTGCCACTGGGAACTGCGGCCACTCCTGGGGCTGCACCTGGAGGAAGAGCAGACACGGCCTGGATTTAATGGGACCCCTGGAGACAGGCTAAGAGACAGGGGGGGCCCAAAGAATTGTGGCAGGAGGCAGAGAGGTGGAGGACCCGTCACTTTCCCATCGCACCACAATTAAGTCGGGGGCGGGAAAGGCCGACAACAGCCTTCCCGCCCAGAGGCCAATTGAGGGCCTTAAGAGGCCTATTATCAGCCACTTACGCCCTATTCCCACCACCACTGAATTAAGCCAGCAGCAGCGGGGACTCTGCCACGCGGGGAGGTCACCCAGTAAAATGAGGTGACCTCCCTGCAGGCTTGAGGGGGGACCCTCCTCCATGGGCAATCTGTGGCCCATGGAGGGCCCCCAGTGGAAAGCAACTCACCTCCCTGAACAACTCCGTTCACTTATCACCCAGCCTCCCTTCCCCCCCGCCAGCACCCCCCCCCTCCCCCCCCATTGCCAAGGCCTGCCAGACTAGACCAGTCAACCCCACCTCATTTACAGGTCCGGGTATCCAGTGCTGGGCTTGGTTCCAAGACCTCCTGTCATATCAGCAGTGGCCACTGCTTCCAGTGGGGCTGTCAATACTACTGAGCTGCCAGCCTTCTGATTGGCTGGCAGCTCTTGGAGGTAGGATTCTCTGTCTTTAAAGGTACAGGGATCCCAGTGCTGGGCAGTTAATTGCCCAAGCACCAGTAAGTAGAGCTGGGGGGGGCTCCCAAATGGCCAAGGTGCGGTTCCTACCACCTTTTCGGCCCACTAAATCCAGTCCATTGATGGAAGTGCACACTTACAGCCAGGTAAGTCGGGTCTGGGGACCCAAGGCAAGTCAGGCAGGCCCCATAAAGGCCAGGGGTGGTGGGGGGGGGGGGGCATCACTGAGAGCAGGCAACGCCGATGCCGGTGTAGGTCACCAGGGTTTACATGGTGGTCTCTCAACACGGCAGAGGCCCCCCTCCCCCCACTGCTGGTAAAATGTCAGCAGAGGCAGGGAAAGGCTCTTAATTGCCCATTTAAGTGGCTCAATTAAGCTTCAGGCGGGCGTTGTGCCAGCTTTCCCATCACTGGCAAAATGGCATGGGCACCCGACACCTTCCTGCACCATTTTGCCAGCCTGTCCCCAAAGGCACAGCAAAATTCGTCTGGACTTCCTATAGGCCATAGACTTTAAACGCAGGCCCTTGCTATCTGGTTTAATTTAGAAATTTCCAAATAGTGAACTCAAAAAAGACACAATGTCCAATCCCAAACGAATGTACCAGCAAGCTGAGATTTACTCATTTCAGGCTGTCGCGACAAATTTAAATATTGAAATAGATTGCCTACTGCCACCACTGAAAGGTAGCAGCTGTGGAAACTGGCACGATATCAATCAGGCAATGAGGCTTACTCTACACACGCAAACCGAGATAACCTTATGCCATATGACATCACTTCGAAATAAAGCATAGCTCAATAGGCTGCAAATGTTTGATATAAAGTGAGCCTTTTATACATGCATAAATGAGAACAATAGTATTTGTGAACAAAACTGATAATTGTTAGTTGCTATGGTTTTCTACATTTTTGTTTGCCATTAATTTCATAGTTAAACCTGTTTGGACTTCCAACGTATCAATAATCTACTCCCTACGCCTACCCACACACACACACACACACATATAATGAGTTCTTTATGTTGTCTTCCTCTTAAGGTGATCATACAAAACACACGCATCATTTTTATTGTCCACACCACAGTAATGTGACATGTGCACAAAACACACATTAATCAACTAATCAACCAACTTCAGAATATCACTGAACATTATTTTATCATGAGTGACTTATGCCCCAAAGCAACATGGTGGTTTCATTATTAGTGAGCCCCAGCTCTCTGTTGTTTGCTGTCTGGTAAAACTGGCAAAAATTACAAACCATAAAGCAGTCTTTGTGAGAATAGGCGAGCTGGCCTGGGGCTGATTAATTGGTTCTGTGCACTTACTCCTATCTTTTCTGTTATTATTGTCCTACATGCTTAGCTTTTAGCAGAGCTACTTATTTTTCTTCCTTGGCTTTAATCCCAACCCTGTACTCTGCTACAGTTGCAATATTCTCTTGTGAATAATTTTATTAGGGCAATACTCTGCTCTGTGTTTGAACTGTGCTCTCTGAGCAATTTTCCCGTTGAGGAAGCATGGCATGTCTTGAGAGCACTTCAATTAAAAGCAGATTCAATACGCTCTTCACACAAAGCAAAATTGTATTTAAGCTGGCCAGACAAAGAACTACTCAGGATGCTGGAGGATAACAAAGGGCTATACTATGGACAGCTCATTTAGAGAGTAAGAAGAACTGAGGTCATTTTCTCTGGTTTAGCCATCTCTGAATTTTTTTCCCAGCTGCGTACAACAATCAATGCAGCAGGCAAAATTAATAAACATCCAGTCAATATAAAAGCCCAATGTGGTCTCAATCCTTCCTTTTGTTTCTGTTTCTGATTTCAACTCTCACCCTTTATAAAAGTAGTAGTAGCACATTGAGCTAAAGCACAAAATATCCCTCCACTCAAACACAACAATGCTTGCCCTCATTGCTGATGGTGAGCAAGACAGCGGCTGGCATTTGTGGGTGAAGCACGAACTATAGCTTTGTGGGGAAGCGTTTCATTCCTGCTAGTCGAGTTGGTCGAGGGGGGGATGGTGAGGGAGTTGGTCGGGGGGGTGGTGGTGGAGGTGTTGGTCGGTGGGGGTGGGGGTGGGGGTGTTGGTCGGGGGGGGGGTGGGTTGGTGAGGGTGTTGGTCGGGGGGGGGTAGTTGGTGGGGGTGTTGGTTGGAGGGTGGGATAGTGAGGTGTTGGTCGGAGGGTGGGGTGGTTGGTGAGGGTGTTGGTCAGAGGGTGGGGTGGTGAGGGTGTTGGTCGGAGGCTAGGGTGGTGAGGGTGTTGGTCGGGGGGGGTGGTTGGTGGGGGTGTTGGGCGGGGGGGGTGGTCGTGAGGGTGTTGGTTGGAGGATAAGGTGGTGAGGGTGTAGGTCGGGGAGGGGTGGTTGGTGGGGGTGTTGGTCGGAGGGTGGGGTGGTGAGGGTGTTGGTCGGTGGGGGTGGTTGGTGGGGGTGTTGGTCAGAGGGTGGGGTAGTGAAGTGTTGGTCGGAGGGTGGGGTGGTTGGTGAGGGTGTTGGTCAGAGGGTGGGGTGGTGAGGGTGTTGGTCGGAGGCTAGGGTGGTGAGGGTGTCGGTCGGAGGGTGAGGTGGTGAGGGTATTGGTCGGGGGGTGGGGTGGTGAGGGTGTTGGTCGAGTGGGGTGGTCGTGAGGGTATTGGTCGGGGGGTGGGGTGGTGAGGGTGTTGGTCGGAGGGTGGGGTGGTGAGGGTGTTGGTTGGGAGGGGTGGTGGTGAGGGTGTTGGTCGGAGGGCGAGGTGGTGAGGGTATTGGTCAGGGGGTGGGGTGGTGAGGGTGTTGGTCGGGGGGGGTGGTCGTGAGGGTGTTGGTCGGAGTGTGGGGTGGTGAGGGTGTGGGTCGGGGGGGGTGGTCGTGAGGGTGTTGGTCGGAGGGTGGGGTGGTGAGGGTGTTGGTCGGAGGGTGGGGTGGTGAGTGTGTTGGATGGAGGGTGAGGTGGTGAGGGTGTTGGTCGGAGGGTGGGGTGGTGAGGGTGTTGGTCGGAGGGTGGGGTGGTGAGGGTGTGGGTCGGGGGGGGTCGTGAGGGTGTTGGTCGGAGGGTGGGGTGGTGAGTGTGTTGGTTGGAGGGTGAGGTGGTGAGGGTATTGGTCGGGGGGTGGGGTGGTGAGGGTGTTGGTCGGGCAGGGTGGTCGTGAGGGTATTGGTCGGGGGGTGGGGTGGTGAGGGTGTTGGTCGGGGGGGGTGGTCGTGAGGGTGTTGGTCGGGGGGGTGGTCGTGAGGGTGTTGGTCGGAGGGTGGGGTGGTGAGGGTGTGGGTCGGGGGGGTGGTCGTGAGGGTGTTGGTCGGAGGGTGGGGTGGTGAGTGTGTTGGTTGGAGGGTGAGGTGGTGAGGGTGTTGGTCGGGGGGGTGGTTGGTGGGGGTGTTGGTCGGGGGGGGTGGTCGTGAGGGTGTTGGTCGGAGGGTGAGGTGGTGAGGGTATTGGTCGGGGGGTGGGGTGGTGAGGGTGTTGGTCGGAGGGTGAGGTGGTGAGGGTGTTGGTCGGAGGGTGAGGTGGTGAGGGTGTTGGTCGGGGGGGGGTGGTCGTGAGGGTGTTGGTCGGAGGGTGGGGTGGTGAGGGTGTGGGTCGGGGGGGGTGGTCGTGAGGGTGTTGGTCGGAGGGTGAGGTGGTGAGGGTGTTGGTCGGAGGGTGAGGTGGTGAGGGTGTTGGTCGGAGGGTGGGGTGGTGAGGGTGTTGGTTGGGGGTGGTGTTGGTGGGGGTGTTGGTGTAGTGGTGGGTGACAGATGAGTGTGCCCTGGTCACGATGGTGCAGTAGGGTGAGGAGATAGTCTGGCAGTCAAGTGATGAGTATGGATTCAGATCCTGGTGATTATCCTGATGGCTGCATGATCTAGTGTGGGGGCAGGTAAATCTATTTCCTACTGATCTCAGAAGATTCCTCCACAGGCATCAGTTTTGCCTGCTACCTACCTCCAACAGAAGCACACGCGCAGGTCACGAATCAGGACCCCCGCACCCAAAAAATGGCACAAACTAATTTCTAGCTCCTCAAATTTTAAATGGGCTTTGGATTATGTAAGCAAACACTGACTTACATGTGGAATTGTTGCTGGGTTGTTGGCGTCGGGCAACACAATGTTTCCAATAAAAGAAAATGTGGCTGCCTTGCTCAGCTTCTGTACCACTGATTTTATTCAGGCCCTTGTTATGATAGGCAGCAGTCAGTCAGTTGCATCAATCATTTTATTTGTTTCCAGGCATCCAGAACCAGCAGCACAGGCTTTTCAATCATCTGATAATCCGAGTCCTCTTCCCAACCTTCTTTGCAAACTTTAGAAAAGTCTTATTTAAGATTTGTTTCTGGAGCCAATTATCTATTCTCCAGGTAAATGGATGAATGGACTTGAGGTACACATCAGTCATGATCTAATTGAAAAGTGGAACAGGTTTGAAGGGCTGAATGGCCTCCTCCTATTCCTATGATCCTCTCTTCTGGAGTAACCTTAATGTTGAGTCTGAATTAGCACAACCCAAGAGCAACTCAGCAAATAGATCCACTGCCAGTCATTTATTATTAGAAGTCGACTAATAAACTGATAAAACCTCAAAGTTAACCTCAAGTTCACTTTACAGGCATGAGATAAGACACCCTATCACTAAACAAAGCTAACTTACTTTACCGATGAAAGGTCACAGATCTGAAACGATAACTCCATTTCTCTCTCCACAGATGCTTCCAGACCTGCTGAGTATTTCTGGCACATTCTGTTCTTATTCCAGTATCTGCAGTATGTTGCTTTTATCCAATTTACTTCACGTTATCTACAGAATATTATGACAATCTAATTATAAACATGGCTATCATGAGCATAGCAACAAACCAGGTTGATCTTTTCTTGAAGTAATACAGCACCAGAGGAGTTATTTTGAACTGTACAGAGCTTGTCCACCACCCCCGCATATCAGAAGCGTGAGCCACATGCTACCCGCTGGATAGCGTGAGCCAGAGTTTACAATGTTGTCATAAACACGTGCTCTGCCGAATGATGATTTTTTTTAATCCTTCGATTGGAAACCTGAATTAAACTTTAAAAAGAAAACAGGAAAAAATAGCTGATGAAAGGTCACTGCTAGCAGCTAAAATGGCCAACACAATTTGCATCTAAATACCCCATATACCAATATATCGAGGTGGAGACGTAAGTCTGGTAAATCTGCAGCCAGAACAATAGCCTGAGAATTTAAAATGGGCTACCTGTCTTGCCTTCATTAACAAGACATTAAAGGCAATCTTGGAACATTAACACTGGTGGAGATGGACCACTCAAAGGGTAAACACTGAAACAATAGGACCTGAGAGAGATTAGAATTCTTAGGCCTGATCTAATTAAGTTGCAAAAGAGAGAATACACTGGGCCATCATGTGACAGACTCTCATCTGTGTGAAACTAGCTGTTCCTTCTCTCTACAGACAGACAAGCACCTGAGATTGACCAGTGAAGGACCCAAGTGGGGTCTCTCTCTCTCTCTCTCTATCTATCTCCAGGTGACCTTGCAAGTTCAAACCCTACCTGCTGGCTACAAACATCCAAGTCTACCATTACTGCAGACAGAAAACCCTGAACCAGTCAGCCACATCTACCAGCCAGAAACTGCAGGACCAATGAGTTCAGCCGGAAGACAACTGAATTGCCAGATTCCACAGACTGTATATTCTTTTTTTATTTTTCCAGACTCTAATCCAACCAATCTATTCTTCTCCACTCTGTAACCTATTTGTGTGTGTGTCATTCTTGTTGTGTGTGTATGAATGTTCGAGCGAAGTTGATTATTTTACTTAGATTGGGTTTTTGGTTTTAAGTACAATAAACTAACCTCTTTCTTGTTTAAACTCAAGAAAACCCTTCCGAATGGTTATTTTATGATTATAGCACATGAAGAGTTAAACACTCACTGAATTGGTAAGTATATCCACTACTTAAAAGAAATAAACCCTGTTGCAGTCAAACAAGGAGAGAGACAAGAGGGGAACCTTTCGACCCCTCCTCACCTGATTGTAACAATGTTCATTGTAATGAACACTGGCTGTGCCATGTTGCAATATTTCCCTATGCTAACAAAACATATAGGAGGTTAAATTGGGTAATCTCTGAAAATGGGCATGGGGCTTGTGGTATGTGATTAAACAGCATTCATTTATTGCGATGCAGGCAACACTTTAAATCGGTGCTGCCTGCAGTTTTAAATAATTATTGGTGGCAGCCAGTGCTACCCATGCTGTTCATTGGCTGCACGCATCAGCAGGAGACCTGATATCCCAGGAGGCGAGCACAACTTAAAGACAACCTACATCTCTTAAAGGTCGGGGGGGGGGGGGGGGTGCATTGTGGCTGCAGTGGTGGGAGATTTTTGAAAAGTGAATCTGGGCTGTGATACTTTGTGGAATGGCTGAACATGCGAGAGAGCAAGCACCAAGGTTTTGATGTCGATGCAAGAAGTGGAGAGGAGAGATTTGCCCTCGGGTGGGTCAAATATAGGGGGAATAGAAGACTGCTACAGAATGAAGAAATGGTGACCACTTCCAGGACAACAGGCATTCACCTTTATGATGTGCTGTCTGTGGTCGCACGCCAGCTGCAAATTGAGGAGTGGAATTCCTTTTGATTCATGAAAATGGCTGAGTTTACATGAGGCACACACAAGACAATGTGAATGCAATCAATGGCACCCTGTACAATGGGGAAGCCTACAATCTGTGCATAACCACGTGTTTGCTTTGCCTGCTTGTCGCTGGCAAGAGTGAATGAGATAATGTTGTCTCTCTGTGTGCAGAGAGCCTCAGAGCACGAGATGTTGCCTATATATCCAGCTGCAGTATGGAAGAAACCAAACTCATGGAAGTGAAGAGTCACGGTCACCTTGACAGCACAGGCAATGGTATCCTTGCCCTCTTTAAAGTTGCCATTGTGGCTGCAGCATTTGACAGATTTCAGTCACAACCTCTTTTGCATTCTGTAGGCATCTCATGCATTTGTCCTCACTCAAGTTGTGGTCAGACAATTGCTCCCTGAGTACCCTCATCTGATATGGGCCTCCTGCTGCACTGCAAGCCCTTTTCCTCCTCCTACCTCTTCTTGCACCATGTCCTGCTCTGTGTGTCCCCTCAGGTATACCGTTTTGGATACTGTTGAGGGAGATGGCTCACCAGGGGAAGGCAGCAGTAGCCAGGTTCATGGCACCGTGGCTGGCTCTGCTGTTCAGAAGGGCGGGAAAAAGAGTGGAAGGGCTATAGTCATAGGGGATTCGATTGTAAGGGGAGTAGATATACGGTTCTGTGGTCGAAAACGAGACTCCCGAATGGTATGTTGCCTCCCAGGTGCACGGGTCAGGGATGTCTCAGATCGGCTGCAGAACATTCTGAAGGGCCAGTTGTCGTTGTGCACATAGGCACCAATGATATAGGTAAAAAACGGGATGAGGTCCTACGAGCAGAATTTAGGGAGTTAGGAGCCAAGTTAAAAAGTAGGACCTCAGAGGTAGTAATCTCAGGATTGCTACCAGTGCCACGTGATAGTCAGAGTAGAAATGAAAGAATAGTCAGGATGAATGCGTGGCTTGAGAGATGGTGCAGGAGGGAGGGGTTCAGAATTTTGGGACATTGGGACCGGTTCTGGGAGAGGTGGGACTATTACAAATTGGACGGTCTACACCTGGTCCGGACTGGAACCAATGTCCTTGGGGGTGCTTTTACTAACGCTGTTGGGGAGGGTTTAAACTAATGTGGCAGGGGGATGGGAACCAAATGAGGAGGTCAGTGGACAGTAAGGAGGTAGTAACTAAAGCCTGTAAGGAACTAGATAATGAAGTCAGTGTGACTAAGGGGAAGAGTAGGCAGGGAGCAGATGATGAACGCAAAGGGACTGGTGGTCTGAGGTGCATTTGTTTTAATGCAAGAAGTGTAGTAGGTAAGGCAGATGAACTTAGGGCTTGGATTAGTACCTGGGAGTATGATGTTATTGCTATTACTGAGACTTGGTTGAGGGAAGGGCACGATTGGCAACTAAATATCCCAGGATATCGATGCTTCAGGGGGGATAGAGAGGGAGGTAAAAGGGGTGGAGGAGTTGCATTACTGGTCAAAGAGGATATCACAGTTGTGCTGAAGGAGGGCACTATGGAGGACTCGAGCAGTGAGGCAATATGGGCAGAACTCAGAAATAGGAAGGGTGCGGTAACAATGTTGGGGCTGTACTACAGGCCTCCCAACAGCAAGCGTGAGATAGAGGTACAAATATGTAAACAGATTATGGAAAGATGTAGGAGCAACAGGGTGGTGGTGATAGGAGATTTTAATTTTCCCAACATTGACTGGGATTCACTTAGTGTTCAAGGTCTAGATGGAGCAGAATTTGTAAGGAGCATCCAGGAGGGTTTTCTAGAGCAGTATGTAAATAGTCCAACTCGGGAAGGGGCCATACTGGACCTGGTGTTGGGGAATGAGCCCGGCCAGGTGGTTGAAGTTTCAGTAGGGGACTACTTTGGGAATAGTGATCACAATTCCGTAAGTTTTAGAATACTCATGGACAAAGACGAGAGTGGTCCTAAAGGAAGAGTGCTAAATTGGGGGAAGGCCTACTGTACCAAAATTCGGCAGGAGCTGGGGAATGTAGATTGGGAGCAGCTTTTTGAAGATAAATCCAGATTTGATATGTGGGAGGCTTTTAAAGAGAGGTTGATTAGCGAGCAGGAGAGACATGTTCCTGTGAAAATGAGGGATAGAAATGGCAAGATTAGGGAACCATGGATGACAGGTGAAATTGTGAAACTAGCTAAGAGGAAAAAGGAAGCATACATAAGGTCTAGGCGGCTGAAGAAAGACGAAGCTTTGGAAGAATATCGGGAATGTAGGACCAATCTGAAACGAGGAATTAAGAGGGCTAAAAGGGGTCATGAAATATCTTTAGCAAACAGGGTTAAGGAAAATCCCAAAGCCTTTTATTCATATATAAGGAGCAAGAGAGTAACTAGAGAAAGGATTGGCCCACTCAAGGACAAAGGAGGAAAATTATGCGTGGAGTGAGAGAAAATGGGTGAGATTCTAAACGAGTACTTTGCATCGGTATTCACCGAGGAGAGGGACATGACGGATGTTGAGGTTAGGGATAGATGTTTGATTACTCTAGGTCAAGTCGTCATAAGGAGGGAGAAAGTGTTGGGTATTCTAAAAGGCATTAAGGTGGACAAGTCCCCAGGTCCAGATGGGATCTATCCCAGGTTACTGAGGGAAGCGAGAGAGGAAATAGCTGGGGCCAAAAACAGATATCTTTGCAGCATCCTTAAACACGGGTGAGGTCCCGGAGGACTGGAGAATTGCTAATGTTGTCCCCTTGTTTAAGAAGGGTAGCAGGGATAATCCAGGTAATTATAGACCGGTGAGCCTGACGTCAGTGGTAGGGAAGCTGCTGGAGAAGATACTGAGGGTCAGGATCTATTCCCATTTGGAAGAAAATGGGCTTATCAGTGATAGGCAACATGGTTTTGTGCAGGGAAGGTCATGACTTACCAACTTAATAGAATTCTTTGAGGAAGTGACAAAGTTGATTGATGAGGGAAGGGCTGTAGATGTCATATACATGGACTTCAGTAAGGCGTTTCATAAGGTTCCCCATGGCAGGTTGATGGAGAAAGTGAAGTCGCATGGGGTCCAGGGTGTAATAGCTAGATGGATAAAGAACTGGCTGGGCAACAGCAGACAGAAAGTAGCAGTGGAAGGGAGTTTCTCAAAATGGAGACATGTGACCAGTGGTGTTCCACAGGGATCCGTGCTGGGACCACTGTTGTTTGTGATGTACATAAATGTTTTGGAGGAAAGTATAGGTGGTCTGATTAGCAAGTTTGCAGACGACACTAAGATTGGTGGAGTAGCAGATAGTGAAGGGGACTGTCAGAGAATACAGCAGAATATAGATAGATTGGAGAGTTGGGCAGAGAAATGGCAGATGGAGTTCAATCAGGGCAAATGCGAGGTGATGCATTTTGGAAGATCCAATTCAAGAGTGGACTATACAATAAATGGAAAAGTCCAGGGGAAAATTGATGTACAGAGAGATTTGGGTGTTCAGGTCCATTGTTTCCTGAAGGTGGCAACGCAGGTCAATAGAGTGGTCAAGAAGGCATACGGCATGCTTTCCTTCATCGGACGGGGTATTGAGTACACGGGTTGGCAGGTCATGTTACAGTTGTATAAGACTTTGGTTCGGCCACATTTGGAATACTGCGTGCAGTTCTGGTCGCCACATTACTAAAAGGATGTAGATGCTTTGGAGAGGGTGCAGAGGAGGTTCACCAGGATGTTGCCTTGTATGGAGGGCGCTAGCTATGAAGAGAGGTTGAGTAGATTAGGATTATTTTCATTAGAAAGACGGAGGTTGAGGAGGGACCTGATTGAGGTGTACAAAATCATGAGAGGTATAGACAGGGTGGATAGCAAGAAGCTTTTTCCCAGAGTGGGGGATTCAATTACTAGGGGTCCCGAGTTCAAAGTGAGAGGGGAAAAGTTTAGGGGGGATATGCGTGGAAAGTTCTTTACGCAGAGGGTGGTGGGTGCCTGGAACGCGTTGCCAGCGGAGGTGGTAGACGCCGGCACGATAGCGTCTTTTAAGATGTATCTAGACAGATACATGAATGGGCAGGAAGCAAAGAGATACAGACCCTTAGAAAATAGGCGACAGGTTTAGATAGAGGATCTGGATCGGTGCAGGCTTGGAGGGCCGAAGGGCCTGTTCCTGTGCTGTAATTTTCTTTTTTCTTTGTTCATTCTTCCAGTCATGTTTAATTCCCAGAGGAAGCCCTACCACCAGGTCACCCACGACTGAAAGCAATTTCTTCCAACACAAGATTTTAAATGAACAAAAAAACTGCCTCAACACCAGCCTGACTACTTCCCGTAAGAGTATTCAAACTTTAGTCAAGCACAGAAAACTGCCAAAATGCATACAATTGCACCAACTGCCAGAAAACACAATCCAGCAACTAACCTGCAAGTAGTTCATGATTCCTTTCAATAGCGCTGGTGATGGGGCATTTCATTCTGTTTAACATCGTGTTCAGCTGTGTGAAGTTAAGACATTAAGATATGGAGTGTGGCATTCAAAATGGCAGCGCTGGCGTCAAATTAGCATTGCGCATTAATTCGCGTCATTATCTTGCAGCTCCACACGTTGTCAGTAGTTGCTAGGTGCATGTGTGCACATCAAGATGACATCCTGCACTTACCATTGGATTGAGGGGTGGGGTGCTTCTTGTCCCCATTTTTGATTCTCATGTGCCCGCATAGCACCTAAAAAACAGGCGCTATTTGGCCCAATTTAGCCGCCATACGTTTAATTCCTTGGCACACTCATGCCAATGCATCACAACAAATTTTTAGATGAGCTATTTTAGCAAAAGTCAATAGGCCAGTAATTTTAAATGGGCAAACAACTTCATTAAAACAGCACATAGGAGATTTGGCATGACCATGCACAGATGTGCTAAAAATAGAAGCCAAAAAGTTTCTGCGATAGCTTCTCTGGTGGATCTGGGACCAAAGCGCATTTTCCGCCTGCATCATGGATGTGCTCCTGAAAACATCCCATTAGGGAAATCACACATCTTGAGTGGGAATTCCTTCTGTGGCATTCCTATGGAAGAGATGGACAAAAGAAGCTTTCACCTTCATTTCTGGCAGAATTAAGAAACCTATGAAAAAAAACCCCTGGAGCACAGTTGAATTTGAACCCTACACTTGCCTGCACATTCTTTCTCCCCCTACATTCTCACTGTTTTGATTCATAGGCCAGAATTTTATGCCCCTCCCCCGGAAGTGGACTGGAGGCAGGGGTGTGCATAAAATTGCGTACGAGGCGGGTGGCGCAATTCCCGTCACCTACGTGCTTCCACTGCCATTTTACCAGCAACAAGGGAGGTGCAAATGACCCATCCACCCCAGGCCAATTGAAGCCCTTAAGTGTCCAATTAATTGTCACTTAAGGGCCTCCTCCCGCCGCCACTGGTATATTACCAGCGGCAGCCGGGCATTTTGTCAGCTGAGGAGGCTGCCCAGTAATACCTTGCGGGCCAGGGGCCCCCCGATCGGGCACCCAGTGCCCCACATAGGGCTCTGCCAGCAGCTTATGCCACCCCGACTGCAGCACATCCCCATGCCCTCCTGATCGATCACCACCCCTCTCACCGCGGCCCCTTAGATTGCCACCGGCATGGCCTGAAACCCCACTCACCTTTTTCAGGGCCAGCGTCACTCTTGCTCCTCACTCTGGGTGCAGTCCCAGGAGTAGCCACTGCTCCCAGTGATGCTGTTGGGACTGAAGAGCTGCCAGCCAATCAGAGGGGCTGGTGGGCAGGGCTTCCACCACCATGTAAAATTCCAACCATTGTCTCATCTCCCATTCTTAATCATTCTTCCTCAAAACTGGACCTTACCGCCTTACCTCCTTCAGTCCGATCCTTCTCCTACAATGTACCGGCTTTTCAACCCCAAGTTTGGTATCACTTAATCACTACTTCTTAGTTTATTTCATCTTTTATCCCATTCTTTTCAATTTTGGTGGTGTTCCACACTGTTGGCCATGGTACAATCTTTAGATTTATCAATAGAAGAAATAATCTCTTCAATCTGATGATACATTAAATTTGTTAGATTGACTACAGTTACAGCCTCTTCTGGTAGGGCTAGTTGATCAATCAACTCTTTGATGTGCTGATCTAAATGTCTTCTATCATGATGCAGATTAGTCTACAAGGCTGATAGATATGGCATACCTCTTTGAAAAGTCTCCTTGTACACTTGAAGTGCATCCACTGTGGATCCAACATAGAGAAATCAGAATATTTTCTTAATGGTGAGATATTAGGAGTTGTGGAGGAGCAAAGGGATTTGTGCATCCATATACATAAATCACTAAAAGCTAGTGCACAGGTACAAAAGGCAATTAAAAATAGAAAGTGGTCTTTATCTCAAGGGGGTTCAAATACAAATAGGAGGAAGTTATGCTTTAGTTGTACAGATATATAATTAAACCTGAAGAATGCATATTGCAAAATAAAAATTGCATGACAGAAGAAAAATCCAAGTTTGGTTTATGTCTTTCCATATCTAAATTTTCAATCACAAAATGCTTAGAATTAACAACTGTAACTTCCTGACTGCCATAAAATCCAATTAAGGTAAATTAGCATGAAAGATAAATCGTCCCCTCTGAGATTCTTAAGAAAGTGTTGACTATTCTAATTAAAAAGACGTTCCTGATATTTTTGCTTGATGATCTAAAAAAGTCTTAGCCTTGTCTTTAAAGGTAGACTTTAATTTCATTTACGAGTTACTTATAAGAGTCAATATAATGTTCAGATGAGACAACTCCCTTTTTCAGTCTATTTGTCTCTACAGCTTCTAACACTTTGGCTTATCACAGAAAAGTGCTTCCAGAGAATTTCTTGATGAAAGAAAGCAAAACTTGATCCAGTGAAATTGTTTCCATTTTAAACCCTGTATTTCTGATGCAAGTACTTGAACTTCCAAATGTTATGAAATTCAACATTAATATTAAAATTAAACCAATCATTTGACTTTCTGCCACAATAAGAATTAACCTGATGAAATAAATTATTTGCTGCAGATAGAGCAGGTTTTGTTGAGTGATACACGCTGGTAGTTTATGAGGCCCACTGAATTATTATCCACTATTATTACGTAATTAGTCTGTATTTTTCCATGGCTTTCATATCCTATCTTAATCTTCCCTGTGGAGGGTATTTGAGACAGATTCAAGGATAACCAGTGTGTAATAGCGATTCTGGCATAAAGCCCAGACTAATAAACTTGCCTTTTAAATCTAGAAATGTCTGAGAAAGATATAATTAAGTGTAAGACAGCATGATGTTGAAGTGTGGTGGCCACTTGGTGACCAACTGGCCAATGCTTCTTGTCTATGCGAAGGGTTTTATTATTGAATGTAGATGTAAAGTCTGATGTTGCTAATAAACAGATTTCATAAATATAAAAATGAATTCTAAATCAGCCCTATAGCCTGTTTTGTGCTATGACTGATGTCGAATTTCACCCCAACTGAGAATGATTGGCGCGCCTAGACTGCTACTGTCTTTCAGATCAGCTAACTCAGCACAGTTCAGAGATTAAATCTGAGAATTTTTTTGCTCAGTTTCACAATCAACAGTGAAACATTTTGACTTCAAATAAAGCATTACAAATGCCTCGCAGTGAACTTTAAGGCATTAAGTCAAATTTGCAATTCATGCATATCAGTAGAACTGTAAGATTAAGTTGCTGCTTAAAGCTCTCTGTCAGAAATTGCTGTATTATATTGTAGTTTATTTGAGAAAAAAAACACTTGTAGTATACAGCACCATCTCATGTAATTATGCATCTCAAGGTACTTTGGTTCTGTCTTCACAAAGGAGGACACAAATAACCTCCCAGAAATGTTAGGGAACCAAGTGGCTAATGAGAGGGAGGAACTGAAGGAAATCAGTATTCATAAAAAAAATAGTGCTAGGGAAATTAATGGAATAAAAGGCTGACAAATCCCCAGGGCCTGATAATCTACATCCCAGAGTACTAAAGGAAGTGGCCCTGGAAATAGTGGATGCATTGGTGGTCATCTTCCAAACTTCTATAGACTCTGGAGCAGTTCCTACAGATTGGAGGGTAGCTAATGTAACCCCACTATTTAAAAAAGGAGGGAGAGAAAAAACAGGGAACTACAGACCAGTTAACCTTACATCAGTAGTGGGGAAAATGCTAGAGTCTATTATAAAGGATGTGATAGCAGAACACCTGGAAAGCGTAAACAGGATTGGACAAAGTCAGCATGGGTTTCCGAAAGGGAAATCATGCTTAACAAATCTACTGGAGTTTTTTGAGGATGTAACTAGTAGAAAAGATAAGGGAGAACCAGTGGATGTATTTGGATTTTCAGAAGGCTTTTGATCAGGTCCCACCTAAGAGGTTAGTGTTCAAAATTAAAGCACATGGGATTGGGGGTAATATACTGGCATGGATTGAGAATTGGTTGACGGAAGGAAACAGAGAGTCGGAATAAACTGGTCTTTTTCCGGGTGGCAGGCAGTGACTAGTGGGGTACTGCAGGGATCAGTGCTTGGGCCCCAGCTATTCATAATATATATTAATGACTTAGGTGAGGAAACTAAGTGTAACATTTCCAAGTTTGCAGATGACACAAAGCTGGGGGTGGGGGGGGGGGGGGGCGGGGAGGGGGGGGAAATGTGAACTGTGAGGAGGATGCAAAGAGGCTCCAATGTGATTTGGACAAGTTGGGTGAGAGGGCAAACGCATGGCAGATGCAATATAATGTGGATAAATGTGAGATTATCCACTTTGGTTGTAAAAACAGAAAGGCAGATTATTATCTGAATGGTGATAGTTTAGAAAAAGGGGAGGTGCAATGATACCTGGGTGTCCTTGTACACCAGTCTCTGAAAGCAAGCATTCAGGTGCAGCAAGAAATTAGGAAGGCAAATGGTATGTGGTGCTTCGTTGCAAGAGGATTTGAGTACAGGAGCAAGGATGTCTTACTGCAGTTCTACAGGGCCTTGGTGAGACCACATCTGGTGTATTGTGTGCAGTTTTGGTTTCCTTATCTGAGGTAGGATGTTCTTGCCATGGAGGGAGTGCAAAGAAGATTTACTAGGCTGATACCTAGGGTGGCAGGATTGACGTATGAGGAGAGATTGGGTCAACTAGGCCTATATTCACTAGAGTTTAGAAGAATGAGAGGAGATCTCATAGAAACCTATAAAATTCTAACAGGACTAGACAGGCTAGATGCAGGGAGGATGTTCCCGATGGCTAGGGAGACCAGAACCAGGGGTCACAGTCTCAGGATATGGGGTATGCCATTTAGAACTGAGATGAGGAGAAATTTCTTCACTCAGAGGGTGGTGAACGTGTGGAATTCTCTACCGCAGAAGGCAGTGGAAGCCAAGTCATTAACTATATTCAAGCAGGAGATAGGTATATTTCTTAATGCCAAAGGGATCAAGGGATATGGGGAGAAAGTGGGAACAGGGTACTGCATTAGACGATCAGCCATGATATTTTTTGAATGGTGGAGCAGGCCCAAAGGGCCGAATGGCCTACTCCTGCTCTTATTTTCTATGTTTTCTATGTTTATACGTGCCTCACATGTTGGATTGCTTTAGACTACAGTGACTGATGTCAAGGAGGTAAAATCCTATTTCAAACTACTGGACAGTTTCTTATTTCCACATGTAAACTGGAAGAGGGATGGAAGTGTTTTTACAAAGATGATATGGAGCACTTTTTTTGGAGAGTGGTTTTTGGTTGAAAATATATTACCTAGTTGGCTGAGTTGTTAGCACTCTCAACTCTGAGTTAGATTATGGGTTCAAGGACCACAGCATGACGTGAGAGCACATAACCCAATGCAGGACTGAAGAAGTGCTGCATTGTTGGAGTGGAGAAGATGTTAAAACTGCAACCCTGGTGCCTATCCAAGTGGATATTAAAGGTCCGGGGCATTGTTTTAAAAGTAGGAAGGGGCAGGGAGGGCAAGTGTCCTGGCCAACATTCCTCCCTCAGCCAGAACCACAAAGAAGCAATTTAACTGGTCATTCATCCAAAGCTGTTTGTGGGATCTTGCTGTACACAATAAGACTGCTGTACCTTCCTACAGAACAGCAGTGAGTACACCTCAAACTAATTCTTTGCCTGCGAAGGATTTTCAGATGTTTCTGAGAGAATGATGGTGTGTTAAATAAATGAAAGGTGCAGCATCACACAGATCAGAAGTCCTAAATTGAGCTTACAGTGTATGAGAGCCATGTTAGTGTCACCAGCTCCCAACCCTCCAGACTCATGCAGCTACCTGTAAACCAAACATAAAACTGCCAAGACTTGCTACATCCAGGAGCCCAGAAAACTGTTTTACATTCAGCTGCATAAAACTCATGCTCCAGGACAAATGCATCATCGAGGCAGAACTTGCATAATGGAGAAGTAGCTTTAAATTCAATTGCAGATTCCGCCCAGCTGTCAGGTTTCAGCCAGGACTGCACTACGGTGCTATAGTCTTCCTCGGCAACTCTAGAATCAGAAAGGGGGGTAAAAATCAGTCAGGTACCTGCTCCTGATCACTGTCTAGTGATTCCTGCCACACAATGCATGTGTGCCCTGGAGTGAGGCAAGGAAGCGTCAGACTTGGCAGCAATGCTACCATGTGGTGGAATAGCCTGACAACACTCACTACTTCCATGACCAGTGCCCATGGCCAAGGTGTGAGAAAGGCTGACAAATGCGGCTTTTATTTTAATCGCTTCATAGGTTTTGGACATCACTGACAAGGTCATCATTTGTTGCCCATCCCTAACTGCCCTTGAGAAGGTGGTGGTGAGCTACCTTTTTGAACCACTGCAGTCCATCTGGGACGGGTACACCCACTGCTGTTAGGGAGAGAGTTCCAGGATTTTGATCCAGCAACAGTGAAAGAATGGCGATATAGTTTCAAGTCAGGATAGTATGTGGCTTGGAGGGGAACTTACAGATGGTGTTGATCCCATGTGTCTGCTGCCCTTGTCCTTCTAGGTGGTAGAGGTTGCAGGTTTGGAAGGTGCTGTGGAAGGAAGGATGGTGAGTTGCTGCAGTGCATCTTAGAGATTGTACACACTGGGGCCACTGTGCGTCAGTGGTGAAGGGAGTAAATGTTGAAGATGGTGGATGGGGTGCCGATCAAGTGGGCTGCTTTGTCCTGGATGGTGTTGAGCTTCCTGAGCGCTGTTGGAGCTGCACTCATCCAGGCAAATGAACTGTATTCCATCACACTCCTGACTTGTGCCTTGTAGATGGTGGGCAGGCTTTGGCGAGGCAGGAGGTGAGTTACTCATTGCAGAATTCCCAGCCTCTGACCTGCTCTTGTAGCCACAGTATTTATGTGGCTGTTGCAGTTCAGGTGGCGTACTGGTATTGTCACTGCACTAGTAACCCAGACACCCAGGTATTGCTCTGGTGACATGGGTTCAAATCCCACCACAGCAGAAGGTGGAATTTGAATTCAATTAATAAATCTGGAATTTAAAGCTAGTCTAATGATGGCCATGAAACCATTGTCAATTGTTGTAAAAACCCATCTGGTTCACTAATATCCTTTAGGGAAGGAAGTCTGCTGTCCTTACCTGGTCTGGCCTACATGTGACTCCAGATCCACAGCAATATGGTTGACTCTTACATGCCCTCAAAATGGCCTAGCAAGCCACTCAGTTCAAGGGCAATTAGGGATGGGCAATAAATGCTGGCCTGGCCTGCGATGCACACATCCCATGAAAGAATTTAAAAAAAGTTTCTGATCAATGGTAACCCCCAGGATGTTGATAGTGGAGGATTCAGCGATGGTAATCCCATTGAATGTCAAGGGGAAATGGTTAGATTCTCTCTTATTGGAGATCACCATTGCCTGGTATTTGTGTGGCGCGAATGTTACTTGCCACTTATCAGCTTAAGCCTGCATGTTGTCCAGGTCTTGTTGCATATGTATACAGACTGCTTTAGTATCTCAAGAGTTGTGAATGGTACTGAACATCGTACAATTATCAGCAAACATCCCCACTTCTGACCTTATGATGGATGGTAGGTCATTGATGAAGCAACTGCAGATGGTTGGGCCTAGGACACTACCCTGAGGAACTCCTGCAGCAATGTCCAGGGGCTGAAATAATTGGCCTTCAACAACCACAAACAATTTCCTTTGTGCACGGTATGACTCCAACCAGTGGAGAGTTTTCCCCTGATTCCATTAACTTTAGTTTTGATAGGGCTCCTTGATGCTGCCTTGATATCAAATGCAATCACTCTCATCTCACCTCTTGAGTTCAGCTCTTTTGTCTATGTTTGGACCAAGGTTGTAATGATGTCAGCAGCTGAGTGGCCCTGGCAGAACCCAAACTGAGCACTTGATAGCAGTGTTAGTCCATCATTTTGCTGATGATTGAGATTAGACTGATGGGGTGGTAATTGGTCGGATTGGATTTGTCCTGCTTTTTATGGACAGGACATACTTGGGCAATTTTCCACATTGTCAGGTAGATGACTGCATTGTAGCTGTACTGAAACAGCTTGGCAACGGGCATGGCTAGTTCAGCAGCACAAGTCTTCAGTACTACACCCGGGATGTTGTCAGGACCCATAGCCTTTGCAGTATCCAGTGCCTTCAGCCATTTCTTGATATCATATCGAGTGAATTGAATTGGCTGATGACTGGCATCTGTGAGGCTGGGGACCTCCGGAGGAGGTCAAGATGGACCATCCACCTGGCACTTCTGGCTGTTTAGCAGGCAGGTAGTCCTGTGGTTGTCGGTTCACCAGGTTGACACCTCATTTTGAGGTATGCCTGGTGCTGCTCCTGGTATGCCCTCCTGCACTCTTCATTGAACCATGGTTGATCCCTTGGCTTGATGGTAATGGTAGAGTGAAGGATCTGCTGGTTACAGACTGTGATGAATACAATTCTGCTGCTGTTGATGGTCCACAGCACCTCATGGATGTCCAGTTTTGAGCTGCCAGATCTATTCTGAATCTATTCCATCTAGCACAGTGGTAATGCCACGCAACACGATGGAGGGTATCCTCAGTGTGAAGGCGGAACTTCATTTTCAAAAAGATTGCATGGTGGTCACTCCTGCCAATGCTATAATGGACAGAGGCATCTGCAACAAGTCGATTGGTGAGGACAAGGTCTATCCCAGCAAGAGCCACCTTTAGTGAAAAAGGATAACCAGCAGAATAATATTTTCATAATATTAGTTCTAGATCTGTTAACTCAGTTGGTGGCACTCTTGCCTCCGAGTCAGAAGCATGTGAGTTCAGGACCCTTCCCACTGTTTTGAGCACATAATCTAGGCTGACCCCAAGGGTGTTCTGCACTGTCAAAGTTACCATCTTTCTGATGAGACTGAGGCCCTGTATGCCCTCTCAGGAGGACAAGAAAGATCCCATGATTTTATCTGAAGAAGAGCCGGCCCTAAACCGTCACTAAAACAGGTCTTGTTAAATCCTGCTGTGTGTAAATTGGATGCTAAGTTTCCCCACATAACAACAGTGACCACGCTTCAAAAAGTACTTAATTGGTTGTGAAGTGCTTTGGAATGTCTATCAGGCATTATATAATTGCAGGTTCTTTCTTCCTTTTTTAAATAGAGATAGATCAGTACAATGCAGTATCCAATGTCATGCTCTGACAGGCACAGTTGCTAGCATACTATGTGTCACTGCTATTAGCCTTTCTTAGCATATGATTATCAAGAATAATCTGAACACTCCTGAGTTCTGTAACACTGTGCTGTGCTTTGGTTTCTCATTAACACAAAATATTAACCGTCGTCCATAACTCCACCAATCAAGTGCACAAACTAAGGCTTGTATGACCCCTCTTATGACTTTGTCATTCCTGTGTTATGAGATTTTCTTCTCTCCCGAGGTGAGCAGCACGTCCCACTGTTACACACTGTTTATCCCCTATTTACAGAACCAAGCAGGTGATGTCATTGTTATTCAGCTGCGAAGTCTAGGTAACGTTAGACAACATGTATAGCCGCATGAGAATCATCGTCCATTTAAAATGCAGAACTGCTTCTACCTGAAGTGCTGCTGCTATACATGTTGGCTTCTGGGGTCCCTCACTCACTTCAGTTATAAACCGGAGTGGAAGTCAGAGCTGGTGTGGGTGAATGTGCACACGCTCCCTTGCCTCTGAGTCAGAAGTGGGTTCAAGTCCCATTCCAGAGTCCTGAACACAAAATCTAGGCTGACATATCATTATCAAGGGGTGCTCACTGTCGCAGGTGGCATCTTTCGGATGAGATGTTAAACCAAGGCCCCCACTGTCATCTCAGGTGGATGTAAAAGATCCTGTGGCACTATTTCAAAGAAGAGCAGGGGGGTTGTCCCCATTGACCTGACCAATTTTTATCCCTCAATCAACATCACTAAAACAAAACAGCTTATCTAGTCAGTAGCTCATTGCTGTTTGTGGGACCTTGCTGTGTACAAAAGTTTGTGTTTCCTACATTATAACAGTGACTACATCCTAACATCCTAAGTTTGTGAAAGGACTATGCAAATGCATTTCATTCTTTAAAACCTCACTGGGCTGCAACTTTACAATTCCGCCCATTAGTGTTCCCCCAAGTTGAGGGAAGAACTGTACATGCCGGCAATGCACAAGCTGCACTGCTGTCTTATACCCTTGGAACATGGTAACCAGAGGTGGCTAGTAACTGTCGGTGAGCAAAAGCCAGCTCTGCCTCCAGACTCTGGTGTGGTGCCTCATTTATATTGTCGAAGTGTCTCTGACAGCAGAGTAGAAATGCATTAACATTTCCAGGGTGTTTAAAGTAATGTTATACTACATGCTGAATGGAAACCCTTCATCAAGAACTGCTGAGGGACTGGGCTGGCTTTGTGTACGTTACCTGGCTGAAAATGTACTGCTCCTGCCCAGGAGAGAGCTGTGTGTACAGCACATAGTACACCAATGCTTATGTCTTCTCTCTCAATGATTTTTATTGAGACGTTCAGGGAGGATAAGCTGCAATGTCTACACACTGTAAACATTTATAACAATTTGACTTGAGGGTAAAAATTTCCCAAGGGATCCCCTTGAGTATCTTGTTTTCATTTGAGGGGTTTCTATTGCTGAGGAATGGAATACTTTCTATTGCAGGCATTCAGTGGAACCCACAAACACTCCTGGGAAGTAAAACTCCCTCTACTCTTCTCCAGTAATGTACAGCAGCTCCAAGTTCAGACAGACACTCCTCACTGTACGATTCTTTTCCCATTTCCGACACCCATCATTCATCCTTAGTTCCAGCTGTAAGACATTGTCAATTAATGCCATATCGGGGACAGTTTTGAACTGTGGGCCCATGCCCACTAAGAACTGGTATGAGTTTTCCACATCCATTTTATATAGCATCTTTGCAGCCAACAGATAGGTTCATCAGGTTGATGCTAGAGATGAGAAATTATAGTTATAAGGAATCATTTGAAGTACTGGGACTATTTATACTGGAACAAAGAAGGGTCGGAGATTTTATACAGGTTTTAAAATTGGGAAGGGTTTTGATAGTGCAACTAAGGAAAGGTTATTCCCTCTGGTTGGGGAGTCAGTAACAATAGGTCATTGGTTTAAAATTGCCACTAAGAGAGCGAGAAGGGAATTAGGAGAAAGGCTTCCTGCAGAAGCCTGTTGGAGTGTAGTTTGCTTTGCTATAGGGACCGAATGAGACACAGACCTCTGCATTCGCTAAAGTAATACTGGATAAATATTTGAAGCAGATACAAGGCCATGGCGAGAGAGCGAGGTGATAGGACTAGTTTTGGATTGCAAAGTGCAGACTTTGCAAGTGGAGGAGGGGATCATTCCAGCTCTCCAGCCTTGTTTTCCTGAATGTTCACCCAATTGGATGCAAAGCTGCCACTGCCCCTTGAGCCCAATTCCCTACCCTTCCACCCCTTACCACCCCACTCGCTCATTTCCCTCAAATTGGATAACAAGGCGTGGTAGACCCAAAGAGATAAGTGGCCTTTTTCTTCACATGACCCATTGGATCCTCAAGCCTGGAGGCCTGCCGGCTGCCATTTTGTGAACTGCAGCAAGGCGGCCCAACAGCTGGTGGTGTTTCTATTGCTGTGGGCCTCTCAGGTTTGGCTTTCTGCTGCCAATTCTGGATGCAGGCCCCTGCCATAATGTTGTCAACTATGGTTTGATGTTTTCCAGGAGGCTTCATCATTTGACCTCAATGGCTCCACCATTGGTCTCTCGACAAGTCCATCCTCCAGTGCTCCACCTTCCTGAGTCAATTGGATAGAGAGTAGACTCTTCGTGACCCAATTGGGTGATTCCCTGAATGTCAAATCAAACAGCTTTTTTTCCACGTCCAATATTTTGATAACTAATAAACAAAAGAAAATAGGATACTGGGGGGGGAAATACTTTTTTTAATATCCGTGTTCTTTTTCTCCTGTTCACCGCAGTTTCTGGGAGATTAATCTTTAATTCCTAGAGAGTCCAGGAATCCTGGAGTATTGGCAACTCCCTACCCTGCCGATTCAGGTTAGGTGAAATACTTTTCGAGTGTACTGCCCGTGGCGAGCAACATTAATGCTGCTGTATAAACACATCCTATACAGTTGGTGCATTTTACAACCTGAGAGGAATTCTGTGCAGAAACAGCCTTCAGCTAACTGCTATAAACTCCTAATACTGAGAGAAGACATGGAGCAACTCAACTGTTCAAGGTGTGCTCTGTACCTATGATTTTGTGTCACTTTCAATATGGAGAATTCTAAAGTACTATTGCAATTCAACCAGAACTAGTTGGACAATGTTTGTTGTCAAAGTAGCCAGTGTCATGGCAACAAATTCAGGAGTGGGGATGTTAAAAGGTCTGTATATATTGCCGTGGAAACTGAAGTCACATTGACCAAACAAGAATTACTACAAAGAGATATACACCTATAATTTAATTGTGACAAGCTTCTTGCATTTTCTTAAAAAGGCATTGCTTTCATGAACAAAGCACATTTTTGTTTGGTTTAAGGATAGTAAAAGAAGCCTTATATCATTTTTGTTGTGATCTTGTCATAGGGAAATGACACTTAGACTAGTACAACTACATCATGGCATTGTGTACCTCCAGATCAACCAAGAGGGAAGTCTGCCAAACACTTTTTCATGAAGACAGTGCCTCTTTAAATAAATAGGATGTTAGAAGCTAAGCTCAGAAACATAAAACCTAAGCAATTAAAAGTAGAGTTATGCCTGGGTTGCCAATGAAACCTCTCCAGAAAAATCAGGCCATTATAAAGCAGTATAAAGGCAGCAGAATGGTGCACAGCAGGTTGGGGGCATTCCTGTAACCAGTTCATTGCACACTAAAGTACCAGGACATGGGCTCCAATCTGTGATTCACCTCACAGGAGCATCCAGTATCAGTTAGGCCACCTGAGGGAGGTGATGAATTTCCCATAAAGAAAATTAGGGAGTAGGTTACCTTGCTCCAGTGCTATTTCCACATCACTGGCAACTGATTCCTCTGGTAACAACAGGAAACATAACCTATGATCTATGGTGTGCTGCTGGGCAATTTGCTTTGCAGCCTGTATTTTGAGGCATTTTTCTTTGCCTCATTCCTGGATGTGTGCCACAGTTGATCATTTCATTGATCAGACCTCAACAATTTTTGCTGATTACTTCGAATTACTTTGTTGGCAAACCCCCTCTTCACTTACTGGCAACGATTCTGGGCTGACAGACAGATTCCAGCTTGCAGGGACTCAGTACACACACATCATTTGCCATGTCATAAGCTACATTATTGTGGGGTTGTAATCTCAAAATGTCATTGACACATCAGCAATGCCAATTAACAAAATTATAGGCGCAGCAAGGCAATTCAAGAGGTTTCAATCATTGCGCCTCCAGACATAAATGTGTGTTACTTTCATTTACAGCAAAAGATCTTTATTGAAAATTACGGGTTTGTAGTACCTAAGCCACTCTGCTAAAACCACACAAAAACAAGAAATGCTGGATTCACTCAGCAGGTCTGGCAGCATCTGTGGAAAGAGAAGCAGAGTTAACGTTTCGGGTCAGTGACCTTTCTTCGGAACTCTTCGGAACTTCGAGTTCCGAAGAAGGGTCACTGACCCGAAACGTTAACTCTGCTTCTCTTTCCACAGATGCTGCCAGACCTGCTGAGTGAATCCAGCATTTCTTGTTTTTGTTTCAGATTTCCAGCATCCGCAGTATTTTGCTTTTATTCTGCTAAAACCACAGTTCAGTTCTGGCTCACTGTCACACCTGGCAGCGCACAAAGCGATCTGCTTCAGAAGAACGATCCACAGGAACTTTCATTCATTTCATTCACACTTTCATACTTGAATTCTCTCCAAACAAGAAGCTGAATCAAGAATTATCTGCGCAGTGCAGTAATCTGATTTCCCATTCTTTGCAGATACTTAAGAGAGTCTTCCTTGAGTGCAAAGCCAAGGACAGATCCAGTTTGAATGTTTTGACCTGGTGTACAGCCAGTTTAGCAGCTCACAAATATACAAGTCAGATAAACTGAATAAAATCTTAAATCAGATCTGGATTTCCAGTATTCCTCATCAGTAACAAAATAAGAAAGATAAATTGAGATAGCGAAACTGATTTTGTTTCTTTATTTTTGTGGCCAAGCTCTCAAAGAAATATCCATCTTTCCTTTGGCCACAATAGGCATTATGAAATGAACAATCATAACCGTGCAGCCACATTTGTGAACACTCGTCTACTTGCAGGGTGGGGGAGGCTAATCCTGTGATTCCTCCTATCACATACAAGAGTGCATTCACTGGCTACATTGGCTACAGGGGACAGTTCAACAAGAGCAAGGAGATCAAACTTCCCACAGTGCTCCCACCAAGCTGGCGAGATGCCGAGAGAACCCATTTTTCCTACATTTTTCTTCTTCCTGTGTTATCACCTTTTCAACATGATTATGGATAGCTTTGGAATTCTTGCCATTTGGTTCAAGAAATTCTGAGGTGAGGACCTCTCGGCCTCACTGGTTTAACAAGTACCTGTCTGGGAGTGAATTCTGTCCTGTGGCAGTAGTACAGTTGGGGCTTTGCAGTGACTATTTTTGAATCACAATTAAGAGGATTTGAGTACAGGAGTAGCGAAGTCTTGCTTCAGTTGCACAGAGCCTTGGTTAGACCACACCTGGAGTACTGTGTGCAGTTTTGGTTCCCTTAACTTAGGAAGGATATTGTTGCCATAGAGAGAGTGCAACGAAGGTTCACCAGACTTGTTCCCGGGATGGCGGGATTGTCCTATGAAGAGAGATTGGGGAAACTGGGCCTGTATTCTCTAGAGTTTTGAAGAATGAGAGGTGATCTCATTGAAACCTGCAAAATATTTAAAGAGATAGACAGGGTAGATGTAGGTAAGATGTTTCCCCTGCTTGGGGAGTCTAGAACCAGGGGACACAATTTCAAAATAAGGGGGAAGCCACTTAGGATGGAGATGAGGAGAAATTTCTTTACTCAGAGGGTTGTGAATCTTTGGAATTCTCTATCCCAGAGGGCTGTGGAGGCTCAGTCATTGAGTATGTTTAAAGCAGAGATTGACAGATTTCTAAATACCAATGACTTAAAGGGATATGGGGATAGTGTGGGAAAAAGGCATTGAAGTGGATGATAAGCCATGATCATATTGAATGGCAGAGCAGGCTCGATGGGGTGAGTGGCCTACTCCTGCTCCTATGTTCCTATGTTCCGAAGTGAACTGCATTCTATTCTATTGCTGTGTCTAACTGTAGTATGACTGTGCTGCAAATTTTAATGTTCCCTCGATTATCTGCCGCTGTCCTTCCTCTGGTAGGCATTGGGAATTGGTGGATGATCACAGCCTCATGCTTTGTTCTTACGGGCATGACACAGCAATATGCTAGGCACGAAATGAAGACTTAGTACAGCACAAATAATAATGAAAATGTTGCAAAGTTTTATTCATCGAGAAAATTAGACCAAAAACAAATAGAAAAGATAAAGTGAAGTAATGTCCTATTCAATTTTTGATACTGCAGAAATTCTGCCAGATAGGATGTTGAATAACAGAATTGTGGATAATGGAGGCTCCAGTCTATTGCATTTTCAAATGCCTTGTGTATCTTATAAACTCTAGAAATGCCCTGTCAATCACACCTCCCTTAAAATTCCATATGTTACCCAGTGCAGTACTTCCCAGTCTATCTCACCCTGTTCACTACTTCCCAGTCTATCTCACCCTGTTCACTACTCCCCAATATATCTCACATTGTTCACATCTCCCCAGTCTATCTCACCATGTTCACTAAACCCCAGTCTATCTCATCCTGTTCACCATCCCCCAGTCTATCTTATTCTGTACACCACTCCCCAGTCTATCTCACCCTGTTCACAATTCCGCAGTCTTCCTCACGCTGTTCACCACTTCCCAGTCTATCTCTCCTTGTTCATTACTCTGTAGTCTATCCCACCCTGTTCACTACTCTCCAGTCTATCTCAACCTGTTCACTACTCGGCAGTCTATCTCACCCTGTTCACCACTTCCCTGTCTATCTCAGCCAGTTCATTGGTCCACAGTCTATCTCATTCTGTTCACAACTCTGCAGCGTACCTCACACTGTTCACTACTGCCAGTCTATCTCACCCTGTTCACGACACCCCAGTCTATCTCATGCTGTTCACCCACTGCCCAATCTATCTCATCCTGTTCACCACTCCTCAGTCGATGTCACCCTGTTCACTACACCCCAGTTTACCTCATCCTGTTCACCACTCCCCAGTCTATCTCATCGTGTTCACTACTCCACAATCTATCTCACCCAGTTCACTACTCCCCAGTCTATCTTATCTGTTCACTACTCCCCAGTCTATCTTACCTGTTCAGTACTCACCAGTCAATCTCATCCTGTTGACTACTCCCCAGTCTATCTCACCCTGTTCACCACTCCCCAGTCTATCTCACCCTGTTCACCACTCCCCAGTCTAACTCACCCTGTTGAGAACTCCCCACTCTATCTCACCATGTTCACTGCACCCCAGTCTATCTCATCGTGTTCGCTACTCCACAATCTATCTCACCCTGTTCACTGCTCCCCTGTCTTTCTCACCTGTTCACTACTCCCAAATCTATCTCACCTGTTCACTACTCCCCTGTCTATTTTCACTGTTCACCATTCCTAAGTCTATCTTTTACACTGTTCACCATCCCCCAATCTATTTCACCTAGTTCACCACTCCCCAGACTATCTCACCCTGTTCACTACACACCAGTCGATCTCATCCTGTTCACCACTCCCCAGTCTATCTGACCCTATTCACTACTCCCCAGTCTATCTCAAACTGTTGAACACTCCCCAGTCTATCTCAACCTGCTCACCACTACCCAGTCTATCCACCCTGTTCACCATTCTCCAGTCTTTCTCACCCTGTTCACCACCCCCCAGTCTACCTCACACTGTTCACCACTTCCCAGTCTATCCCTCCTTGTTCACTACTCCGCAGTCTTTCTCACCCTGTTCACCAACCCCCAGTCTTTCTCACCCTGTTCACCACCCCCCAGTCTATCTCACACTGTTCACCACTTCCCAGTCTATCCCTCCTTGTTCACTACTCCCCAGTCTTTCTCACCCTGTTCACCACCCCCCAGTCTTTCTCACCCTGTTCACCACCCCCCAGTCTATCTCACACTGTTCACCACTTCCCAGTCTATCCCTCCTTGTTCACTACTCCCCAGTCTTTCTCACCCTGTTCACCACCCCCCAGTCTATCTCACACTGTTCACCACTTCCCAGTCTAACCCTCCTTGTTCATTACTCCGCAGCCTATTTTACCCTATTCACCACTCCCCAGTCTATCTCACCCTTTTCACTACACCCCAGTCTATCTCATCATGTAGACCATCCCCCAGTGTATCTCACCCTGTTCACCATTCCCCAGTCTAT
The DNA here is from genome assembly GCF_036365525.1 of Heterodontus francisci. Classification (NCBI taxonomy): domain Eukaryota; kingdom Metazoa; phylum Chordata; class Chondrichthyes; order Heterodontiformes; family Heterodontidae; genus Heterodontus; species Heterodontus francisci. The sequence continues at coordinate 33,465,717 of NC_090395.1, forward strand.
CTCACCCTGTTCACTGATCCCAAGTCTATTGCACTCAGTTGACGACTCACCAGTCTATCTCACCCTGTTCACCATTCCCCAGTCTATCTCACCCTGTTCACTGATCCCAAGTCTATTGCACTCAGTTGACTACTCACCAGTCTATCTCACCTTGTTCACCACTCACCAGTCTATCTCACCCTGTTGACAACTCCCCAGTCTATCTCACCATGTTCACTACACCCCAGTCTATCTCATCGTGTTCACTACTCCACAATCTATCTCACCCTGTTCACCACTCCCCAGTCAATCTCACCTGTTCACTACTCCCCAGTCAATCTCACCCTGTTGACTACTCCCCAGTCTATCTCCCCCTGTTCACCACTCCCCAGTCTATCTCACCCTGTTGACAACTCCCCAGTCTATCTCACCCTGTTGACAACTCCCCAGTCTATCTCACGCAGTTCACTACTCCCCAGTCTATCTCATCGTGTTCACCACTCCCCAGTCTATCTCACCCTGTTGACAACTGCCCAGTCTATCTCACCTGTTCACTAAACCCTAATCTATATGACCTGTTCACTACTCCCCTGTCTATCTTACACTGTTCACCATTCCTAAGTCTATCTTACACTGTTCACCATCCCCCAATCTATTCCACCTTGTTCACCACTCCCCATTATATGTCTCACTCTTCACCACACCCCAGTCTATCTCACTAAAATAAAAGCAAAATACTGCGGATGCTGGAAATCTGAAATAAAAACAAGAAATGCTGGAATCACTCAGCAGGTCTGGCAGCATCTGTGGAAAGAGAAGCAGAGTTAACGTTTTATCCCACAAAAAGACAGGCATAACTAGGACCCATGCGGGTACCCATAGCGACAACTTTTAATTGAAGAAAGTGCGTGGAGTTGAAGGAGAAGTTGTTCAATGTGAGAACAAGTTCAGCCAGGCGGAGGAGGGTGGTGGTGGATGGAGACTGGTTGGGCCTCTGTTTCAGGAAGAAGCGGAGAGCCCTCAAACCATCCTGGTGGGGGATGGAGGTGTAGAGCGATTGGACGTCCATAGTGAAGAGGAGGCGGTTGGGACCAGGAAACTGGAAATTGTCAAAATGACGTAGGGCATCAGAAGAGTCACGGATGTAGGTGGGAAGAGACTGGACCAGCGGAGAAAAGATAGAGTCTAGATAGGAAGAAATAAGTTCAGTGGGGCAGGAGCAGGCTGACACAATGGGTCTGCCGGGACAGTCCCGTTTGTGGATTTTGGGAAGGAGATAGAAGCGGGCTGTCCGGGGTTGTGGGACTATGAGGTTGGAAGCTGTAGAGGGAAGATCTCCAGAGGAGATGAGGTCAGTGACAGTCCTTTGGACGGTGGCTTGATGTTCGGTGGTGGGGTCATGGTCCAGAGGGAGGTAGGAAGAGGTGTCTGTGAGTTGGCATTGAGCTTCTGCAAGGTCGAGGTCAGTACGCCATACAACAACAGCACCACCCTTGTCTGCAGGTTTGATGACCATGTCGGGGTTAGACCTGAGAGAACGGAGTGCCTCAAGTTCAGAGGGGGACAGGTTAGAGTGAGTGAGGGGGGCAGAGAAATTGAGACGACCAATGTCTCGCCGACAGTTTTCAATGAAGAGATCAAGAGCGGGTAAGAGGCCAGGGTGAGGGGTCCAGGTAGAGGGAGAATGCTGAAGGCAGGTGAATGGGTCTGCTGGTCGGGGGGAGGACTCCTGGTCGAAGAAGTGAGCCCGGAGGCGGAGGCGACGGAAGAAGAGCTCAACGTCATGCCGAGCGTGAAATTCATTGAGGTGGGGGCGTAAGGGGATAAAACTTCTCTTCCAGGAATGCCTACCTTGAAGAAGCTCTGCTCTTCTCTCCGACGGGATTTTCGTTTGTCTCTTTTACCTTGTTCACCTTCATTGCTTTCTATTTCCTTCCTGGTGTTTGATAAGGTATCTACCAAAACTCGTTTTCACAGCCACATCTCCTTCCTCAGTGACTGTCTCCGGCTCTGACTTATTCCACGTGGATTCCAAATGCAGTTTCACCCATCATGCTTTGAAACCACCCAGGATCACAGGTATCTCCGAAAAATACAAAGTTCCACATTTTCGTGTGAGCTGCATATAATAGAGGTTAATATTAATGCACCCTGCATGGCAGCCTTGAGAATGTGCTGTTTTCTCTTACCAGCCTGGTTCCACTGTAATCTCTCTTCACAATTTTAACTGATCACTGCAGTTAGGTGGTTGAGGCGACCACTGGAAGCTGGCAGGAGCCTCATGAAAGAATGTGAAATAGGATCCTATTACATCAGTTGCACCCTGGTCCCATTTTACCCTTGATCTGAGTAGTGAATGTGTCACAGTTTTCCCACCAGGTGAAGGGATGTCAGAATCTATCAGGAAGGATGAAGAGGGTCTCCAAGGTAAGTGAATATCTTGCCTTTGTGGGACCTGTTGAGCCCCACAGGGGAAGTCACAGACTATCCTGACCTCCTTCAACTCCACACCCCCACTCCCTCCCCTAACCTCTCTCCCCCAAGACCCTCCCAAAACCCCCTCCCAGTAAGCCTCCCTTTGGAGTCTTTGGCAATGCAGTTGAGGCCAGGGAGTTCTAATTTCCTAAGCTTCAAACCTAGGCCTGAGTGTGTGGTTTGCTTTCGCCCCGCCCTCTGCCCATCTAAAACCCACTGTCAGTTAAAATTGATCCTGTGCTGTCTGCAGGAAAAGGGTGTCCTGTATAATTACAAGGGTCAGCTAGTTCTTCCGTAGTTGCCAGACATGTGAGCCTGTGAAAGATCCACTGAACTGAAATGTTAATTTTATGTATGAACTGAAAAAGATCGCAACTTGCACTTCTTCCTTCGAAAAATCACTCTCTCTATATTAATACAGCTACGAACATAGAATTTACGACAGTATTGGAACTCCCAGAAGAACAACACAGTAATTCATATTAGATTCTGGCTTGAGTACAATGGGCAAACTTTGCTTTGTATTTAGTAAATATTCCATGTAACTTGTGTGAAATATATTGCCTCGGTTTGTGTAATACTCGATAATCAACTAAATTTTACAGTCTATTGTTATGAACAAGGTGGGAGAAATGCACTGTTAATTCAGTCCCACTTCTCCATGGGTCACAGCATATCAATGAATTTTTCTACCTACTGAAGAATAGCCAAATTAAACACTCTATTTGTCCCCCAGAATAAAGCACACCAAACCAGGTTTCTTTAAACAACAATAACTATTTATTAGAAAAGAAATAATAAGTCTTAAGTACCAATGAATTAAATCTATATATATGAAAAGCTGCTTAGTTCCTTAGCCCTCATGCACACACACATACATTTAAAAAACAGTTAACCGGGGAGAAAGGATTTTGGTTTACAGCTGTTTCTTAGGAATAGAAGGAATAATAAAATAAATCAGTATTAAACATTCTGGTAGGAAATGATGGTTGGGTGAGGTGTCCCAGAGTCGAACAGTCAGATGCCACTTGAAGTCTCTCCAGGCAGGGTTGATGAACAGTCTTTTTTTTAGATTTAGATTTAGAGATACAGCACTGAAACAGGCCCTTCGGCCCACCGAGTCTGTGCCGACCATCAACCACCCATTTATACTAATCCTACACTAATCCCATATTCCTACCACATCCTCACCTGTCCCTATACTCCCCTACCACCTACCTATACTAGGGGCAATTTATAATGGCCAATTTACCTATCAACCTGCAAATCTTTTGGCTGTGGGAGGAAACCGGAGCACCCGGAGGAAACCCACGCAGACACAGGGAGAACTTGCAAACTCCACACAGGCAGTACCCAGAATTGAACCCGGGTCGCTGGAGCTGTGAGGCTGCGGTGCTAACCACTGCGCCACTGTGCCGCCCTGATGAGTAGGCATTCAAGGCAATTCAACCACAGCAGGCATCACATAGGTCTTCCAGCAGGAGTGCAGCAACAGGTCTGCTCAGGACTCACAGCAGCAACACAACAGTAGAAGTTTTCTACAGGTTCCAAGATTTCCCAAAACACAGGAGGCAACAGGAACCACACTGGATGCAGGAATTCTTCAGAGACAGGAGGCAATAGGAATCTGTCACCTTTTCAAATACAAGATTTCTTTTCAAGAGATGGAGGTTTCCTTTACAGCGAGACATCTTTTTCTCCAGTCTCCAAGTAAGTCAGGTCTAAGTTTCAAATGCCAAATTTCAAAATGCCTGCTCTTTGTCCAACTCACTGTTTTTTAAAAGTCCAAAGTGAAAGCCAAAAGTTTTCCTGAGCTGATCACATGACCAGACAGAGCGTCTCCCCTGTCATCCAAAGTGTTGCTTTGAGCAGGTCAAACCCTTGGCTGGCTTCCTTGAAACTGCTTGCTTTCCTATTATTGTATACAAAGACAACATTCAAAAATTTCAGCTATTTGCATGTGTCCATGAATCTGAAAATCCTTTTTACAGTTTTTAACACACACAGAATTCTAAGATTTTAATACAAAAATGAAACCTCTTGTAATACTGTCAATAATTGCTTTAATAGAAAACGTACAAGATGTATGATTATGAAATGGTTTGTGGGGCTACATTTCTATTAAAGAGAACGGCCTTGGTAGTAACTAGAACAGGTTCCACCCACACAACTGGCTTTTCCATGGACTTCAATTTCATCCCCATTGTCTCCATTGTCTTCGTGAGAACATGTTTGAGAAGCAAGAAACATTAGATGAGGCGAGTGTCAGTTTCATCAGTAGGATCAAGTGGAAGGAGTTAGTTTGCTGTGATTTTGGAAGTAAAGAGAAAGAGTAATATTCCAGAGAGACAGTAACATTATCTTTAATCTGCACTAATGAAGCACCTTAACCACAGAACATCAATGATAACAACTTGCATTTATATAACACCTTTGACATAGTACCATATCCCAAAGTGCTTCACAGGAGCTTAATCAAACAAAAACTGATACCAAGCCAAAAAAGGAGAACGTCTCTATTTCAGGACCATGTAAAGAGAGAGTTTCTATCAGGACAATGCACAGAGATAGTTTCTCTATTGGGACACCATGAATACAGAGAGGGTGCAGTTTCATCTCTGTCACACTGTTTTTAGTCAATCCCCCTCTGGGTGATATGCACTGCACCAGCAGCCACTTCTGGCCTGGACCGTGTGGCGCATCATCTTGAGAAAGGCACATGCAGGTGCATCCCCCCACTTACGCTGGTAACAGCTGAACTGGTGCTATCCTGATGTCACATAGACCTACCATGATTTATTGTACAAATTCGTACATCACTTGCCAAAGATCAGGCATTCAGTTGTAAGAGGGTCTCAGCCTGAGTGATACTTAAAGGACCAGGTACCCAACGTGCAGGCAAAGTAATTTTTAAGAACTTCTGCTATTGAAAGGTGTCTGGAAGTACTGAGGAGTGTTGTTGGAGATGTTGTGGTGAGTTCCTGGATTTGGCAAGGAGTGTTGCTGCATCCTTATGGGGAAGGCAGAGGATTTGGTGACCTGTCCACTGAAAGGTTACAACATATAACTGAAACATATAAGATCCTGAGGGGTCTTGACAGGGTGGATGTGGAAAAGATGTTTCCCCTTGTGGGAGAATCCAGAACTAGGGGTCACTGTTTAAAAATAAGGGGTCGCCCATTTAAGACAGAGATGAGGAGAAATTTTTTTCTCTCAGAGAGTCGTGGGCCTTTGGAACTCTCTTCCTCAAAAGGCGGTGGATGCAGATTCTTTGAATATTTTTAAGGCAGAGGTAGATAGATTCTTGACAAGCAAGGGGGTGGAAGGTTATCAAGGGTAGGTGGAAATGTGGAGTAATCAGTTCAGCCATGAACTTATTGAATGGTGGAGCAGGCTTGAAGGGCCGAGTGGCCAAGCCTGCTCCTAATTCGTATGTTCGTATGTATGTCACAGGTATGAGGGCAGCAGTTGCAGTGCCTCTGGGCGTGGAGAGGGAAAGCTTTTCATGGTGCCCTCTGCCAAGTTGGAGCCGGACTCCTCCATGCTCCCTAACAGTGACAGGAGGCTGCTTGGCTAGCCAGCCAATGCACCCAGCATATCAGTGTGCATCCCCATCAGTGCCCTCCTGTATGCCTCCCCATTGAGGTCCTCATCTGAGTCCCCTTTAGAAGGACAATGAAAACCATGCTGTCACACAAAATGTGACACAGCAGACCATTGGCGTGCTGAAACAACGCTTCCACTGCGTGGACTGCTCTGGTGCAGCCCTGCAACACTCAGCACGATGGGTGTCAAGATTCATGGTGGGCTGCTGAATGCTGCACAACCACACCATCATGAGGGCACAACCCTTACCACTAGTTATACTGCAAGCAGCTGAGGAGCAGGAGCATGAGGAGGACAAGGAGGAGCAGGAAGGGAGGAGGCAACCTGGACAGCCTCTTTCTGCTCGAGTTGTCATGAAGAACATTTCCAAATGTGAACCAGAAACAGTAAATCCAATTCCTCATTCACCAACACACCCACCCTTACCTCCCCACCAGAGCAGCACCTAAGCAATCCTGGTAATCTATTGGACAATCGATTGCTGGATTGCTGTGACACACTGTAATCCACAGCCATGATGGCAGCAGTCTGAGCTTCCATTGCAGCACTCAGACATTGGGTGACTGCTGCTTGTGCTGCAATGGAAGCTACAACATTGACCACCAGATGTTGCACGTGATTGGGTCCACCAGTGTACGAACAGGGTTGACCACCACTCTGCAGTGGAATGGGAAGGGCACCAAGCTCAGCGCAAAACCCTGTCCCAATTTGGTGCTGCACTCCTCCATGCTCCTTGAAATTGATCGGAGACTTTCAGGTGGACTTCCCAATGCACTATGTCATTGTGCATACCCATCAGTGTTCTTCTGTAGGCTGTGCCATTGAAGTCTTCATCAGAATCGTCTGCAGAGGAACTTGTGTGTGACCTTGCCCTCTGGTAAGCTGGTACCTGTGCTATCCTTGCCCCTTGCCCTAGTTACTGGCCACTTGTGCCTGGTGTCTCACCACATGCAGACCCCCCCCTCTCATCCCTCCTCTAAGATAGGCTTAGTGTCAGTATCTGAGCTTGGGCTGTGAATTGAAAACAAGTAACTGTGCTATGTCTTCATCATCACTGTCTTCTTGGAGTTCCTCCACTGCTGACCAGATTTTGGGTATCTGAAAGGAGAAAGGCATCTTTAATGGTTCAGCTCTTCCAGTGGCCATGGCTTCAGCAATGGGCATCCCAATAACATTTAGCTCTGGACTGCAAGCTGCTATCATTTAAATTTGCAAGTCACGCGAACATTGCGTGCTGCCTGAATCAAAAGGAACGGCTGCAAGTTAATTGCGATTCCTACGCCACTTCCAGGGCGTATCAAGTTTTACATATGAACATATGAACATACGAATTAGGAGTAAGAGTAGGCCACTCAGCCCCTCGAGCCTGCTCCATCATTCAACAAGATCATGGCTGATCTGATTGTAACCTCGACTCCACATTCCTGCCTACCCCCAATAACCTTTCACCTCCTTGCTTAACAAGAATTTACCTACCTCTGCCTCAAAAATATTCAAAGACTCTGCTTCCACCGCCTTTTGAGGAAGAGAGTTCCAAAGACTCATGAACATCTGAGAGAAAACATTTTTCCTCATCTCTGTCTTAAATGAGTGACCCCTTATTTTTAAACATTGACCTCTAGTTCTAGATTCTCCCACAAGGGGAAACATCCTTCCCACATTCACCCTGTCAGGACCCCTCAGAATCTTATATGTTTCAATCAAGTTGCCTCTTACTCATCTAAACTCTAGCAGATACAAGCCTAGCCTGTCCAACCTTTCCTGATAAGACAACCCACCCATTTCAGGTATTAGTCTAGGAAACCTTCTCTGACCTGCTTCCAATGCAATTACATCTGTCCTTAAATAAGGAGACCAATACTGTGCACACTACTCCAGATGTGGTCTCACCAATGCCCTGTATCACTGAAGCATAACCTCCCACTTGTGTATTCAATTCCTCTCACAATAAATGAAAGCATTCTATTAGATTTCCCAATTACTTGCTGAACCTGCATACTAACCTTTTGTGATTCATGCACTAGGATACCCAGATCCCTCTACATCTCAGAGCTCTGCAATCTCTCACCATTTAGATAATATGCTTCTTTTTTATTCTTCCTGCCAAAATCGACAATTTCACATTTCCCCACATTATACTCCATTTGCTAGATCTTTTCGCACTCACTTAACCTATATATAGCCCTTTGTAGCCTCCTTATGTCCTCTTCACAACTTACTTTCCTACGTATCATTGTGTCATCAGCAAATTTAGCAACCATACCTTCAGTGCCTTCATCCAAGTCATTGATATAAATTATAAAAAATTGAGGCCCCAGCACTGGTCCCTGTGGAGTAAGAGTAGGCCACTTGCCAACCAGTAAATTACCCATTTATGCCTACTCTCTGTTTCCTGTTAGCTAGCCAATCTTCTATCCATGTCAATATGTTATCCCCTACACCATGAGCTTTTATTTTCTGCAATAACCTTTGATGTGGTACCTTATCAAATGCCTCTGGAAATCTGAGTACCGGTTCCCCTTTATCCACCGCACATGTTACTTCCTCAAAGAACTCCAATAAATTGGTTAATCATGATTTCCCTTTGAATAAAGGAGTTACATTCGGTAGTTTCCAATCTAATAGAACCTTCCCCAAATCGAGGGAATTTTGGAACATTAAAACTAAGGCATCAACTATCTCACTAGTCACTTCTTTTAAGACCCGAGGATAAAGTCCATCAGGACTCAGGGACTTGTCAGCCCGCAGCTCCAACAATTTGCTCTGTTTTGACTGGTGATGCTCTGTACCACTTAAAGATTGTCATGGAGTTATTATTTTGTATATATTCTAAAGGCACTAGTGGTGTTCTGGGTCTCTCAGCAGCCCCATGACTGCTAAATAACGCACAATGCCAAGCTGCTGCTAATGCAAATAATGCTCAGCAAGTGTCAGTATTCAAATGCTGTGTATGCAAAGCCAGGCTGACAAGGTTCTCACTGACTCTGCGGTCCAAGAAAAGATATTATACCCGAAACCTCAACTGAACCTTGTTTTTCCAATGTATGCTGCTAAACTGATAAATATCTCAGCGGTTTCTGTTTTGTTTCTTTGTACTTTCTCTCCTGGCCCACACTCAGTGCTGTGCACACCCCCCATTAGGCATTTCAATGGACACATCCACCACAGTAGTCTGTCAATATTCTGTAGTTAGCTGCTAGCAAGGGCTCTCGAGTACCCTGGATTGACTCCCACTTCTCAAAAAGGAATGAGTCAAAGATTTCTTACATTGTAAACAGCTTTGTGAAGGTTTGCTCTCCTTGGTATATTTTGTGATGCCATATATGTGTTTGGGAAAGTTAGCTCCCTTCAGCCTGTCTACAGTCGTTTCACATCTTGATTACGAATCTGTTTGAAGCATTGAATGGATGAAATCTTCCCTAACAAAGTTATGACATTACTACTCGTAGTTTTTACCCACAACCTTGTGACAAATACAATTTTGCTTGCTGACATCATGGAGCAGCTGATATAGTGAATGAAACACAAAGAGGTGCAATTTCCCCAGGGACTCCCCCAGCTCCTGCAGCAGCTTCAGCAGAAGATCAACAGAAAATCCGGAGAATCAGTCTAAACTGCCATTTGCCGCAGCAAAAAGCACATATATAATTTTCACAATGGACAAAATATTATAAGTACTTTAAGCGGTAGAGATGCTCAGACTGACTGTGCTCCGCCTGAAGGCAATCTGTCTAAAGAATCATTCAAAAGCTGCCATAACTAGAACTTTGGTTAAAAATATCACCCTTCCCATTTAGTACAACTCTGCTCTGTGCTTTTCACAGGAAATATATATATATATTCATACATTCCTTTATATTATCAAAGATAGTTTTTATTTTTAGCAAAATTATGAGTTGTAATTATGCTAACACTGCAAGATTTTTGACAACACAGTTTTAGAATAAATGAGAAAATAGGCACAAAAATAATATTTGCATGAATTGTTTTTGTTTCCATATCTTTAAACGAACACTGTTTTGTGGTGGCTTCGGGGGCAGTTAAATCAATGGATGAACACGGGGGAGATAAATTTGCAGGGCTAAGGGGATAGAGCAGGGGAATGGGACTGATTAGATTGCAAAGAGCCAGCATGGACTCAATGGGCTGAATGGCCTCCTTCTGTGTCATAGTGACTCAATGACAGGTTTCCTTCCCTAAAGGACATTAGTGAATCAGTTGGATTTTTACAACAATCTGACGACTTTGTGGTCACTTTTACTGACACCAACTTTTAATTTGCAGATTTTTTTTCAAACTGAATTAAAATGTTCAAACTCATCAAAGTCAACAAAAACAAAGATCTGGAAAAATGTATAACAAGCTGCAACTTCAAAATTATCTATTTTATCCTATCACACAAAGTCAAAATCTACCCACCTTCTTTGGATTGTTAGTGCCTTTAGAATCTTTTTTTTAATTCATTCATGGGATGTGGGGGTCGCTGGCCAGGCCAGCATTTATGGCCCATCCCTAATTGCCCTTGAGAAGGTGGTGGTGAGCTGCCTTCTTGAACCGCTGCAGTCCATGTGGGGTATGTTCATCCACAGTGCTGTTAGGAAGGGAGTTCCAGGATTTTGACCCAGCGACAGTAAAGGAACAGCGATATAGTTCCAAGTCAGGATGGTGTGTGACTTGGAGGGGAACTTGCAGGCGGTGGTTTTCCCACACATCGGCTGCCTTTGTCCTTCTAGGTGGTAGAGGTCGCGGGTTTGGAAGGTGCTGCCTGAGTAGCCTTGGTGCTTTGCTGCAGTGCATCTTGTAGATGGTACACACTGCTGCCACTGTGCGTTAATGGTGGACGGAGTGAATGTTAGTGAGCGGGGTGCCAATCAAGCGGGTTGCTTTGTCCTGGATGGTGTCGAGCTTCTTGAGCGTTGTTGGAACGGCACCCATCTCGGCAAGTGGAGAGTATTCCATCACACTCCTGACTTGTGCCTTGTAGATAGTGGACCGACTTTGGCGTCACAGGATTCCTAGCTTCTGGCCTGCTCTTGTAGCCACAGTATTTATATGGCTACCCCAGTTCAGGACAATGGTAACCCCCAGGATGTTGATAGTAGAGGAATTCAGCGATCATAGTGGCTTTGACTGTCAAGGGGAGATGGTTAGATTCTCTCTTGTTGGAGATGATCATTGCCTGGCACTTGTATGGCGCGAATGTTACTTGCCACTTATCAGCCCAAGCCTGGATATTGTCCAGGTCTTGCTGCATTTCTACATGGACTGCTTCAGTATCTGAGGAGTCGCGAATGGTGCTGAACATTGTGCAATCATCAGCGAACATCCCCACTTCTGACCTATTGATTGAAGGAAGGTCTTTGATGAATGACTTGTGGATGTGATTTATTTGGACTTTCAGAAGGCTTTCGACAAAGTCCCACATAAGAGATTAGCATGTAAAATTAAAGTGCATGGGATTGGGGGTAGTGTATTGCGATGGATAGAAAATTGGTTGGCAGACAGGAAACAAAGAGTAGGGATCAATGGGTCTTTTTCCGAATGGCAGGCAGTGACTAGTGGGGTACTGCAGGGATCGGTGCTAGGACCCCAGCTATTCACAATATATATTAATGATTTAGATGAGGGAACTAAATGTAATATCTCCAAATTTGCAGATGACACAAAGCTGGGTGGGAGGGTGAGTTGTGAGGAGGATGCAGAGAGGCTTCAAGGTGATTTGGACAAGTTGAGTGAGTGGGAAAATGCATGGCAGATGCAGTATAATGTGGATAAATGTGAGGTTATGCACTTTGGTAGCAAAAACAGACAGGCAGATTATTCTGAAGAAGGGTTCTGAAGAAGGGTCACTGACCTGAAACGTTAACTCTGCTTCTCCCTCCACAGATGCTGCCAGACCTGCTGAGTATTTCCAGCATTTCTTGTTTTTATTTAAGGCAGATCATTATTTGAACGGCTATAAACTGAGAGAGGAGAATATGCAACGAGACCTGGGTGTTCTCGTACACGAGTCGCTGAAGGTAAGCATGTAGATGCAACAGGCGGTAAAAAAGGCAAATGGTATGTTGGCCTTCATAGCGAGAGGATTTGAGTACAGGAGCAAGGATGTCGTGCTGCAATTATACAGGGTCTTGGTGTGGCCACACCTGGAATATTGTGTGCAGTTTTGGTCTCCTTATCTGAGGAAGGATGTTCTTGCTATAGAGGGAGTGCAGCGAAGGTTTACCAGACTGATTCCTAGGATGGCGGGACTGATGTATGAGGAGAGATTGAGTTGGTTAGGATTATATTCGCTGGTGTTCAGAAGAGTGAGGGGGGATCTCATAGAAACCTATAAAATTCTAACAGGGCTTGACAGGGTAGATACAGGAAGGAAGTTCCCGATGGTGGGGGAGTCCAGAACCAGGGGTCATAGTCTAGGGATACGGGGTAAACCTTTCAGGACTGAGATGAGGAGAAATTTCTTCACCCAGTGAGTGGCGAGCCTGTGGAATTCGCTACCACAGAAAGCAGTTGAGACCAAAACATTGTATGTTTCCAAGAAGGAGTTAGATATAGCTCTGGATAATTTCCTGGATAATAGGGGCTCTTTCTGGGGTAGGTGGGACCTCTACAAACAGGATGGTTTTCACCTGAACCAGAGGGGTACCAATATCCTGAGGGGGGAGATTTGCTAGTGCTCTTCGGGGGGGTTTAAACTAATTCAGCAGGGGAATGGGAACCTAAATTGTAGTTCCAGTGCACAGGATGTTGAGAGTAGTGAGGTCAGGGATAAGGTTACAAGGACGCAAGAGGGCACTGGAAAGCAAGAACTTGGTTTAAAGTGTGTTTACTTCAACGCCAGGAGCATCCGGAATAAGGTGGGTGAGCTTGCAGCATGGGTTGGTACCTGGGATCTCGATGTAGTGGCCATTTCGGAGACATGGGTAGAGCAGGGACAGGAATGGATGTTGCAGGTTCCGGGATTTTGATGTTTCAGTAAGAACAGAGAAGATGGTAAAAGAGGGGGGGGTGTGGCATTGTTAATCAAGGAGGGTAACACAGCGGCAGAAAGGACGTTTGAGGACTCGTCTACTGAGGTAGTATGGGCCGAGGTTAGAAACAGGAGAGGAGAGGTCACCCTGTTGGGAGTCTTCTATAGACCTCCGAATAGTTCCAGAGATGTAGAGGAAAGGATAGCGAAGATGATTCTCGACAGGGGCGAGAGTAACAGGGTAGTTGTTATGCGGGACTTTAACTTTCCAAATATTGACTGGAAATACTATAGTTCGAGTACTTTAGATGGGTCCGTTTTTGTCCAGTGTGTGCAGGAGGGTTTTCTGACACAGTATGTAGACAGGCCAACCAGGGGCAATGCCACATTGGATTTGGTACTGGGTAATGAACCCGGCCAGGTGTTAGATTTAGATGTAGGTGAGCACTTTGGTGATAGTGATCACAATTCGGTTAGGTTTACCTTAGCGATGGGCAGGGACAGGTATATACCGCAGGGCAAGAATTATAGCTGGGGGAAAGGAAATTATGATGCGATTAGGCAAGATTTGGGATGCGTAGGATGGGGAAGGAAACTGCAGGGGATGGGCACAATCGAAATGTGGAGCTTATTCAAGGAGCAGCTACTGCGTGTCCTTGATAAGTATGTACCTGTCAGGGAGGGAGGAAGTTGTCGAGCGAGGGAGCCGTGGTTTGCTAAAGAAGTTGAAGCGCTTGTCAAGAGGAAGAATGCGGCTTATGTTAGGATGAGACGTGAAGGCTCAGTTAGGGCGCTTGAGAGTTACAAGCTAGCCAGGAAGGATCTAAAGGGAGAGCTAAGAAGAGCAAGGAGAGGACACGAGAAGTCATTGGGGGATAGGATCAAAGAAAACCCTAAGGCTTTCCATAGGTATATCAGGAATAAAAGAATGACTAGAGTTAGATTAGGGCCAATCAAGGATAATAGTGGGAAGTTGTGTGTGGAATCAGAGGAGATAGGGGAAGTGTTAAATGAATATTTTTCGTCAGTATTGACAGTAGAGAAAGAAAATGTTGTCGAGGAGAATACTGAGATTCAGACTACTAGGCTAGATGGGATTGAGGTTCACAAGGAGGAGGTGTTAGCAATTTTGGAAAGTGTGAAAATAGATAAGTCCCCTGGGCCAAATGGGATTTATCCTAGGATTCTCTGGGAAGCCAGGGAGGAGATTGCAGAGCCTTTGTCCTTGATCTTTATGTCGTCATTGTCGACAGGAATAGTGCCGGAAGACTGGAGGATAGCAAATGTTGTCCCCTTGTTCAAGAAGGGGAGTAGAGACAGCCCTGGTAATTATAGACCTGTGAGCCTTACTTCGGTTGTGGGTAAAATGTTGGAAAAGGTTGTAAGAGACAGGATTTATAATCATCTTGAAAAGAATAAGTTCATTAGCGATAGTCAGCACGGTTTTGTGAAGGGTAGGTCGTGCCTCACAAACCTTATTGAGTTTTTCGAGAAGGTGACCAAACAGGTGGATGAGGGTAAAGCAGTGGATGTGGTGTATATGGATTTCAGTAAGGCGTTTGATAAGGTTCCCCACGGTAGGCTATTGCAGAAAATACAGAAGTATGGGGTTGAAGGTGATTTAGAGCTTTGGATCAGAAATTGGCTAGCTGAAAGAAGACAGAGGGTGGTGGGTGATGGCAAATGTTCATCCTGGAGTTTAGTTACTAGTGGTGTACCGCAAGGATCTGTTTTGGGGCCACTGCTGTTTGTCATTTTTATAAATGACCTGGAAGAGGGTGTAGAAGGGTGGGTTAGTAAATTTGCGGATGATACGAAGGTCGGTGGAGTTGTGGATAGTGCCGAAGGATGTTGTAGGGTACAGAGGGACATAGATAGGCTGCAGAACTGGGCTGAGAGATGGCAAATGGAGTTTAATGCGGAAAAGTGTGAGGTGATTCACTTTGGAAGGAGTAACAGGAATGCAGAGTACTGGGCTAATGGGAAGATTCTTGGTAGTGTAGATGAACAGAGAGATCTTGGTGTCCAGGTACATAAATCCCTGAAAGTTGCTACCCAGGTTAACAGGGCTGTTAAGAAGGCATATGGTGTGTTAGCTTTTATTAGTAGGGGGATCGAGTTTCGGAGGCACGAGGTCATGCTGCAGCTGTACAAAACTCTGGTGAGACCGCACCTGGAGTATTGTGTGCAGTTCTGGTCACCGCATTATAGGAAGGATGTGGAAGCTTTGGAAAGGGTGCAGAGGAGATTTACTAGGATGTTGCCTGGTATGGAGGGAAGGTCTTACGAGGAAAGGCTGAGGGACTTGAGGTTGTTTTCGTTAGAGAGGAGGAGGAGAGGTGACTTAATAGAGACATATAAGATAATCAGAGGGTTAGATAGGGTGGATAGTGAGACTCTTTTTCCTCGGATGGTGATGGCAAACACGAGGGGACATAGCTTTAAGTTGAGGGGTGATAGATATAGGACAGATGTCAGAGGTAGTTTCTTTACTCAGAGAGTAGTAGGGGCGTGGAACGCCCTGCCTGCAAGAGTAGTAGACACGCCAACTTTAAGGGCATTTAAGTGGTCATTGGATAGACATATGGATGAAAATGGAATAGTGTAGGTCAGATGGTTTCACAGGTCGGCGCAACATCGAGGGCCGAAGGGCCTGTACTGCGCTGTAATATTCTAATTCTAATTCGAATTCTTGGGGTGAAAGGGATCAAAGGATATGGGGGGAAAGCAGGAACAGGTTACTGAGTTGGATGATCAGCCATGATCATAATGAATGGTGGAGCAGGCTCGAAGGGCCGAATGGCCTACTCCTGCGCCTATTTTCTATGTTTTTATGAAGCAGCTGAAGATGGTTGGGCCTAGGACACCACCCTGAGGAACTCCTGTAGTAATGTCCTGGATCTGACCTCCAACAACCACAACCATCTTCCTTTGTGCTCGGTACAATTCCAACCAGCGGAGAGTTTTCCCCCTGATTTCCATTGACTCCAGTTTTGCTCGGGCTCCTTGTTGCCATACTCAGTCAAATGCTGCCTTGATGTCAAGGGCGGTCACTCTCACCTCACCTCTTGAGTTCAGCTCTTTTGACCATGTTTGAACCAAGGCTGTAATGAGGTCAGGAGCTGACTGGGCCTGGCGGAACCCAAACTGAGCCTCACTGAGCAGGTTATTGCTAAGCAAATGCCGTTTGATAGCACAATCGATGACACCTTCCATCACTAATTACTAATTCAGTAATATAACCAACCACTACTCTACCAAATCCTGGATGTATCTATTGTGTACCCAGATTTCCCTTTTTTAAAGCATACATAAGATCGTTGTGTACAAATCATGGTAAATTAGTGGAACATTTAAGAAAGATTCACTAATGCATCCTCTATGTATACATCAAAATTATTTCAGGTTACTCCACTTTAATTTGACTTCCATTCATCCATGACTCAGCCAAACAACTGCATGTGTTGTACAAAGTTCAACCTGGGTCTGTGGATTTTAAGGTGTGTCACATGCCTTAGTATAACTGACGTATGAATCTTACACTGTAAACATTTGGGCTGAAATCTCTTCTGTCGAGTTACTTTCCTCCCATCTACTGTTTCAAAGTTCATCTCCAGGCCAATTAGAAAACCTCTCTAATGTACAAATATTGAAATGTTTTTATTGGCTTTTTTAATATATTCACTTTTTATGCATTTTTGATTTTATTCTTTATTATTCTGCCTGTACTGGACCCCACAAGTTCTAGGCAAAATTGGTTTTTGTATAACTTTTATGTTTACAACTTAAAAATGTTAAAAGGCAGAAGTGGGTTGTTCATATTGTCCCTCCACAGTTCCAGATGGACACTGAGGTCTTCGGCTGCAGAGATGCCCTGGTTAGTGGCCATGTGCTGTAATATGCTTCTCTCCTGCTCATCCCATACTACTTTCAAATGCTCCAGTGTCAGACAGTAATGTGTATTGTGGAGAAGATGGAAGATGCTCTCAGCACACACTGTCTATTTTGTAAAAAATGTTGTATCTTTTATTAAAATTTGACTGTAATTTGACTCCCTCTTAGTGGCTCCATCTTAGTGACTGTCTCAATTTTAATAACTTTATTTTAATAATGCACTCAAGAATAGAAAGGAGAAATAGTTTTATTTTCTGCACAAAGTGGTAGATGTAATTAATGTAGCGCTGAATAATTCATTCAAAAAGAACTAGATAAATAGCTAGTTAGCAGAGCAGCTAACAGGGCTTTGCACATAGAAATGGGGATGGGAATACAGCCACTGTTACAGACATGAGAGGCTTGTTGAAGGCCCCCAAGCCTGAAGATCTCTGGATAGGCTGAAAACAAAATGTTCACTTATGTTTTTAGCACCCTCTGTTGCCTTGCTGGTGGCCTGCCTTCTGATCCAAGGGTGACAGGTTTGAGACCTACTGCCAACCCCTTATGAAGTCCATTGGTTTTGCTGGGGAAGCAAAATGAGACAGAAGGGCCAAAAATGCCCCTCTGCTCCCATTCCCATGCCTCTCCTTTGCCTAAAAATGTGCTTTTAGGTGCGAGTACATCTACACCATGCACCTCCAACCCTGGAAAACTCCAGAAATCCTGCAACAACATAAAGATGGTGCCACAGGTCTCCCCCCAACCCCCGCCTCCCCCCCAACCCCCAACTTTTCCATCTCCTTTGCATCTCCAGAGTCGTTGAGCATCAAAATCAACCACCAGATCTCTGACCAGATTTATGTTTGGTGATTTGGTTTCACTGTAATTTCCAATGATATGAGTGAGCAAATCACCTATGTTGCAAGTCAGATTAGTCGTGGCACCCAGCAGACAAATTTGTAAGTATCTTATTGTGATTCTTACAGTACCCTGTTACAGTGCATTAACGCAGTAGTAACTATGATATAGGTTAGGATAATAATGACTGTGGTTTCTTTAGGGAAAGTTATATTTGATGCCATAGAGACCAGGGTTCCAAGGTCCACTAAAATAAAAGCAAAATACTGCGGATGCTGGAAATCTGAAACAAAAACAAGAAATGCTGGATTCACTCAGCAGATCTGGCAGCATCTGTGGAAAGAGAAGCAGAGTTAACGTTTCGGGTCAGTGACCCTTCTTCGGAACTGACAAATATTAGAAAAGTCACAGATTATAAACAAGTGAGGTGGGGGTTGGGCAAGAGATAACAAAGGAGAAGGTGCAGATTGGACCAGGCCACATAGCTGACCAAAAGGTCACGGAGCAAAGGCAAACAATATGTTAATGGTGTGTTGAAAGACAAAGCATCAGTACAGATTAGGTGTGAATATACTGAATATTGAACATCAGCAAGTGCAAACCTGAAGAAAAACAACCTGAAAAAAACAGTGGGTAAGCAAACTGAACAAACTAAGATGAAATGAAATAAATGCAAAAAAAGATTGTAAAAAATGTAGAAAGGAATGCAAAAAAAAAAAGGAAGAAAAAATAACTAAAAATGACTAAAAATGAAAGTAAAGTGGGGGGCTGTCATGCTCTGAAATTATTGAACTCAATGTTCAGTCCGGCAGGCTGTAGTGCTATGGGTACCCGCATGGGTCCTAGTTATGCCTGTCTTTTTGTGGGATATGTCGAGCATTCTTTGTTCCAGTCCTACTCAGGCCCCCTCCCCCAACTCTTTTTCCGGTACATTGATGACTGTATCGGTGCCGTTTTCTGCTCCCGCCCCGAACTAGAAAACTTTATCAACTTTGCTTCCAATTTCCACCCTTCTCTCACCTTTACATGGTCCATCTCTGACACTTCCCTTCCCTTCCTCGACTTCTCTGTCTCCATCTCTGGGGATAGGTTGTCTACCAATATCCATTATAAACCCACCGACGCCCACAGCTATCTCGACTACACTTCTTCACACCCTACCTCCTGTAAGGACTCCATTCCATTCTCCCAGTTTCTCCGTCTCCGACGCATCTGCTCTGATGATGCTACCTTCCATGACGGTGCTTCTGATATGACCTCCTTTTTCCTCAACCGAGGATTTCCCCCCACTGTGGTTGACAGGGCCCTCAACCGTGTCCGACCCATTCCCCGCACCTCTACCCTCACCCCTTCCCCTCCCTCCCAGAACCGTGACAGGGTTCCCCTTGTCCTCACTTTTCATCCCACCAGCCTCCATATCCAAAGGATCATCCTCCGCCATTTTCGCCACCTCCAGCATGATGCCACTACCAGTCGCATCTTCCCCTCCCTTCCCCTGTCAGCATTCCGAAGGGATCGTTCCCTCCGCGACACCCTGGTCCACTCCTCCATTACCCCCACCACCTCGTCCCCGTCCCAGGGCACCTTCCCTTGCAATCGCAGGAGGTGTAATACCTGCCCATTTACCTCCTCTCTCCTCACTATCCCAGGCCCCAAACACTCCTTTCAGGTGAAGCAGCGATTTACTTGTACTTCTTTCAATGTAGTATACTGTATTCGCTGCTCACAGTGTGGTCTCCTCTACATTGGGGAGACCAAGCGCAGACTGGGTGACCGCTTTGCGGAACATCTCCGCTCAGTCCGCAAGCAGGACCCTGAGCTTCCGGTTGCTTGCCATTTCAACACTCCCCCCTGCTCTCATGCTCACATCTCTGTCCTGGGATTGCTGCAGTGTTCCAGTGAACATCAACGCAAGCTCGAGGAACAGCATCTCATCTACCGATTAGGCACACTGCAGCCTGCCGGACTGAACATTGAGTTCAATAATTTCAGAGCATGACAGCCCCCCACTTTACTTTCATTTTTAGTCATTTTTAGTTATTTTTTTCTTCCTTTTTTTTTTTTGCATTCCTTTCTACATTTTTTACAATCTTTTTTTGCATTTATTTCATTTCATCTTAGTTTGTTCAGTTTGCTTACCCACTGTTTTTTTCAGGTTGTTTTTCTTCAGGTTTGCACTTGCTGATGTTCAATATTCAGTATATTCACACCTAATCTGTACTGATGCTTTGTCTTTCAACACACCATTAACATATTGTTTGCCTTTGCTCCGTGACCTTTTGGTCAGCTATGTGGCCTGGTCCAATCTGCACCTTCTCCTTTGTTATCTCTTGCCCAACCCCCACCTCACTTGTTTATAATCTGTGACTTTTCTAATATTTGTCAGTTCCGAAGAAGGGTCACTGACCCGAAACGTTAACTCTGCTTCTCTTTCCACAGATGCTGCCAGACCTGCTGAGTGAATCCAGCATTTCTTGTTTTTGTTCCAAGGTCCACTGTTAGTTCTATCTGCAGTCACCATAAATACCGCAGAATCATCACCATCCAGTTCCACTGCTCAATATACAATGAGGAAAGTCATTGATGAAGCAGCTGGTCGGGCTATGGAAATGCCCTGATGTACAGTTGCATGATGCCCTGGGGTTGTAGTGATTGACTTCCAAAGACTTGCGGGTTGGTAGGTAAATTGGCCATTGTAAAAATTGCCCCCAGTGTAGGTAGGTGGTAGGAGAATTGAGAGAAGGTGGGGATGTGAGAGGGGAAAAATGGGATTAATGTTTCTTTTGGGCCTCCTTATCTCGAGAGACAATGGATACGCGCCTGGAGGTGGTCAGTGGTTTGTGAAGCAGCGCCTGGAGTGGCTATAAAGGCCAATTCTGGAGTGACAGGCTCTTCCACAGGTGCTGCAGAGAAATTTGTTTGTTGGGGCTGTTGCACAGTTGGCTCTCCCCTTGCGCCTCTGTCTTTTTTCCTGCCAACTACTAAGTCTCTTCGACTCGCCACAATTTAGCCCTGTCTTTATGGCTGCCCGCCAGCTCTGGCGAATGCTGGCAACTGACTCCCACGACTTGTGATCAATGTCACACGATTTCATGTCGCGTTTGCAGACGTCTTTATAACGGAGACATGGACGGCCGGTGGGTCTGATACCAGTGGCGAGCTCGCTGTACAATGTGTCTTTGGGGATCCTGCCATCTTCCATGCGGCTCACATGGCCAAGCCATCTCAAGCGCCGCTGACTCAGTAGTGTGTATAAGCTGGGGGTGTTGGCCGCTTCAAGGACTTCTGTGTTGGAGATATAGTCCTGCCACCTGATGCCAAGTATTCTCCGAAGGCAGCGAAGATGGAATGAATTGAGACGTCGCTCTTGGCTGGCATACGTTGTCCAGGCCTCGCTGCCGTAGAGCAAGGTACTGAGGACACAGGCCTGATACACTCGGACTTTTGTGTTCCGTGTCAGTGCGCCATTTTCCCACACTCTCTTGGCCAGTCTGGACATAGCAGTGGAAGCCTTACCCATGCGCTTGTTGATTTCTGCATCTAGAGACAGGTTACTGGTGATAGTTGAGCCTAGGTAGGTGAACTCTTGAACCACTTCCAGAGCGTGGTCGCCAATATTGATGGATGGAGCATTTCTGACATCCTGCCCCATGATGTTCGTTTTCTTGAGGCTGATGGTTAGGCCAAATTCATTGCAGGCAGACGCAAGCCTGTCGATGAGACTCTGCAGGCATTCTTCAGTGTGAGATGTTAAAGCAGCATCGTCAGCAAAGAGGAGTTCTCTGATGAGGACTTTCCGTACTTTGGACTTCGCTCTTAGACGGGCAAGGTTGAACAACCTGCCCCCTGATCTTGTGTGGAGGAAAATTCCTTCTTCAGAGGATTTGAACGCATGTGAAAGCAGCAGGGAGAAGAAAATCCCAAAAAGTGTGGGTGCGAGAACACAGCCCTGTTTCACACCACTCAGGATAGGAAAGGGCTCTGTAATGTAGGATTAGTATAAATGGGTGATTGATGGTCGGCATGGACTCGGTGGGCCAAAGGGCCTGTTTCCGTGCTGTTTCTCTCTATGTCTCTCTGATTCTATAACCACAACTATCTTCCTTTGAATTTTGGATATGTCTCCAGTCACTCCTCACTGATGAAAGGTCACAAAACTGAAACGTTAACTCTGCTTCTCTCTCCACAGATGCTGCCTGACCTGCTGAGTATTTCCAGCACTTCCTGTTTTTACTTCTCACTGACCTCAGTTTTGCTAAGGCTCTTTGATAGTATACATGGTTGACTGCTGCCTTGATGGCAATGGCAGCCACTCTCAGCTCTCCTCTGATGTTCATCTCTAATGTCCATACCCAGATCAAGGCTCTATGGAACCAAATGGTTCTGGCAGAACTCAAACTGATTATCAATGAATGGTTATTCATCAATAGGTGCTACTTGATGTCGCTATTGACAACCCCTTCCACCATTTTGTTGATGATTGGGAGGAGGCTGAGAGAGCTGATAGATCAGGTTAGTCTTATCCCTTTTGTTGTAGATAGGACATGCCTGGGCAGTTTTCCACATTGTTGGCTAGTGGCTAGTGTCAACTCCTTTGGAACAGCTTGGTAAGGGGAGCTGGTTAGTTCTGTTGAGCAGGTCTTCAGCACTACAGTCATGAATTAAGGATTGGTTAACAGGCAGAAAACAGAGAATAGGAATAAATGGGTCATTCTCACATTGGCAGGCTGTGACTAGTGGGGTACCACAAGGATCAGTACTTGTCCCCAGCTGTTCACAATATATATCAATGATTTGGATGTGGGGACCAAATGTAATATTTCCAAGTTCGCAGATGACACAAAATTAGGTGGGAATGTGTGTTGTGAGGAAGATGCAAAGCGGCTTCAAGGGGATTTTGACAGACTTAGTGAGTGGGCAAGAAGGTGATAGATGGAATTTAATATGGAAAAATGTGAGGTTAGCCATTGTGGTAGGGGGAACAGATGTGCAGAGTATTTCTGAAATGGTAAGAGATTAGAAAGTGTAGATGTACAAAGGGACCTGCGTGTCCTTGTCAATAAGTCACTGAAAGCTAACATGCAGGTGCAACAAGCAATTAAGAAGGGTAATGGTATGTTAGCCTTTATCACAAGAGGATTTGAGTACAGGAGTAGTGAAGTCTTGCTTCAATTGTATAGAGCCTTGGTTAGACCGCACCTAGAATACTGTGTGCAGTTTTGGTTTCCTTACCTTAGGAAGGATATTATTGCCATAGAGGGAGTGCAACGAAGGTTCACCAGACTTGTTCCTGGGATACCGATACTGTCCTATGAAGAAAGATTGGGGAAACTGGGCCTGTATTCTCTAGAGTTTCGAAGAATGCGAGGTGATCTCATTGAAACCTACAAAATACTTAAATGGAAAGACAGGGTAGATGCAGCTAAGATGTTTCACCTCCTGGTTGGGGAGTCTAGAACCAGGGGCACAATTTCAGTATTAGGGGGAAGGCACTTAGGACCGAGATGGGGAGAAATGTCTTTACTCAGAGAGTTGTGAATCTTTGGAATTCTCTACCCCAGAGGGCTGTGGAAGCTCAGCCATTGAGTATGTTTAAAGTAGAGATTGACAGATTTCTAAATACAAATAACATAAGGGGATATGAGGATAGTGTGGGAAAAAGGCATTGAAGTGGATGATCAGCCATGATCATATTGAATGGCGGAGCGGGCTTGATGGGCTGAATGGCCTACTCCTGCTCCTATGTTCCTATGATATCAGGACCCAAAGCCTTCACTGTCACCAGCTTGAGGAGTAAGAGCAAAGGTTATTACCTGCTGTAACGACAGCTCCCTAAGTTACTTCACTTAATGCACAATTAACACGTGAGCGAGCCATGACACAGAAAGCAGATTAAACCCCTGGATTGGTGAAAGCACTGATGCCAAAGGGTAAATCCAGCAAGAGGATGCTCCCCAGTGTGGTGCCTTACTCATTGGCATTACAGCTTGGAGAATTGGGCACTGAAGTCAGAACACCAGATCCACAACCCTCCCAATTTCCCAATGGTGGATTTTAATCACCGGCAAATGAGGAGCACCACAAATCAGTTAAATTGACATCTGCCCAATATCCTTCGATCCTCGGGCCTCTTGATTTGGGGCACATTGGTCAGAAATGAGACCAGGCTATTTTCTAGGCAGAAATGTGTTGATTTTTGCTTCCTCTTTGCATTAAGTATTGCAGTGATCAGGCCAAAGACATTGTTTTGCCTTTGGAGCACCTGAGGTTTACAGCTGAACAAATTAAGAGTTAGCTGGAAATTTCTACCAACTCGCCCATTCCGTTCCGTGTTTGATGTCAATACTGCCTGCGTAGGTGTTAAATTCTCAATGGTTTTATCTGCTGCTCTCTGTGGAATAAGGCAGTAACATTATCACTTACTGGGAGACCGAGGCCAGATAATCTCTCTGTCAGCCCTTGTTACCATGGATATTAATTAAAAACTGCTGGGCCTAGGAGGAGAAATCTTAACCCCAGTTTTAACCCACACCAGGAATTGGGTGCGCCAGGAGGAGAAATGCAAGGTAGGGGATTTTAACTTCGGGGCCGCTTCTGCTTGTGCCAGGGGAGTTTGCCACCCGAAGATGGCAGGAAATGACGACTGGCTGGCAGGCAAGAGCAGAATTTTGGATGGCAGGAAACTGCTGAAGAGCACCAAAGGAACGCTTGCTGGCATCGAGTTAATTCAGAGGGAGGATGGTTCCCACATTCAGGAAGGGGATTGGAACCCAGGTTGTAGGAGCCCTAAAGGTTTCCTCCTTCTGGTTCCACAAAGAAAATGTTTTAAAAGTGTAAAATATATACCATTTTGGGAATCTTCTGTCCCCAACTATCTTTCCACTATCTTCGCCTGGCAGGCAAGCCACAACAGCTTGCTCGCTCAAGCCGCCAGTTAAAATTGCAGTCAGCACCCAATCTGCATATTTAGAGGTGAAACCCTGGTGACTGCAGGATACCCGTCTGCTCAGCAGTTTTGGTTAAAATTCAAGACGATGGTTTTGGTGCTGGACGTCAACGAGTAAGTAACCTGACCAACTTCAACAGCCTGCCCAGTTTCCACCAAGCAGATAGGGTTAAAATCACCCCCTGTTGTATGAATCATGTCTCTTTCAGATCTCAGTATGCTAATGAGCTAAGTACCAGGATGTAGTCCTGTGACTCAAAGCCAGAGTCACTCTGCAACTGTAATACCCAGATGAAGGTTCTGTAAATAGTTTGCTTTGTACTATTTATAATAGTTTAGTTGTTAATAAACATGTTTGAGATCTTCAGCAAACTGGACTCCATGCATTTCATTTATGTTGCACAAGACAACATAAAGAACTCATTACATCACTGCCCCCCCCCACCTTCATTTAATTCTTCCCTTCTTTAGTTATATCATTAAGTTGTGATTGGCAATGCAGCACATACTGTCCACTACATGTGGCAGCTTAACTCAGTTCATAACACTTTTGCCTCTGGGACAATAAGTTGTGATTCAAACTCCACACAAATGTTTGAGTTTACAACTGAATTGATACTCTAGTGCAGTATTGAGGTAGTGCTGCATTGCCTGAGGTGATGTCCTTCAGCTAACATATTAAACCAAGGTCACATATGCCTGATCCAGTAGTTCAGGTGGAAATTAGGGATACAGTACTAAACAAGCAGGAATTCTACCTCCCAAACCAATCCCACCATAAAACAGATAAACTGATGACTCATCTTCTTGCAATTGTGAGATCTTAATGTGCGCAAGAAGGTGTCCTATGTGCAGTTCCAAGTAATTCAGTGTATGAGAGACAGGATAAGGTGCTCTATATATATGATGTCACTGGAACAGGCACGAAGATTAAGCAACAGGTCAAAGTCCCAGTTCATAATCCCACAGATTCAGGTTTTATGAGGTACGACCTGATAGCTTTATGGAGCTGGATGTGTGCATATCTCACCTGTCCTCAGGTACCTCACTGTAAATCAATCAGGTCCCAAGTTGTCTCTTCGTGGCAGCAATCCCCGGATACATGCCCCGCCCACAGCCTGCCCATTTACCATTCCCACCAGAAAATTGCTTCCCCATGATCGGACTGCTGACACAAGGACAATCCTGACGGCTTGTCTCTGCACTGTCTTTATCACTTGAATGTGTGAGTTGTTTCTTGGTGGTTAAAACTGGATACAGTATTCAAGGTGCCATTTGACCAGAACTCTGACAGTATGATCATGGTTTTCTCTGACTTGAATTCTGCTGTTTTGGTTATATCGTTCGACATTTTCTTGTTTGCTGATTGCTGCTCTGCAGTGATTGAACATCTTGGGTGTTGAACCGGCTGAGACGCCGAGGTCTCAGCTTCATCCTGAGTTATTTCAGCACCATTCAGGGAGTGCTTGTCTTGCCCCTTTTTCCTTCCGATGTGCAGCACTTTACACTTGTCTACATTAAAATGTATCTGTCATTGTTTTGCCCATTCACTATTCTGTCATTTCTGTTGCGGCCTTCTCCAGTTCCAATATCCTTCCTGGTTTGGTATCATCTGCACGTTTAACCAAGTTGCATTGAGTTTCTGAATCCAAGTTACTGATGTAAATTGGAAACAGTTGGTGGTCCCAGCAGTGAGCCCTGGGACATGACACTCAGTACTCCACCCCCACATGATTCCTGTGGCACGTACCCTTCAGCCAATTTTTTTTTATCAAGTACCAAGTTTTCTTCTGAATCCCCACAGCTTTGAACTTAATGGCCTTTATTGCAAAAGGATGGAGTATAAAGTAGGGAAGTCTTGCTACAACTGTGCAGGACATTGGTGAGAACACACCTAGAGTACTGCATACAGTTTTGGTCTTGTTATTAAAGGAGGAATGTACTTGAATTGGAGACAGTTCAGAGAAAGTTCACTAGGTTGATTCCTGGGATTGAAGGGCTTGTCTTCTGAGGAAAGGTTGAGCAGGTTGGGCCTATACTCATTGGAGCTTAGAAGAATGAGAGGTGAAGGGGGTTTGACAGGGTAGATGCTGAGAGGATGTTTCACCTCGTGGGGGGATCTTGAACTGGGGGACATAGTTTCAGAGTAAGGGGTCCCCCATTTAATACAAATATGAGGAGAAATTTTTTCTCTCAGACGGTTTATAATCTTTGGAAATCTCTACCCCAGAGACCTATGGAGGCTGGGTCATTGAATATATTCAAGGCTGAGATAGACAGATTCTTGAAATATAGGGGGGTCAAGAGTTATGGGGAATAGGCAGGAAATTGGAGTTGAGGCCAGGATCAGATTAGACATGATCTTATTGAATGGCAGAATAAGCTCAAGGGGCCGAATAGCCTACTCCCACTCATATTTCTTATGTTCTTGTATTAAAGGTAGCCTTTCATGTGTAACTTTATTACGTGCCTTTTGGAAGTCCAGGTACATCAGATTGTAGGGTTTGCAACAGTCCACTTGGGTTGGCACCTCCTCAAAAAAATTGAGGTGATTTGTCAATCATGAACTTCCCTTTTTAAACAAGTGTTGATTGCTTTTTACTAGGTTTTTACGATACTGATAATCCTCAGGTTTATTCCTAATAAGCTATTTCATTATCTTATATGGCACTGAGGTAAGAGTAATGGGTGTATAGTTCCCCATCTGTTTTGTCACCTCTTTTGAATATGAGCACCACATTAACCTGCTTCTAATTTACTTGTAGATTCCCAGTATCCATTGGTTCCCTTGTATTGATTGTTAATACCTCACAAATCTCTCTGTCAATCTCTGGCATAAGTATAATGTAACCCTTGGGGATTGTTTACATTCAGCTTTTTCAGACTTATTTATATCAAAGTCTAGAATTTTGCCTTGGTTGTCTTTTTGGGGGGCAGGACATGTTGCATATTTCTTCGCTTGAGAATACTTTGAGGAAAGAATCATTCAGAACACTTGCCATTTCATAACCATGCTTAATTTGAAGCTTTTTTGCATATTTAATGTTCTAACAGGTTCTCTGACAGCCACATTCTACTAATACACTGAATTATTTTTTAATTTTATATTTTTCCTCTGCAGCTTTCAGCTTCTAAATCTTTCTTTGCTTCTCTGACCACCCTTTTAGCTAATTTCTGCATATTTGTACATTCATCCAAGTGAATGCCTTCTGCTTTCTGGAAGACTTGTGAAAGTCAATTTTCCCTTTTGTTTCATTTCTAGTTTATTTGTTAACCCATGCTTGTTTAGTCTGAGTTTGTTGAGCTTAGGTATTTGTCTTGTGTGCTTAGCACTATTTCTTTCAAGGTGTTCCACTTTCCCTCTACTGAAGTGTTGATGAACATCTTCCTCCAAGTCAGTTGTTTAAATTTATTCTCTTTAAAATTATAAACTGGGATCCTGGTCTTTTGTATATCTGAATGGCTGATTATATTAAACTGGTCTGATTAGTAAGTTTGCGGATGACACAAAGGTTGGTGGAGTTGCAGATAGTGATGAGGATTGTCAGAGGATACAGCAGGATATAGATCGGTTGGAGACTTGGGCGGAGAAATGACAGATGGAGTTTAATCCGGACAAATGTCAGGTAATGCATTTTGGAAGGTCTAATGCAGGTGGGATATATACAGTAAATGGCAGAACCCTTAGGAGTATTGACAGGCAGAGAGATCTGGGCGTACAGGTCCACAGGTGACTGAAAGTGGCAACGCAGGTGGATAAGGTAGTCAAGAAGGCATACGGCATGCTTGCCTTCATCAGTCAGGGCATAGAGTATAAAAATTGGCAAGTCATGCTGCAGCTGTACAGGACTTTAGTTAGGCCACACTTAGAATATTGCGTGCAATTCTGGTCGCCACACTACCAGAAGGACGTGAAGGCTTTGGAGAGGGTACAGAAGAGGTTTACCAGGATGTTGCCTGGTCTGGAGGGTATTATCTATGAGGAGAGGTTGGATAAACTCAGATTGTTTTTACTGGAACGACGGAGGTGGAGGGGCGACATGATAGAGCTTTACAAAGTTATGAGCAGCATGGACAGAGTGGATAGTCAGAAGCTTTTTCCTAGGGTGGAAGAGTCAGTTACTAGAGGACATAGATTTAAGGTGAGAGGGGCAAAGTTTAGAGGGGATGTGCAAGGCAAGTTCTTTACACAGAGGGTGGTGAGTGCCTGGAATTTGCTGCCAGGGGAGGTGGTGGAAGCAGGTAGCATAGAGACGTTTAAGAGGCATCTTGACAAATACATAAATAGGATGGGAATAGAGGGATACGGTCCCCAGAAGTGCAGAAGGTTTTCGTTTAGGCAGGCATCAAGATCGGCACAGGCTTGGAGGGCCGAATGGCCTGTTCCTGTGCTGCACTGTTCTTTGTTCTTTCTTCTTTCTTCTTTATCATTCTAATCATTGTTCCCGGGGTGATATGGCTTCTCTCTCTCATACACTCTCTGGGTCTTTTATGAACACCATATCAAGATGAGTACAATCTCTTCTGGCTTCCTTGACTGGGTCATGAAGCAATAATGTGTTGCATTTACTGACACTAATTCTAAACCGCTTGGGTTATTTCAGTTCAGCCAATAAGATAATTTTCTTGTTCTCATAGATCCTTCTTATCTCTTTCATGGAAAAACCCGCGTCATCTGTGGCTCAGTTGGTAGTACTCTTGCTTCTGAATCTACAGGTTGTTGGTTTAAGTCCTACTCTAAGACTTAAGCATAAAAATCAAGGCTGCTGCTTCAGTGCAGTACTGAGGAATGCTGTGCTGTCTTTCAGATGTCATGTTAAATCGAGGCCCTGTTTTTCCTCTTAGGTGGATGTGAAAGATCACTATTTTGCGGGAGAGTTATCCCTGGTTTCCTGGCCAATATTTATCCCTCAATCAACGCCACAAAAACAAATTGTCTGGCCATTATCCCATTGATGTTTATGGGAGCTTGCTGTGTACAAATTGTCTGTCATGTTTCCTACATTACAACAGTGATTACACTTCAAAAGCGCTTCATTGAGCATAAGGGTTTTGAATGTCCTGTGGTTGTGAAAGGTGCTATATAAATGCAATTTTTTTTTCTTTTTCCTGTGTTGGCCTGTTGGCTGTAGTCTACCCAAGTATAAATGTCTACCCAGAGTAGTTAATTTTGATTACTCCTCTCCCAGAGCATTTAGGTGTTTCTGACATATATGGTTACACCACCTTCTTTTCTATGCGTCCTGTTCTTTGTGAACAATCTATACCCCTGAATGTTTTATTTATTTCCATCCCCTGGGTTTAGTCATGTTTTTGATATTCCCACCACAGTACACAACCCTACTGCCACAACAGCTTCCAGTTCCATCATCTCATTTCTAATGCTTCTAGTATTTGTGCATAAACATCTTATTGTTGGTTTGTCTCCTCTCATGCTCCCAGTGTATGCTATTTTTTGTGCTGTTCAGTACAAGAATGTTTCTCCAGATTTCTGCATCTGTAATCACCCTACAACTACCGTCCATTATACAACCTGTCTCATCTGAAATCCTGTTGCCTCCTTTCCCCTCCCACCGTTCAACCTGTTCAATTTGAATGATTTTAGATTGTTACTGCTATGTTCTTGTAAATCTCTTTGTTCCTGTTTGATTTAGCATATTCTGTCTCACTAGTACCAGGTCTTTTTATTTATAAATCTAGCAGTACTGTTTTGACACCAGGTTGCTATGCACTCATTTACACCCCACTTTTATTTGTGACTGCTGTAGACTAATTGATAGAGATTAATTGCTATGATTAATCAACAACTTCATTATTGTTCTGTCATGCGACATTCAGAATGGTAAAAGGTGAACTGAATGAACATGGCTTTTTTAGTGTCCAGCAATTCCTTTGACCTCCCTTCATTTCCTGAAGTATACCAGAGAAAATTCCTTTACATCCATATCTTTGGGTTCCAAAGCAATTTAAGTTTCCTCTAATTCTTCTCCCTATGTTGTTTACCCTTATATGGACAACCATCACTGATCTTGGTTCTGTCCCCTTCAGTATCCCTTCCAACCTTTCCCCATTATGTACTGCTGTAGGTCCAGCTAGCTAGCACACATCCTGTGGGCTTTATATTTATCACACACATAACTATCTACCTTCCTGAGAAAAGAATCCAGTCACCACAGTCTCTCTGTGACTTGCAACTTGTGTCTTTTTTCCAGGCAGCACTATCTGGTATTCTAGCTGAGAATTTTGTTCCTTCTGCAACGTTGGATAATACTTGGATCCTTTTTGTTTGATAATCTTACTGGGCAGCTTTCCTACTTTGTTTTCATCTTTTCCCAACCCTTAGTTCTTCCAATATCCCCATTTCCTTGGCTTCAGCACTGCCACCATATTATGACAATACTGTCCCTGTTTTATCCTTGGCTCCAGCCCCACTGCTGATTGTTCACTGTCGAGGTGTAATGTTAACCTGACCATCTCACTGAGCTGCGATTGCCTACATACCAAGTCTAATACTATACACTCGCCCTTAAGAATCCTTTCTCTTTTGCCTGCCTTGTACATACAAACATACGAACGTACGAATTAGGAGCAGGAGTAGGTCACTCGGCCCCTCCAGCCTGCTCCACCATTCAATAAGTTCATGGCTGAACTGATTTCTCCACATTACCACCTACCCTGATAACCTTTTACCCCCTTGCTTATCAGGAATCTATCTACCTCTGCTGTAAATATATTCAAAGACTCTGCTTCGACCGCCTTTTGAGGAAGAGAATTCCAAAGACCCACGACCCTCTGAGAGAAAAAATTTCTCCTCTTCTGTCTTAAATGGGCGACCCCTTATTTTTAAAGAGTGACCCCTGATTCTAGATTCTCCCACAAGTGGAAACATCCTTTCCACATCCACCCTGTCAAGACCCCTCAGGATCATATATGTTTCAATCAAGTCGCCACTTACTCATCTAAACTCCAATGGATACAAGCCTAGCCTGCCCAATTTTTCCTCATAATATATCCCACCCATTCCAGGTATCAGTCTAGTAAACCTTCTTTGAACTGCTTCCAATACATTTACATCCTTCCTTAAATAAAGAGACCAATACTGTACATAGCACTCCAGATGTGGTCTCACCAATGTCCTGTATAGCTGAAGGATAACTTCCCTAATTTTGTATTCAATTCCCCTCATGATCAACAATAACATTCTATTAGCTTTCCTAATTACGTGCTGTACCTGCATACTAATCTTTTACGATTCATGCACTAGAACACCCAGATCCCTCTGCATCTCAGAGCTCTGCAATCTCTCACCATTTAGATAATATGCTTCTTTGTTATTCTTCCTGCCAAATTCGACAACTTCGCATTTTCCCACATTATATTCCATTTGCCAGATTTTTGCACTCGCTTAACCTATCTATATCCCTTTGTAGCCCCCTTATGTCCTCTTCACAAGTTACTTTCCTACATATCATTGTGACATCAGCAAATTGAGCAACCATACCTTCAGTCTCTTCATCTAAGTCATTTATATAAATGTAAAAAGGTGAGGCCCCAGCACAGATCCCTGTGGCACACCACTCATTACATCTTGCCAACTAGAAAATTACCCATTTATGCCTACTCCCTGTTTCCTGTTAGCTAGCCAATCTTCTATCCATGCCAATATGTTACCCCCACACCATGAGCTTTTACTTTTTGAAATAACTTTTGATGTGGCACCTTATCAAATGCCTTCTGGAAATCTAAGTACAATACATCCACCGGTTCCCCTTTATCCACAGCACATGTAACTCCCTCAAAGAACTCCAATAAATTGGTTAAACATGATTTCCCTTTAACAAAACCATGTTGACTCTGCCTGATTACCTTCAATTTTTCTAAGTGCCCTGCTAAAATGTCTTTACTAATAGCTTCTAACATTTTCCCTAAGAAAGATGTTAAGCTAACTGGCATGTAGTTTCCTGCTTTCTGTCTCCCTCCCTTTTTGCATAAAGGAGTTACATTCACTATTTTCCAGTCCAGCGGAATCTTCCCCGAATCAAGAGAATTTTGGAAAATTAAAACTAACGCATCAACTATCTCACTAGCCACTTCTTTTAAGGTGCTAGGATGAAGTCCATCAGGACCCGAGGACTTGTCAGCTCGCAACTCCAACCATTTATTCAGTATCACTTCCCTGGTGAATGTCATTTTCTTGAGTTCCTCCCTCCCTTCCATTTTCTGACTTATAGCTAATTCTGGGATGTTACTTGTATCCTCTATAGTGAAGACCGATGCAAACTACCTGTTCAATTCATCTGCCATATCCTTATTATCCATTATTAATTCCCCAGACTTATTTTCGATAGGACCAACGTTCACTTTGTTAACTCTTTTCTTCTAAAAAATATCTATAGAAACACTTACTATCTGCCTTTATATTTCTAGCTAATTTTCTGTCGTACTCTAAATTTACCTTCCTTATCAATCTTTTAGTCAATCTTTGCTGTTTTTTTATATTCTGTCCAATCTTCTGACCTGCCACCCATCTTTGTGCAAATATGTGCTATTTCTTTAAGTTTGATACTATTGATACTATCTTTAACTGTTTTAGTTAACCATGGATGGTGGGTCCCCCCCCACCCCTTGGAATTTTACTTTCTCATTGGAATGTATCTTTTCTGTGTATTCTGAAATATCCCCTTAAATGTCTGCCACTGCATCTCTATTGACTGATCCCTTAACCTAATTTGCCTGTTCACTTTCGCTAGCTCTGCTTTCATTCCCTCATAATTGCCCTTATTTAAGTTTAAAATACCGGTCTTGGACCCACTCTTCTCTCCCTCAAACTGAATATAAAATTCAAACATCTTATGATTGCTCTTACCTAGGGGCGCCTTAACTATGAGGTCATTAATTAATCCTATCTCGTTGCACAATACCAGGTCTAGTATAGCCTGCTCTCTGGCTCCAGAATGTATTTTTCCAAGAAATTATCCCAAAAACATTCGATGTACTTCTCATCTAGGCTACTTCTGCCCATCTGATTTTTCCAGTCTATATGTAGGTTAAAATCACCCATGATTATCGCCGTACCTTTCTGAAAGGCTGCCATTATTTCTTCCTTCATACCCGGTCCTACAGTGTGGTTAACGTTAGGTAGCCTATACATCACTCCCACAAGTGACTTCTTGCTTTTATAATTTCTCATCTCCACCAAAACTGCTTCTACATCCTGGTTTCTTGAACTTAGGTCATCCCTCTCTATTGCGCTCTCATTAACTAACAGAGCCACCCCTCCACCTTTTCCGAGCTTCCTGTCCTTCCTAAATGCCATGTACCCTTCAGTATTCAGGTCCCAATCCATGTCATCCTGCAGCCATGTCTCTGTAATGGCTATCAGATCATACTTATTTATTTCTATTTGTGCTGTCAATTCATCTGTTTGGCGACGTGCATTCAGATACAGAGCCTTTAGTTTTGTCTTTTCATTATTTATGTAACCTCTAGCCTTATCTGTTGATTTACTCTTAGATTTGTATGCTCTGTCCCTTCCTGTCATAGTCTGTTTATCATTTCCCATATTAATACCTTTCTCTCTTACCTTGTCTCTACTACTTGATTTACCATATCTTCCCAAATTTGATCCCTTGCCTCCACTATTCAGTTTAAAACCCTCTCCACTTCCCTAGTTATGTGGATCACTAGAACACGGCCCCAGCACGGTTCAGGTGTAGACCGTCCCAACGGTACAGCCACCACTTTCCCCAGTACTGGTGCCAGTGCCCCACAAACAGGAACCCACTTCTACCACACCAGTCTTTGAGCCATGCATTAATTTCTCTAACCTTATTTGCCCTATGCCAGTTTGCATGTGGCTCAGGTAATAATCCATAGATCCAGGGCAGCACAGTGGCGCAGTGGTTAGCATCACAGGTCCGGCGATCTGGGTTCATTTCTGGGTGCTGCCTGTGCAGAGTTTACAAGTTCTCCCTGTGACCGCGTGGGTTTTCGTCGGGTGCTCCGGTTTCCTCCCACAGCCAAAGACTTGCAGGTTGATAGGTAAATTGGCCATTAGAAATTGCCCCTAGTATAGGTAAGTGGTAGGGGAGTTGAGGGAAGGTGGGGATGTGGTAGGAATATGGGATTAATGTAGGATTTGTATAAAACGGGTGGTTGATGGTCAGCACAGACTCAGTGGACTGAAGGGGCTGTTTCAGTGCTGTATCAATAAAAAAAAAAATTACCTTTGAGGTTCTGCTTCTTAATTTGGTGCCTAGTCCCTCATACTGACTACGCAGAACCTCTTTCCTTGTCCTGCCTATGTCACTGGTACCTACATGGACCATGATGACTGGATCCTCCCCTTCCCACTGTAAGTTCCTCTCTAGCCCTGAGCAGATGTCCCGAACCCTGGCACTGGGCA
Source organism: Heterodontus francisci (assembly GCF_036365525.1). Lineage (NCBI taxonomy): Eukaryota > Metazoa > Chordata > Chondrichthyes > Heterodontiformes > Heterodontidae > Heterodontus > Heterodontus francisci. The sequence continues at coordinate 33,500,835 of NC_090395.1, forward strand.
GGCAACACAGTCTTCTGGACTCTCACTCTTTGCTGCAGAGGACAATGTCAATCCCCCTAACTATATTGTCCCCTCCTACCACTACATTCCTTTCTTCTCCATCCACTTGAATGGCTTCCTGTACCATGGTGCCATGGTCAGGTTGCTCATCCACCCTGCAGCTTCACTCTCATCCAAACAAGGTGAAAGAACCTCAAACCTGTTGGACAATCGCAAAGGCTGAGGCTCCTGCACTCCTGCCCTCTGGGTCCCCTTACCTGCCTCAGCTGCAGCCACTCTCTCCTGTCCCTGACCACTGATCAAATCAGAAGACCTTATCCTAAGGGGTGTGTCTACCTCCTGGTACAAAGTGTCCAGGTAACTTTCCCTCTCCCTGATGTGTCGCAGTGTCTGCAGCTCAGACTCCAGTTCAATGACTCTGAGCCGAAGCTCTTCGAGCCGCAAACACTTATTGCAGACGTGTTTGCCCTGAATCACACTGGCATCCAGGAGCTCCCACATGCTGCAGCCATGACCCATCACCTGTCCTGACATCCTTAATGTGTTTCAATTAACTACATAATTATTTTATTAAATTATTTATTTTATTTTCCTTTTTTATATAATTTGTAATTGTACAAGTGTACCACCTTTTATGTTGTAAGCAAATATTTGAAGCCCCTGCAAAACTTATGCCTTTACAAAATTCCCGCTGCCCCCTTGTGATATAAGCAGGCGACGTATTGAGTGAGACCCCTCCGTGTGTTGAAGGCTGTTTCTAGACAAATAGAGACCATTAAAGGCACCTAGGTGGGATCAAGGGAAGGATTCTTAAAAGGGTTGTGGAAGAGTCAAGAGGGGACTGTGAGAACGGAATTTTAGAATTTTAAGAACAGAATATTATGGGGACATTTAAGCTGAGATTAATCAATTATGTATTGCTAGCTTGGCCTTGTGGCTGGTACAGCGTGATGGCAGGAAAGATATTATGCTTCAATGACTACTTTAAATACCTCTCCCCTCCACATACGATGATATTGTATTATCATGGTATGATAAAAGGAGGGATTGTTGGAGAAATTTTCTTAGCTTTGCTAATTATTACATAACTTTGTAGAAGCAGAAAAGCAGGACACAGCTTGTAGCTAATCTAACCACAACCAACGGTCATAAATTGTAGGCAGAGCAGCTAACCACAATCAGACATTACGGCCAGATATGGTGTCTGGAGTGGGCATTGAATTAAGGAACTAGCTTGTTATTGTTGAAACTGATGTTTTGCTGACCTCGGACCCTGCATGGTGCACCGTTACGTAGGCAGTCTTGTGGGTGTTTATCTAATTGTGAAACTGTTAGCTCTGCCTCTTTTATGCTATATAAATCCACGGCGATCTGTAGCTCTTTGGGAGTAGCGCTGGACCGCATTTAGGTAAGGTGTGCTCCCCCATGATATCATGCAATAAAGGGTTTGATTCTCAACGTCTGAGTCCGGAGAATTTGTTCAGCAATTGGGCACAATCTGGATTTTCTCCAACAATTTTATATATTTTATTACCACTAGTTCCCTTACTATTTTAAATGTTAGGATTAGAATAGACCTTAACCACTTACCAGATACTCACCAAACAGCTAGTTTCTTCCTCACCCAATCACCGACCTGCTTGCCTGTGACGTCACACTTAATTTTCTTTGAAGGGCTCGTTCTATGGAACTGGATAGGATACTGGATAGGCTAGAGGATAGGATAGAGGATTTGCTAGAAGATAGAATCGAGGGCAGGATAGAGGACAGGCTAGAGGAAGGCTAGAGGATAGAATCGAGGACAGGATAGAGGACAGGCTAGAGGAAGGAGAGAGGATAGGCTGGCCTTTCCCAGCACTTCGCATTCTTGTCAATGAAGCCTCTTCCAGCACTCTGCACTCTTTTCAATGAAGCCTCTTCCAGCACTCTGCACACTTTTCAATGAAACCTCGCAGCACTCTGCACTCTTTTCAATGAAGCCTCTCCCAGCACTCTGCACTCTATTCAATGAAGCCTCTTCCAGCATTCTGCACTCTTTTCAATGAAACCTCTCAGCACTCTGCACTCTTTTCAATGAAGCCTCTTCCAGCACTCTGCACTCTTTTCAATGAAACCTCTCAGCACTCTGCACTCTTTTCAATGAAAGTAAGTTCCTATATCTTGCTCTCGAAAGGCATCGGTTTTCACAGAATCACAGAATTTGAGTATTGTTGAAAATAGAGACATGTTGTCGAAGCTTTTCATCTTGCACTCATCAGGACAATCACAAGAATAACCAATGTAAGGATAAATAACAACTTATACTGCATGAGAAGAGAGTGCTGATTGGTTGGCAAGTAAACTCTGATTGGTAGAGGCGTTGCCATGGCGAATACACCAGTTTACGGTGACTGACAGTTAACTACCAAGCTTTGTTTAAAATTCAAACCAGGCAGCTTGACTCTGATTGGTCAAGGCATTGCCCTGAGGAATGAACCAGCGAATGGCTGTCACTTATTTTGTTCAGCTGAAACAGGCACAATTTCTTTCTGTCTACAAAGAACAGGGCCCTGTGTATTAATATATGTAGCTTCCAGTACGCACAAATGCGCCACACTGCGAGCCCCACTGACAATCTTAAATTGGTTACACTGGATCAAAGATTGTCAAATTATCTTCAGAAAGGTAATGATGGTTTTTAATAAGCTTCATAGAAAGTAGATAGAATGCCAGCTTTTTGATGTATCAAGGTTAATCTACCTTAGGGGACTATTTACAAACCAGTCTGTGATGGTGACTGCAAGATAATGTTTCATGTACCATACCCTTGCAAGCACTTAACGTATTCATTTGCAGAGCTAAGTGGTTTTATTGTTTTATTGGGGGGGGTGGGAAGATTTTGGCTTTAGCTTCATAGGCCTGTTTTTAAGTTTCACTTTATCCAAGGGTGGTTTGCACCTAAGACTCCCCCTGTTGAGAGCAGGATATGACGACATGCAGGTGGTCTTGCATAGCCAGGGTGGGATTGATAAGGCACTGAAACCCAATCGGATGACTCAATTCAAATCATTTCCTTATATGTCAAAAGGCCAGGGTCAGAAAGGGGTCAGTCACAGGAAGTTGTGCGGAAGACGTCGTTCAGCGGACCAGACCACCCGGGAATGAGCTCCTGTATGTGGGTGTACGAAGCAACTGGTGTTGTAAGTATATACTATTGCTTGGTGAGTTAATAAAGGTGTCCCACATAAAGTGGAAATTGTATCTAAAATCTGTTTCGTGCAATTGATCTATTCCAACCCAAATTTACAGTACAGGGTCAGGACCTGAGAGGGAAGTGAGACCCCCTGTTAAAAGTCTTACAATTATATTGGATTGCTAACAAAACTAAACAGAGTATAACACTTGATCATGAACTCAGACTTCTATCTTTTTGAAAAGGATGATACTGCTGTCATTAAACTCCATCCTGCTTGAGACACCCCACCATTTCAGTTTCGATTCATTTATTTTATGGTCCTTGTTTGATCTATCCATAGCAATGGTTATCTTTTATCACTGCATATGTTATATTAACTTATACGTATTTACCATTATCTGATCAATGACTTTGTGTTTAGAAAGCACATCACACTAAAAATTAATTGTTAACTCAGAAGTAAAGGAAAGCTTAAGTCCACTGATGATAATGTTACGACCAGGTGTGAAAGGTGGCTAGGGTTCCCTCGCAGCCTTCACCTGGTCTTACTGTAACAGGGTTTTATTTTTAAACACACCATGTTTTAGCTCCCCTGCTTTCCAATTATAAGGCAAAGAAACCAGCACAAACAGATTTTCTCAGGTTCAAAGAAAAGTTGAAATTTATTAAACTTGAACTTAAACTCTAATTCAGTTGATACACGAAACACACAGGCTAGCATGCATACGCGATACACACATACAAATAAAGACGGAAAAGAGCAGAAGGAAAATAAAGTAGAAAAGTTTCAGGCAATATCTGAAGAGTTTTTGTTACAGTTCTTCAAGCTCACTGTACAGACCTTGATTGTAGGTAGATCTTGCTTTTCGGTGGGGCCCAGTATTCTTCTTAAACCTTGTTCGCTGTAGGAGACTTTTCTCTCTTGGGGTTCATGTGTCTTCAGTGGATTCAGAGGCTTGTGAGAAAGAAATGGGAGCAGACAGGAGAGATCTTCTCAGTCCAGGAGCAAACAGCCTTTCTGAGTTCAAACTCTCCGTGGCTAATTCAAAAAACCCTGGACCATCCAGTTAGTCAACTGGTCCAATCAATCCTGGCTCCTGTGGATTGCATCACTCCAGCAGCCCTGGAATGTGCTTCCCCAACCCCTCACTGTCCAGTGATCAACATCCATTGTGGGTTGAATGTGCCAGGGAATGGTCCTTTGTCTACACAAGCACAGTCTGTTAGTATGCAAATGTTTTTTTTTTCCTGCCACGGCAGATCTGTTCAACAAGTCATTTCCTCACTCCAGCAACAGTTCAAAATCAATGTTCATATGACAAAACCAATGTGTCTCATTCTTGGCAGGTGGGGGCCTACATGACAATAATTATGATTTCATGGGCAGACAGGCCAGATATTAATCTAATGTTACACAAAGATGAAAAGGACTGCTAGCTGTTACAATGGCACATTTATTACATGCTCTTGTTCCTGGGTAACAATTGAGTTTATTTTCTTTCTTTTTCTACGCTTCGCTTGTTATTAATAAAGTGGAACTTAAAAACAGGCCTATGAAGCTAAAGCCAAAATCTTCCCACCCCCCAAAAAAAACAATAAAACCACTAAGCTCCACAAATGAATACCTTAAATGATTGCAAGGGTATGGTACATGAAACATTATCTTGTAGTCACCATCACAGTCTGGTTTGTAAATAGTGCCCCAAGGTAGATTAACCTTAATACATCAAAAAGCTGGCGTTCTATATACGTTCTATGAAACTTATTAAAAACCAACATTATCTTTCCGGAGATAATTTGACAATCCTTGATTCAGTGTAACTGAGGCTTAATGGGGTAAACTAATATATGGCTTTCATGTTTGGCATCACCTATTCTCTAGGTTTAGATAGAGACCAGAGCAGTTGTGATGGATACTTGAAGCATTTTATTAAACGTGAGCACACAGTCTATGGGGCAATTCACTGTAACACTGCAGGCAATGTATCTGCTATATAATGCAACATGTGACTTTATAGGATGCCAATACACATTCTCCGCCAGGCCCAGTGTTGCTGCACTCAGTAATCATGCGACTACAGAGATAGATCAAGAGAGAAATTTTGACTATCAGTGTACATCAAAAGAAAAAAAATGTGAAGAGAGAATGGGGAGACAGCTGGAGTTGTTCTTTTTAGAGCAGATAAGGCTAAAGCAAAATTTTAAGGGGTGTTCAAAATCATGAAGGTTTTGATCGAGTAAATAAGGAGAAACTGTTTCCAATGTCAGAAGGGCTGGTAACCAGAGAGCACAGATTTAAAGCAATCAGCAAAAGAACCAGAGGCAACATGAGGAAAAAAATACTGTTATGATCTGGAATGCACTGCCTGAAAGGGTGGTGTAGGCAAATGAAACAGAGACTTTCAAATGGGAATTGGATAAATACTGGAAGGGGAAAAATTTGCAGGGCTATGGGAAAAGAGCAGGTGCGTGGGACTAATTGAAGAGCTCTTTCAAAGAGGTAACACAGGCATGATGGGCTGAATGGCCTCCTTCTGTGCTGGAAGATGCTATGGTGAAATTTGACAAGGCACAAACTCAGGCACGAGGACCACAATGGGGGGATTACCCTGCATTCAATGCAGGCAGCACACAAACTTTGTGCTGCCTGCTAATTTAAATGGTTGCAGTGAGCAGCCAACACTAAGTGGGCTGTTAAGTGGCTGTGCAGGACACAAATTTGCAAGAGGCCAGTACAAGTTAAAAGTAGCCTGCAATACTTAAAACCAGCCTGCGCCTTGCTGGAGCAGATCCTGGAAGTCATGTTACAATTGATTCTGACCTGGGAGAGACACAACAAGACAGAGACCAGGCTCCAAGATTTTCTGATGATGCACTGGAGGCTTTGATGCAGGAGCTGGAGAGGAGGAGAGATGTCACAGGGAGCCAGGAGACCCTCCAGACAAACTCTATGAAGGCAGTGGGACAAAATAGCAGTGCGGTCAATGCCAGTACTGAAGCCCTGAGGACCTGGATGCAGTGCCGCATGAGATTCAATGAGCGCATATGAATGTTCAAGGTCAGTAAATATGTCTTCAAATGTCATATGCCACCAACTGCACCAACAGCCTCACAGCGTGCTCAATTCACCACACTCCCATTACTCAGCTACCAACTATCTCTATCAATCACAGCTCACCTCACATTCATTGTTTCACCTCTGCCTCACACAATTGGCACTGCTGCAAGCCTCACACCCACATCTCACAGCTGGAGCACACTGCCAGCTATTCAACCATGACAGGCACATCACCCAAACATATTGCACAACATTCACTGACACAGCAAGGGTACTGGCTCCTTTGTGTCTCCCTTGCAGGACAAGGTGGCAGTACCTACTCCGAGAGAACAAGCTTGGCTGCATGTCCTTACACTACCATGGAGGAGATGGTGCTCACCATCTTTAGAGCAGCCATGGCTGAGGATGGGGCTAAAATGATCAAAACTGGCAGTATCCTCATATCTAATCTTCCTTCTCACATCCCACCTCCCCCTTATCTCACAATCTCTTCAGATTTACAAGCTGTGGATGGAGTAAGCATACACCTCTTACTTTCCTCCACACCCCACCCCCCACCCTCACCTATCATTGTGCCTTTCTCCTTTCAGACACCCAAGAACTGAACCTGGTCATGTAGAGTGGAAGAGCAAGAGGTGGAAGAGCAGGAAGACAGTGATGATGAAGAAACACTGTCATTCATTCTCACACTTACAGCCACCAGCTCAAATACTGACACATTGGGCACAGGATAGCTTAGAGGCAGGAATTGCATGCGGTGAGACATCGGGTACAAGTTGCCACTTCACTAGTGCCCTTGCTGTTGCCTGTCAGCTAGTCAGGCCAGACTGCTGCCTCCCATGTTGAAATGGTACAGTTCAAAGCTAGGCCTTTTAGGGTCAGATCTGCTTGAGGTCGTTCTGCAAGGCCAGCTGCAGTCTCCCCTACTGAAAGTCAGCAACCTTCCACCAGCCATGCTGCAGCCACTGGGATGAGTAGGAGCACCAGACCAGGCAAAGGCTCATAGAAGATACGAACTAAGGGAATGCACAAGGTTAATTGATTGAAGTTTGTTTGCAATAAAGCATGGTTTGGTTTATAAATTTAATGGAATGTTTATATTGTAGTGGCTTTTATTCTTGTATTGTGGTCAAGTGGACACTTGTGATGGTCAATAACAGAGGGAAGGGAAGGTTTAGGACTGATGGTGAATGGGCAATTGGGGTTGTGTTTACTACTATCAGTTGGAACACACTATGTTGAGTACTGCCGGGCTTCCCCAGAGGGCTCTAGGCATCAACAGAAATAAAAATCAAGAGAGATTTGCCATGTGCCTGCTCATTTCACCAGCCTATTTCCTCTCGAAGTCCACTTCTATCCTCCTTGCTGTTTACTGCATTTCCAAGCTTTGACATTAAAATATATCAAAATAACTACCCCATTGACAGAGCCTAACCTCCCTCCCCCCGCCATCCCCCACCCCACAGGTTATTGCAGCAGTCCTTCATAATTCATAGATCTTTGCTAGACGAATAAAAGGTCCAAAGCAGTAGGTAAGCTGATTTACTGCTAAGTACAAGTCATCGTTGCTGATTGTCAGCAAAATGCAGATAACAAGGAACTATTACTGGGCTAGAATTTCCTATATATTGCAGCAGTTATGGTAACATTGTTTTCATTGGCAAACACGTATATACCTGTCCATTGTGTTCTGCCCTCGGGGCAGGTCCTATCTCAAGTCTCACCCATGAACATAGGAACAGGGGTACACTATTTAGCCCCTTGAGCCTGTTCTTGGCATTCAATGGCTGATCTGCGACCTAACTCTATATTCCTGCTTTGCCCCATATCCCTTAATATCTTAGGTTAGCAAAAATCTAATAATCTCAGTTTTTGATCTACAATTGATCTACAATCAATTGTCATTTGTGGAAGAGAGTTCCAAACATCTACCACCTTTTGTGTGTAGAATTGTTTCCTAATTTTGCTCCTGAAATGTCTGGCTCTAATTTTTAGTCCATGCCCCTAATCGTAGACTCCACAACCAGTAGAACTAGCTTCTTCCAAACTACCCTATCTGTTCCTCTTAATGTCTTGAGAACTTCAGTCAAATCACTCTAAATTCCAGGGAATACAACCCTAGTCTATGTATAATCTCTCCTGGTAGTTAAACCCTTGGGGTCCAGGGGCTGAATTTTCAATTGGCCTTGGGGGCGATCATGGGTGAGGGCGCGCATCAAAAATCATATCCCCAGAAGGCATCACTGGATCCTGATGCCTTCGAAACGTGAAGCAATTTTCAAAGGGAGGGCGGGGGGAGGGGAACAGGAAACCCACACACCTCCAATTAAATTGTAGTTGAGCTCATTGCTGAGCTCATTAAAAGGCTTCTGGGGAGCATTTTGAAATTTTCAATTGCCAGGGACGGGGAGAACGCAGTGTCTGGGGCTGCACAGAATCATAAAGTGCTGTTGCTGATAAGTAAAAGTGAGTGAAAAGAAGGGTGCTTTTAAAAGAGTGGGTCATGTATCCTCTGCTTGGCCACTTGTAGACACAGTGACACTGATCACCTGTCTACTCCATTCTGTAAGGCAACAGCAAACCCTGGCATGGCTGCCGTCTGCTTCTGAGCATTCCAATGTAGAGCCACCTCCTACCTCCATGCAGCTCCCGGCACCACTAATTTGGTGCCGAGCTCATCTTCAGTCCAATTAGGGGCTTTCCATTTCAAAATAGTGTTGTGTTAGTGCACGGACGCACCTCAAGTTTGGGACACGGAAATGAGCCGGGCGTCGGGTTCCTGACCCCAGATTGAAAATCAAGTCCCAGGTATCATTCTGGTAAGTCTACACTGCTCCCCCTCCAAGGCCAATATATCCTTCCTAAGGTGTAGTGCCTAGAACAGCTCACAGTGCTCCAGGTGTGGTCGAACCAGGGTTTTGTATACTGAAGCATGACTACTAACGCCTTGTATTCTAGTCTTCTAGATATGAAATTCTTGGGACACTTACTGGGAAAGAGCAGCTGAGGTGGTTTCCTGGTGACTTCTTCATGGCTTTTACCTTTGAATTATCTTCTCCAAGGTGAGCTGCAACCAAGGATAAAGACAACAGCAAGGGATTCATCCAGAAATCATAGTCCACTGCTTCTAAATGAGTTAGCCAGATGAAGACCTGTAATTAAAAGATCTTTCATATCATAGAATCAAAGAATTACAGAAACTTTCACACAGAAGGAGACCATTGAACTCGGCATGCATGTAGTGACTCTTTGAAAGAACAGTTGTGCTTAGTCCCTCATCCCTGCTTTTTGTCAATAACCCTGTAAAGTCCTCATCCTTAAGTAACAGTTCAACTTCCTTTTAAAATTATTTATGGAATCAGATTCCACCAGGTAGAGTGTTCCAGATCACGACAATTCTCTGAGTGGAAAAAAATTCTCCTCATCTCCCCTTCCAGACCTTTTGCCAATGATTTTAAATCTAAGACCTCTGGTTATTAACCCATGCACCAGAATGAATAGCTTTTCTCTATTTACTGTATTAAAACCTCCCATCATCTTAAAAACCTCTATTTGGTCACCTCTTAACCTTCTCTGTTCCAAGGAGAACTGTCCTAACTGTTCCAACCTCTCCTCAAAACAGAAGCCCCTGGTAACATCTGGCAAACCTCCTCTGTAGCCTTTCTAATGCATTTACATCTTTCTGGAAATGTGGTGCTCACAATTGTCCATAATACTCAGCTGAGACCTAACCAGTGATTTACAAATAGCATGATTTCTTTGCTTTTATGTTCTATTCCTCTATTTATAAACCCAAGTAACCCATATGCTTTGTTAACCACTTTATCAACCTGCCCTGCAACCTTTTCAATATTTGTCCTTCTAAAATGCATCACTTCACACTTCTCCACATTGAATTCCATCTGCCATGCTTCTGCCCATTTCACCATCCTGTCTAGGTCATCCTGAAGCCTATCCTCATCACTATCTACTACTATACCAAGTTTCCTATCATCTGCAAACTTTATAATGTTGCTCCCTACACCTGAGTCTAGGTCATTTATAAAAATTGCAAAGAGTAATGGACACAAAACTGACCCTTGGGGAACACCAGTGCAAACCACCTCCCAGTCAGGAAAACATCCATCTGCCACCACCCTCTGCTTCCTGTCACTGGGCCATTTTTGTATCCATATCACCACTTCCTCCTTAATTCTATGGGCTTCCATCTTCTTAATAAGTCTCTCATGTGGCACTTTGTTGAATGCCTTTTGAAAGTACATATGTACCAGACCTCTTAACTAAAAGCAAATGTTAATATAACATGGAGCTGTCCATAGTGCAATTGAGCTCATTTTAATTAAAAATAACTTTTAAAATATGTGAAGAAAGAACACACAGGCAGAGATTTCAAACTGTAGTGCACATGAAGCTGGTGGGTAGAGTGATCGAAATTCATACCCAGTGTCACCAGCAAGATGTCAAAACCATCTTGATGGTTGGGCCTCATTTAAATTTTACAGGCAAGCAGCCTGCACATTTCCATCGCAGATAAACAATTCAATGTTTGGGAGGGTGGGATATTTGGCGGCTCTGATACATTTTTAAAGCAAACTTATAACTCTTAGAGGAAAGGATTTTTAGCACGATTTTCAAATTTGTTGGAATGAACGTCTCCTGCCAGGGCACGCCATTCCAGCAATGGCGGTATGAGCAGAGCAGAGGATCCGCAGAGTGCTCCTCTACTGCTTAGATGGTAAACTGGTAACCATAGAGACGATCCAGCAGGCTTGGAAAGAAAAAGCAGAGAATGTCAGCCTGCACCATAATCCCAAGAACCTGATTCAATACTGAAAAGAGTTCAATGACCTTATCAGGTAGCAACAGTGATTTTTCTTTCATAGTGGTATTGTCACTGCACTAGTAACCCAGAGACCCAGGGTATTTCTCGGTGGGCATGGGTTCGAATCCCACCACAGCAGAAGGTGGAATTTGAATTGAATTAATAAATCTGGAATTAAAAACTAGTCTAATGATGGCCATGAAACCATTGTCAATTGTTGTAAAAACCCATCTGGTTCACTAATGTCCTTTAGGGAAGGAAATCTGCTGTCCTTACCTGGTCTGGCCTACATGTGACTCCAGACCCACAGCAATGTGGTTAACTCTTACGTGCCCTCTGAAATGCCCGAGCAAGCCACTCAGTAGTACCTAACCGCTACGAGGTTAATAAAAAGGAATGAAACCGGACGGTCCACCCGGCATCGACCTAGGCACCGGAAACGACAACGGCAAACCCAGCCATGTCGACCCTGCAAAGTCCTCCTTACTAACATCTGGGGGTTTGTGCCAAAGTTGGGAGAGCTGTCCCACAGACGAGTCAAGCAACAGCCTGATATAGTCATACTCACGGAATCATACCTTACAGACAATGTCCCAGACACTGCCATCACCATCCCGGGATATGTCCTGTCCCACCGGCAGGACAGACCCAGCAGAGGTGGCGGCACAGTGGTATACAGTAGGGAGGGAGTTGCCCTGAGAGTCCTCAACATCGACTCCGGACCCCATGAAGTCTCATGGCATCAGGTCAAACATGGGCAAGGTAACCTTCTACTGATTACCACCTACCGCCCTTCCTGAGCTGATGACTCAGTACTCCTCCATGTTGAACACCACTTGGAGGAAGCACTGAGGGTGGCAAGGGCAGAAAATGTACACTGGGTGGGGGACTTCAATGTCCATCACCCAAGAGTGGCTCGTTAGCACCACTACTGACCGAGCTGGCCGAGTCCTAAAGGACATAGCTGCTAGACTGGGTCTGCGGCAGATGGTGGGGGAACCAACACGAGGGAAAAACATACTTGACCTCATCCTCACCAATCTGCCTGCCGCAGATGCTTCTGTCCATGACAGCATTGGTAGGAGTGACCACCGTACAGTCCTTGTGGAGACGAAGACCCGCCTTCACATTGAGGATACCGTCCATCGTGTTGTGTGGCACTATCACCGTGCTAAATGGGATAGATTTCGAACAGATCTAGCAATGCAAAACTGGGCATCCAGGAGACACTGTGGGCCATCAGCAGCATCAGAACTGTACTCAACTACAAGCTGTAACCTCAAGGCTCGGCATATCCCCCACTCTACCATTAACATCAGGCCAGGAGACCAACCCTGGTTCAATGAAGAGTGCAGGAGGGCATGCCAGGAGCAGCACCAGGCATACCTCAAAATGAGGTGTCAACCTGGTGAACCTACAACCCAGGACTATTTGCATGCAAAACTGCGTAAGCAACATGCGATAGACAAAGCTAAGCGATCCCATAACCAACGGATCAGATCTAAGCTCTGCAGTCCTGCCACATCCAGCCGTGAATGGTGGTGGACAATTAAACAACTAACTGGAGGAGGTGGCTCCACAAATATCCCCATCCTCAATGATGGGGAAGCCCAGCACATCAGTGCGAAAGATAAGGCTGAAGCATTTGCAACAATCTTCAGCCATAAGTGCCGACTTGATGATCCATCTCATCCTCCTCCTGAAGTCCCCAACATCACAGAGGCCAGACTTCAGCCAATTAGATTCACTCCGCGTGATATCAAGAAAGACTGCAAAAGCTATGGGCCCTGACAATATTCCGGCAATAGTACTGAAGTCCTGTGCTCCAGAACTTTCCACGCCCCTAGCCAAGCTGTTCCAGTACAGCTACAACACTGGTATCGACCCTGCAATGTGAAAAATTGCCCAGGTATGTCCTGTACACAAAAAGCAGGACAAGTCCAACCCGGCCAATTACCGCCCCATCAGCCTACTCTCAATCATCAGTAAAGTGATGGAAGGTGTCATCACCAGTGCCATCAAGCGGCACTTGCTTAGCAATAACCTGCTCAGTGACGCTCAGTTTGGGTTCTGCCAGGGCCACTCAGCTCCTGACCTCATTACAGCCTTGGTTCAAACATGGACAAAAGAGCTGAATTCAAGAGGTGAGGTGAGAGTGACTGCCATTGACATCAAGGCAGCATTTGACCGAGTATGGCATCAAGGAGCCCTAGCAAAGCTGAGGTCAATGGGAATCAGGGGGAAAACCCTCTGCTGGCTGGAGTCATACCTAGCGCAAAGGAAGATGGATGTGGTTGTTGGAGGTTAATCATCTGAGCTCCAGGACATCACTGCAGGAGTTCCTCAGGGTTGTGTCCAAGGCCCAACCATCTTCAGCTGCTTCAACAATGACCTTCCTTCAATCATAAGGTCAGAAGTGGGGATGTTCGCTGATGATTGCACAATGTTCAGCACCATTCATGACTCCTCAGATACTGAAGCAGTCCATGTAGAAATGCAGCAAGACCTGGACAATATCCAGGCTTGGGCTGATAAGCGGCAAGTAACATTCGTGCCACACAAGTGCCAGGCAATGACCATCTCCAACAAGAGAGAATCTAACCATCTCCCCTTGACACTCAACGGCATTACCATCGCTGAATCCCCCACTATCAACATCCTAGGGGCTACCATTGACCGAAAACTGAACTGGAGTAGCCATATAAATGAAAGCAAAATACTGCGGATGCTGGAAATCTGAAACGAAAACAAAAAATGCTGGAATCACTCTGCAGGTCTGGCAGCATCTGTGGAAAGAGAAGCAGAGTTACCGTTTCGGGTCAGTGACCCTTCTTCCGAAGAAATACATCTGGTGTTGCTACGCATAACTGAAAAGGTGGAACTACTTCTAAAAAGGCAAGGCAGGCAATTTTGAAAGTGCAGTGAAGCCCTTACGCTAGTTGTTTTTACAAAATACTGACTCTACTTCAACTTCCTGCTTAGTGCCTTCTGCTGTCACCATTACCTTCAGCTATTCTACAGGAAGTGCAATGGGATTTGCTTTGGAATTGCCATTCTTTCGTCAGTACTGGGCTAATAATCCAAAGGTTTGAGTTCAAAATTGTGAAACTGAATTCAATAAATCTAGTCATTTGTTGATTGGCACCAGAAAAAATGAGTGTGAAAGCTGCTGGATTGTAATTAAAAATAGAACTGGGGAAAGGAACCTGTCACACCTACTTGGCTGGCCTATATGTGAATCCAGTCCTACACTATGTGGCTGACTCTTACCCCTTATGAAATGGCCTAGTCAGACCACTCAGTTTTAAAGCTAGTGAATAGAACAATTATAAAGAATGCTTGAGCACCCTATTGATGAGATATGGAACACCAAAAGTTTGGGATCAAAGCTAATCTCAGCCAGAGCAACAATGAGGGCTCTACAATTGGTTGGTTTCTCTGGGAATACAGTTCATATTTGCAAATTTTACATTGGCTTCAAATTTTCCCAACACGAATCTTCAACATCTAAAATGCAGAAATTAAGTCCAAGTGCTGATAACGCCATAATAAATGTTGATGTTGAAGTCAAATTTTTAAAAAGTGGCATTTTTGTGACACCTGAAAGAAAGAATTGAAAGACTTGTATTGTTTTTCACAGCCTCAGAATGTCCCAAAGTGCTTTACAGCCAATTAAGAAGTATTGAAGTGTAATTGCTGTTGGAATGTAGGAAATGTAGCAGCCAATTTGTGCACAACAAGATCCCACAAACAGCAATGTAATAATGAACAGATTATATGTTTTTACGTGTTGATTGATGGATAATATTGGCCAGGACAACAGGGAGCACTCCCCGGCTCTTTGAATAGTATCACGGGATCCTTTACATCCACTGGGGATGGTTGACTGGGCTTCGGTTTAACTCCTCAGCCAAAGCCAAGGTGCTGATTGATGCTGTGATTTAGTTTGATGTGTGCCATTAGTCCTCCAACACTTTACTCAAGTGGTTGTCCTTGACCTGTCACTCTGCGCAAGTGTTGATAACTGTTGGACAATGGGCAGCATCTTACACAAGACTGATTCTAGCCCTGAATTTCCGCAGGGATTGTTCTGATCTCCTGTTGTAACATTGGAGGAGAATTGATACGGCCCCCGGGAAACAATGGAAATGGATGTTTTTATCTGAGTGTTTTTGGTGGGGGGGGGGGGGGTTCCACTGATCTCCTGCTAAAGTTACAGCCAGAGATTGGAATAACTCTTGAAGAAATTCAGAGGCCCTGTTTTCACCCAATATCAAGCCACACACACACACTTATCAGAAGGAGTCACCAGATAGTAATGGTGAGCAGGAAACCAGCCTGGCTTTCCCTGTTTCCAGATCAGAGACACTGAGGTTAACTATAGTGTCCCCGATGAAAGGCCATCAACTTGAAACAGTAACTCTATCCCTCTCTCCTCACTGCTTGACGTGCTGATTATTTCCAGCATTTTCTGTTTCAATTTCAGATTTTCAGCATCCGCAGTCTTTTGCTTTAGCTGTAGCTTCCCTATTACTGCCCTACGTGAGATAAGCTAACTGAACACAAATAGGATTTAAAACCTGGGATCTACCTGCTTTGTGCAATTCCTTACCACACCAGCTAATGCATTTACCCGCTAAGCCAGCAAGAAAATTAGAAATTATTTTAAAATTGTGACCTTTCAATAAAGTAAAACTCTTAAAATCTTGTAAATTTGGAAATCCAGGGCATTCTGAATAATTTGTGTAATTACTGGCTATTTATTGAATTTCTCCCAAAGCTAGCAATGGTTGCTGCTACGATGGAAGAAAGGTTGGTATTTCCAAATGGGGGAATGACCAAAAATACTTTGGACTGATTGCTGTCCTGGTAGGTGTCAGCATATTTTACATGATCAACTTATTGGAAATACGTCCAAAGCGCAAATACAACGGAAAGTGCTGGAAATACACAGCAGCTCTGGTAGCATCTATGGAGAGAGAAACAGAATTAATGTTTCAGGTCTGTGACCTTTCATCCGAGTTTGGAGCTTGGATGTTGTTCTGCTGCATCATGGAATTGTTGGCAAACAGTGCTTTAGCTGACCTTATGATGGAGGGAGGATCATTGCTGAAGCAGCTGAAGGTAGTTGCTGACACTTCCCTGACAAACTCCTGCAGCAATGTCCTGGTGCTCCAATGACTGGGCTCCAACAACCCCCACTATTTTCCTTTGTGTCAGGTATGACTTCAGTCACTGTATGGTGTTTCCTTTGATCACCCTCCCCCAATTGTCCTGAGTTTAACTAGAGCTGTTTTACTGGAAGGTTGGAATTGCTGAGAGGGGGTGCGGGGAAGTATGGGGCTGGATTTTATTGGCGCTCTGCGCTCTGCAGCAGTGCACTTTGAGCTCAGCGACATTCTGACATGGAAGTACCGCCACTTAGCCCCCGCGATATTACGCGCGGGGGTTGATTTAAATAGAGGGGGTGGAGTGGCCTCCCCCGATGACATGGCGGGGGCGGCTGCCGTGACCCCGGCAATGGCATCAGGTGCCACCGTGCAAGTGCCAGCGCCATTTTTAAAGGGCTTCAAGCCCTTCAGTTACATTTTAAAACTTAAAGGTCCCGATCTCTGGGAAATAAAAAAAATGTTATTTCAATTGTAAATCACATCTCCCACCCCACAATGGGTAATTTATACACTAATTGACCTCTTCCCCCAAAATAAATTTTTATTAGTATCCTGAACTTTCCCCCCGAAATCTGTTCCCTTTGACCCTCAACCCCTTCCCATTATCCCCACAGCCAATAAAAATTGTTTTCCCTGCTCCCCCACCCCTCCTGCCCTAGCAATTTTATTCCTCCCCGACTCCCCACCAGGTTCTCGCCTCGGAGCTCTGTACGGAGTTCTGAAGGAGCGCGAGCTGCGTTTGGCGGCCGTAAAATCGGCATGGGACATCCGCTGCCTGCAGGTTAGTTAATTTACATCACATTATTGTTCATTTGAATATTAAGATGAAGGGTCTGCCACCAGGTGGCCGGGGGAAGGGCCACACCAAGGTTCACCCCACCGCCGGTAATATGTGGCGGGCCCTTCTCGACATCAGGGATCCAAGTGGGCCTCTCCCTGCTGAATTTTATGGGCCCCCGTGCCACGGCCCACCCGTCAAGGGGCTGGTAAAATGGGTGGTCCATTGAGCGAACTGAGTTTCACTTCTTGGATCATTGTTCAAAGCCAACTCAAAGTAATGGGATGGATGTCGGTTTCAATCCCATCTCTTTTGGGCTTAAGCCTCAGTGGAAAAAAAACAACCACCCTGCTTCATTGTTAAATGGCACTGAATTGACAACGTCCCTCTCCAATAGACTGTGTGGAAAATAGAAATGGCCACATTGGTGCAGTAAAGAATGTTCTTCTGAGATTAGGGCAGAGGAGAAGAAACTTTAATCTGCATCTACTATAGGTATAATTGACCTGTAACTGAATAGCCCCAGATGGAATATCTTCAATCCCCAGCGTGAACTTATCTTATTTTGACAAAACTCCTCACCAAAAGAAGAGAAAAGAAGAAAAAAAAGGCTTTCATCTCAATGCCATTGTATACCCTACAAGGTAAGTAATATTTTAATTGTCCAAATCCCCACAATGAGGTTCACATCATTTGAATACTTAATGCCACCGCACTGATCAAACACAAGTTTAATAGGAGAAACAACCTCAAATAAATAGCTTATGAAATGAACAAATATATTTAATATGGGTGAACTCATGTGAAGCGATGCTGGAAATGAGCTCCCAAGCTGTTTACCTATGAGCTCATTCTATTCTCCTATCTTCACTCTTGTATTTACTGTTAAGAGGTCCAGTTACAGTAAGTTGCGTGTATGAATCGACCTCTGGCATTGACCCAGACACACCTGTCTGCCAAGCAGTTAATCGCAGGTATATTCAAGCAGCTTTACACAAGTGAGCCTCAGCCCTTGGGGTCTACAGTGGCTGACTTATTAACAGAAAGAATGCAGCACATCGTTCTCCAGTTAGAGAAAATGAAAACGGAAAGCCTATTATTTGCATTCAGCAAAAACCCTCATCTGTTTCTTCCCCACTCAGCCACTTAAAAGCATTTTTTAACCTAATTTACCGGATTGGGTATTCACGCCACTTTTACACCCGCCCAATATTCTCACCGCTGAATTCAATGCAGAGTAAAAGCGGGTGAGGTGTTAAAACCAATGTTACACCCACCCCATCAGTTTCATGAAGGGAGGATTAAGTTAAAATCTTCCCCATGACGTCCATAGTACACTACGTAGCAGAATAGGGTTATTAGAAAGTATGCACAGGCAAAGTCGGAGATGCTAGAAGGAGAACCATTCTTTAGAAAGAGGACACAGGAATAGGATGTTGGCAGTGAAAAGAAATGAAATGAACTCTCAGGGTGTTTTCACAGCCACCAGAATGTTAAAGTGCAGGTGAGGTATTTGAAGGATAAGAGAGGTGTGGTAGTGTGGGAGCTTGCAGTACTGCAAAATCTTTAAGTACTTTCTTTCACAACCGTATTCACCACAGATGGTGGAAATTTCTAAAAGTTGATAATAAAAATACAGAAGATGTATTTCCATAGTTGGCAGCTTCTAACAAGGGCCAGCCGCTCATTTATGGTCATCAAGAGATTGGAGAACTTGAAACCCTGGAAACATTTTAGAAGCAGTTGGAGGCTCTAATGGGACTATTTCCATGGTATCATGCTCTGGCAAGGGTGCAGGGAGGAGTGTGGAGTGGAGGAGCATGGATGGTGGGGGAAAATGTGGTCAATGGGGAAAAATGCTTCAACATCTTAACCCCTAATCTCCAATCTGCATTCCCAGTTACTGTGGCTTTCCACTGGAGTCGTGGAAGATATAATTAGCCCTTTTTGTTTTGAATGGATGAGCTCAGCTGGGGAGCATTGACCTTCCTCATCCTGCTTACGACCTTGTAAAGATTTTAAAGCACCAGGCTAAGATAGAATGCTTTAGAGTGTTTAAAAATAAACAGGTAAAGAAGGAAGGAAATACTGTGAAGCTCATGGATAAAGGATGGCACAAGAGGATTGGAAAATAATTAATATTGTTTTTGACTTTTACAAAAGTCAAAACCAGGAATTAAGTGGTGTTAACTCGACATCTGTAGTACATTACACACTGGAGTATCCGGTGAATGATGTACCTTAAGAATATTTAACATAATGCAATAAATTGAAGTCACACGGATATATGAGATCATGCTTAATGAAATCCTTGAAATCATTTGACTGTAACTGAGCTAGTGAATGAGGTTAAGGTAGTGGATATTATATCATTTGCCTTTCAGAAAGAAGTGGTTACATTGAAAGCTTGCAGGATCGAGAATGAAGTTCTAGTGTAGACATAAATAGGCTAGATACCAAGATACAAAGTGTAGGAATCAATTGTAATAGAATCATCATGGAATCATACAGCACAGGAGACCATTCAGCTCATTGTGCCTGTGCCAGCTCTTCACAAGAACTATCCATTTAGTCCCACTCCCCTGCACTTTCCCTTTAGCCCTGCAAATGTCTCCTTTTCGAGTATTTATCCAATTCATTTTTGAAAGTTACTATTGAATCTGCTTCCACCACCTTCTCAGGCAGAACATTCCAGATCATAACAACTCACTCCATAAAACCATTTCTACTCACCTCGCTTGTTTCATTTTTTGCCAATTACCTTGAATCTGTATCCTCTAGTTATCAACCTTCCTGCCAGTGGAAAGAGTTTCTCTCCACCTATTGTATCAAAACCCTTCATAATTTTGAAATAATGTGATGTAATGAGAGAAATCTCCAGAGCTCAGTTTTGGAGTCCTTATGACTCAGTTTGTAATTGGCATGAACCTGAGAAGGAATGTCGTTCATGAACCAGTGATGGTGCACAGTGTATGGAGACCAGCAATAAGGGGAAGAAAAGAAAACTTAACGACTCCTTCACCCTAAATACACAACCAAAGTTCAATGAAGAATGGCTGTTTGAATCATTTGCCAATGTTAGAATTACAAAAATGGTACTGACAACTTATAACCTGAACAAGAAATCAGACTGACTCAAAACACTGATCGCTTTATGGAGAGCGAATAGAACACCTATGGCATTGCTCATGGTTCAAGATCTGGACTGTAATTTCTGATATTTACGTGGGATTCACTTCAGCATGTGACAGGGGTTCGCCCATCACTGTGATACAGCAAATATATCACATGACTGTTATAAAAAAAAAACATACCTTATTGATACAGACCTGGCACATATAATATTTGTAACATTCCATACTCACCACTTTATAAAACATGCATAAGATTCAACTAACTTTTTTTATCATTACCTAATCAAAGATTCATATTCTCAATTAGTTACCATGTAAAATGCCTTTTTACCATGGTAAATTTTAACTTGCCACCAGGGCATAAAACTGTCACTGTGGATCATCCTCTTGTTATAGGAACCACTGGATTCCCATTCTCGTCAAAATTAAGGAAGATGAAAATTGGGTTGTTTCTATAACTGGTGGCTAACCCCCATCGCAAGTTTAACACTTTCCCTCATAAATCTGTAGTAGTTATTCAGATGCCGCTACATTATGTGTTTTTTCTTCACCCCTCTATCCTTAAATCCTTTCTCAGCAGCTAAAAGACCTCAGCACCCAAAGCCTTGGTAACTTTCCCAGCACAAGCCACAGGACACAGATACAGGCAGCAAGCCTATGTAAAGAAAACATCTTGCAGGGATTGGCAACATAAATAACCAATCTCTAGTTAAGAACTCTAATATCCTCTGTGATTATTATGTTGAAATGTTGGACAAAAGAATCCATGTCCCAACACCACCACCAAAACAATTCGAGAGCAAAGCTTCTTCTACACTGGCAACTTAAGAGCCTGACCCCAACAGAATTCACAGTGGCAAGCAGTTTAAATGAAGTGGACAGGTGCCCACGCCAGTATCTGCCCCACTGGGCACCCCCTCAGTGGGATGGGGATCGGTCAGCTGTTGAAGCCCAGCATTAGTAGGTCAGGCTGAAGGGGAAGGCAACTCTGAAGGAGGCTGATCTCGTTAAGCAACAAACATTTCTGTGACCAGCTACTGTCACTCCAAGGGGTGGAAATTGGGGCAAGGCCCAGTTATGTGGGAGTTTCTTCATGCAGTGCGATCACAGCCCTCCAAGATCTCTGCACTACTTCAACTCTGGCCTCTTGCGCATCCCCAATTTTCGTCACTCCATCATTGACGGCCATGCCTTCAGCTGCCTAGGCCCTAAAGAATCCTAAACTTCTCCACCCCACTAGCTCTTTCCTCCTTTAAGATTCTCCTTAAAGCCTACGTCTTTGTCCAAGCTTTGGTCATTGTCCTAATATTCCTTTATATAGCTCAGAGTCAAATTTTGTTTGATAATCGCTCCTGTGAAACACCTTGGGATACTACTATATTAATAAGACTACATAAATGCAAGTTTTTGTTCAAGAAACTGGACTTGTCAAGTTTGACTTGCCAACTTAAAGTACTGCTACATGCCGACAACCAGAGGTGGGAACTGGTGGGACTACTGTCGAATGGTAGTATTCTGACAGTCTCCTCTTTTCTGATATCATCTGGAAAGAGAGTGGACACAAGAGGCTGCTAGTCCCACTGCATGAGGAATCTCCAACATAACTGGGCCTGCATCAATTTCCACTCTTGTTAGCTCCCAATTTGCCCCAGTAATGCCCTCAGTGGGTCAAGAAGCCCAAAAGGAACTTGGAGCAATTATTTCTAGATATATAGGCTTTCTGATTAGTTAATATGGTCAAACATTTGATTACTAACAGATAAGAGGTTATTTGAGACAATCCTAATATTTTTGCCTTACAAGCCATTTGAACATCTAATGACCTGAAGTACAGTACTTCTGATGCCACGCTTTCAGATATGACACCTTTGAAATGGGAAATACTGCAGTTGCTTGCCAGCTGTAAAAGTTTTAATCATAAAACTGATGTAGGTACATGCTTCGGATTAATCCGTTCAAACTGGATCTCGGAGGAAAAGATTCCTGCAATCAAAATGATCTGGAACAGAATAGGAAAAGCTGAGGGTCTAGAGTTTCAACTGTTTTTTTTCAGTATAATTCACCCATCATCAGGCAAAGGGGTACAGAAGATCTAAGAACCTGAAGCACAAATTATATCCAGAGCAAATCGAGTTTCCGCTATCTTTGCAATAGATTTTAAAAATCGCGCTGGAAGCCTATCCCATCTAGAGAACTGCCCACACCCCCCGATCGAATTAATCACCGTTGGGAATTTCTGCTAATTGTGCTCGTTTACAAGCTTTTGAGGAGACGCTGAAAATTAGGTTAGTTCTTTTGGGCATAAGGACAGTACTAGGTACATCTTATAGAATCATAGAGTAATTTATGGCACAGAAGGAGGCCATTCAGCCCATCGAGTACATACCGGTTCTCCATGGAGCTATGCTGTCAGTCCCACTTCCCGGCTCAATCCCCATAGCCCTGCAAGTCTATTTCTCTCAAGTGGCCATCCAACGTCCTCTTGAAGTCACTGATGGTCTCCGCTTTTACCACCCTTGTGTGCAGCGAGTTTCAGATCATTAACACCCACTGTGCACATCTTAATTTCCCTAAAGTTATTTGGGTTAGCATACATCAAGTAACATTCGCGCCACACAAGTGCCAGGCAATGATCATCTCAAACACGAGAGAATCTAACCACCTCATCTTGACATTCAATGGCATTACCATCTCTGGATCCCCACCATCAACATCCGGGGATTACCATTGATCAGAAACTGAACTGGACCAGCCACATAAAAAGTGTGGCTACAAGAGCAAGTCAGAGGGCGGGAATTCTGCAGCGAGTAAGTCACCTCCTGTATCCCTAGTGCATGCCCACCATCTACAAGTCACAAGTCAGGAACGTGATGGAATACTCTCCACTTGCCTGGATGGGTGCAGCTCCATCAATACTCAAGAAGCTCAACACCATCCAGGACAAAGCACTCGCTTGATTAACGCCCCATCCACCTTCAACATTCATTTCCTCCACCACCGACGCACAGTGGCAGCAGTGTATACCATCTACAAGATGCACTGCAGCAGCTCAGCAAGGCTCCTTCGACAGCATCTTCCAAACCCACAACCTCTACCACCTAGAAGGACAGTGGCAGCAGATGCATGTGAACACCACCACCTGCAAGTTCCTCTCCAAGCCACACACCATCCTGACTTGAAATTGTATCGCCGTTCCTTCACTGTCACTGGGTCAAAATCCTGGAACTCTCTTCCTAAAAGCACTGTGGGTGTACCTGCACCACATGGACAGCGGCGGTTCAAGAAGGCAGCACACCACCACCTTCTCAAGGCTAATTAAGAATGAGCAATAAATGCTGGCCTAGCCAGCGATGCCCACATCCCATGAAAGAATAAAAAAAGCAAGCATGAATATTCTAACTTATAAAAGATTGATGCTAAATTGTCACTTCATCAAGCAATAATTTATTTTCTGACATTGAGGTAAAATTCATTTTCCTTTTACTTCTTGTCAACCAACTAAGTTCAGTTGATGTACCAGCTTGGCTTTCTATTGAATTAGTTGGCTAGGTTGAACATGGGTTCACGCCCAGAATACATCACACTCTGAGGCAAATCACAATCAGGAAGGCCCAAGCCGATGCCCATGTTTCTCTCAAGCGGAGGGAGAGAGAACCCAAGAAAGAATGGTCCATGAGGCAGGTAGAGACAGGTAGCAGGGAGAGAAAGATATCTTCAAGTTAAAATAAATCACACCTAGTGTGTGCAGAACGAAGCTTGGGTGTTATAAAGATACTTTCGTACAAAGGGAGCCCTTACCACTGTTTTCAGACCAAAATGAACGATCACAGACAGAGAAACAAAAACAACCACTGTGAGACTCTGAACTTGTGAGACTAAGTGGAGCCTATGGTTCCTCACCAGGAGCGAGTGCACAATACTACAATAACAAAAAACAACAACTTACCTTTATATAAAACATCTAACATGGTAAAATGTCTCAAGGCACTTACACGAAGCATTATCAAACAAAATTTAACACTGAGTCACATAAGAAGATATTAATAGTCGCTGGTAGTACAGAATTTGAGACTTGCTGAAAATAGAGACATGTTGTCGAAGCTTTTCGTCTTGCACTCATCAGGACAATCTGCAAGAATAAACAATGTAAGGGAAAACAACAACTTATACTGCATGAGAAGAGAGTGCTGATTGGTTAGCAAGTGAACTCTGGTAGAGATGTTGCGATGGAAAATGCACCAGTTTACGGTGACTGACTGTTAACTACCAAGCTTTGTTTGAAATTCAAACTGATTTGTCAAAGCATTGTCCTGAGGAATGAATCAGCGAATGGCTGTCACTTATTTTGTTCAGCTGAAACAGGCACAATGTGCATACATGTTCTTTCTGTCTGCAAAGAACAGGGCCCCGTGTATTAATATATGTAGCTTCCAGTACACGCAAATGCGCCACACTGTGAGTCCTACTGACAATCTTAAAATGGCTGTCGGCATAATTCTTAGCACACTGCAGATTATTTAGCAAATGTTGTCCAATCGCGGAATCACATCTAATGTCAGGTCACTGTGGGCTGAATTTTACCCGCCCCCCAAAGAGCAGGATGGTGGTGAGGGGGAATGGCATAAAATGGAGCAGGAGGTTCTGGATGCCCTTCCCGACCCGCTCCCACCTCCGCCACTACTTTATGCAGGGCGGCAGCCACTAAAAACAGGCCGTCCGACCCAGGCCAATCAATGGCCACTTAAGGGCCTTACCCTGCCTCCATGCGGATTTTATGCATGGCACGCGGGCATCCTACACCCAAGAAAAGTCGCCTGACAAAAGCAGGCGGCTCACTGACGGCCTGGGGGGCACTCATAATCAGGCACTCTGTGCCCCATGGAGGGTCACCCCCGCTGCCCCAACCACCCCCAACACCCAACACGTCCCCTTATACCCAGTCCCCCCAATTGACCACCCTTGCCTCGCTGGGGCCCAAGCGATCACCCCTGGCGAGGCAACAAAAACTTACCTTCGGTCCAGGGCACCCCGTCATCATCTTCTGCAGGCTGGGCTGCTATCCCAGCAGCGGCCACCGCTCCTGGTGGCACTGCTGAGACAGAGAGCTGCCGGCCCGCTGATTGGCTGGCAGCTCCATTAGGCGGGACTTCCTGCCTCAAGCTGGTGGAAGTCCCGCCTCAGAGCAATTATAGCCCGGGGACCCGCAAAATACGGGTCGGATCCCCAGGCCAGCCGGAAGCGGGTTCACCACCGATGTTTCAGTTGGTGGCTGGCTCCCATCCGCTAAGGGTAAAATCCCGGCCTGTGTTTTGAGTTTTGCCAGCACAAGCTGGTTGGGTACGGCCTGTACCTTGCCCATTGCGAACAGCGGAAGGGACATGTTGTTTGATACAATCTGCCAGTCTTTGAGACATACGACCTAGATAACTAGCATCGCACTGGTTGTTGTTGTTGTTATTGTTTTCCCTTTCATTGGTTATTCTTGCATATTGTCCTGAGGAGTACAAGATGAAAAGCTTCGACAACATGTCTCTATTTTCAGCATTTCTCAAGAAGATATTAAGACAGGTGGCCCAAAACTTGGTCAAGAGAGGAAGGTTTAAAGAAGGAGAAAGAGATAAAGGAGCAAAAAAGTTTGGGAAGGTAATTCCAGAGCTTATGGGCTAGACAGCTGGAAGCATGGCCACGGTGGAGCAAAGAAAATTGGGGATGCACAAGAGGCCAGAATTGGAGGAGTGCAGATATCTTGGAGGGTTGTAAGGCTGGAGCAGGTTAAAGAGGGGTAAGGTCATGGAGTGATTTGAAAACAAGGGTGAGTTTTAAAATCGAGCTGTGTCAGACGGAAGTCAATGTAGTTCAACGAGCACGAAGGGCCGAAAACAGTAGTTCAGTCTTCCCAATACTTAATCAAAGGACATTTCTGCTCATCCAATACTGGATGTTGGACAAGCAGCGTGACAAATCAGAGGCAGTGGCGGCATTGAAGGAGGAGGTGAGATAGAGATGGGTGTTGTCAGTATACATGTGGAACCTGGTGTTGTGCTTTCAGATGATGTCACCAAGGAGCAGCATGTAGTTGAGAATTAGAAGGGAGCCAAGGGTAGGTTCTCGGCAGTCCAGAGATAATGGTGCAGGAGTTGGAAGAGAAGCCATTGCAGGTGATTCTCTGCCTGCGACTGGATAGTAAGAAGGAACCAGGTGAGTGCAGTCCCACAGAGCTGGGCGACAGTGGAGAGGTGTTGAAGGAGAATGGTGTGGTCAACCACATCAAAGTCTGCAGGCAGGTTAAGAAGAACAAGAAGGGAGAGTTTACCTTTATCACAGTCACATAGGATGTCATTTGTGACTTTGATAAGGGCCACTTACAGTTGTGGCGGGGGGAAACCTGATAGGAGGGGTTCACACATGGGGTTCTGGGAACAATGGGCACAGATTTGGGATGGGACAACACATTCAAGGACTTTGGAGAGAAAAGAGAGATTGGAGGTGGAGCAGTAGTTTGAAAAGGCAGAGGGGTCAAGGGTGGTTTTTTTCTAAGGAGAGGGGTGATGACAGCAGATTTGAAGGGGAGAGGGACAGCTTCTCAAACATCTAATGTGTGCAGCCAGCAAGCACATCATGCCACCTGTGAGAATTAAGTTAAATCCATGAAACAAGATCAATCCTAATTTTACCTTCAACTAGGCCTTCAACAGCACTTCTTTTCCAAAGTAAAAATGTTTACTATCGTAAAGATTCTATTCAGTTTATTAAGAGCACTTGTGGATCTGCTGTGACATTACTTATATTAATTTGAAGGGATAGGCCATGTAACAAGCACTGGGGCATTATATCAGGTAATACAGAATGTATTATTCTGCTGCTATTTGTGTGAATGAAGGCCACGAAGTGTAATTGATGTAAACAGTCTTATGTTTTAATTGATTAGAGGATAATCACATCCTGGGGTCAATTAAGAGGCACCTTTCACAACCTCGGGACATTCCAAAATGCTTTACAACCAATGAAGTTTTTTTTTGCATATAGTTACCATTGTATTGTAGTAAACACAACAACTGATCTACACCCAGTGGGCGGAATATAATGGGCCCCTGGGAGACAGGCTAAGATGCGGGGGGCCCATAGAATCGCAATGGAAGTGGGGGGGAGGCAGAGGGGCTGTCGCCTTCCAGTCACACTGCAATTAAATCAGGGATGGGAAAGATCGAGGACAGCCTTCCCACACAGAAGCCAATTGAGATCCATAAGTGATCAATCAGCAGCCACTTTAGGGCCTCTGCCTGCCACCGCTGGAATGAAACCAACAGTCAGTTGGGTCTCCGCCACGGGGGGGAGGTTGCCCAGTAAAACAAGGCAGCCTCCCTGCAGGCTTTGGGGGGGACCTCCTCAGTGGGAAATTTGTAGCCCATGGAGGGCCTCCGCTGGCAAGGTCTGCCTCTCTGCTAACCTTCCGCCCTCAAAGACCACCCTTCCCCTCTTGCCGGGGCTCACTTACCTGGGGTCTGGCACTCCGGTACTGGTACCTGGCCTGGTGTAGTACCGACAGTGGCCTCCACTCCCAATTGCACTGCTGATGCTACTGAGCTGCTGGCCCTCAGATTGGCCTGTAGCTCTGGGATGCTGCATCCCCGTCCTTAAAGGGATGGGGACCCCGGTGCTGGGCAGTTAATTGCCCGAGCGCCATTGAATAACATCAAGGGGGCTCCGGAGGACAGAGGTGGGGTTCCCCTAGCCTTTTCAGCCCATCGTCAGGACCCCAAAGCCTCCACTAAATTCAGTCCAGCAAGTCCAACCCAACAAAGAGCAATGAGATAAATAACCAGATAATCAGTTTCTGGTGGTGTTGGTTTAAGGATAAATGTTCACCAGCACACCTTCCCTATTCTTCAAAAAGTGCCAATGATCTTTTACCTCCATCCAAGAAGGCGGTTGGGGGTATCAGTTTAAAGCCTCATTTGAGGAGCAGCACCTCTGACAGTGCAGCACTTCCTCAGTAAGGGATTGAAGTGTCAGCGTATATTATTTATTTATTTAGAGATACAGCACTGAAACAGGCCCTTCGGCCCACTGAGTCTGTGCCGACCAACAACACCCATTTATACTAACCCTACAGTAATCCCATATTTCCTACCACCTACCTACACTAGGGGCAATTTACAATGGCCAATTTACCTATCAGCTGCAAGTCTTTGGCAGTGGGAGGAAACCGGAGCACCCGGCGAAAACCCACACAGTCACAGGGAGAACTTGCAAACTCCACACAGGCAGTACCCAGAATTGAACCCAGGTCTCTGGAGCTGTGAAGCTGCGGTACTAACCACTGCGCCACTGTGCCGCCCTATTCGTTGACGTCTCTGGAGAGGAGCATAACCTTCATCAGCTGACTCAGAGACAAGAGTTCTACCACTGAACCATGGCTGAGACCAAGAAGTATTTGTGGATCTGGTGCGGCGTTGCTTATATTAATTCAAAGGGTTCTACTATTTTATAAGGGCAAGGGTGATATAGCAAGTAATGCACAATGTAATTATTTCTCTGTGAATTGGCAAGTACTAGTAAATTCCTGGCTTGTCCCCAAGTTCAGAAGCTCAGCAGGAAATGTTTGGCTTTGCTTTTCTTTTTACACTTTTTATAGACTGTTTTGAATCTGTAGCAAAGTATGGCACCATAAAGTGTGACATCTGAAGTGTGATGGACGTGGATGCATGCCAGACACAAGACTAATACAATTAGGGTAGTTTTCCAATTTGCCGCAAGCACTGCGGATTGGCCACCGATTTTCAATCCTGGCAGCCAATCCCCACCACCGGTTTTACACCTTGGTGGCTAGTTGAAAATCTACCCCCATGATTTAAGGGATATCCTTTCATGTGGTTAGTCAGTTGCATAGACAACTAAGAGGAGTTCAACACAATGAATAATTAGTGTCCTAAACAATGAGAGGAACTGAAGCTATTTATTAATGTTATCAGATCCCCAAAATCAAAGAAATGCTAGGTACATAAAGAATTTTAGGAACAGAAAAAGGCCATTTCAACAAGAAAATACTACTTCTTTGATTAATGACAGCCCCACTTACTCTGCTGAAGACTTCTGCGTCCAAAGTATGACATTGCTTTAAATCTCCTTCCCTTTCCAACTTTGTCTTTGGCCTCCTACCCTGTGACAACCAAGCTCAAGGCAAGCTGTAGAAGTGGTAACTCCCCTTTCCCCAGGGCATTTACTTCCCTCTGATCTGAATACCATCTTTATTAACTTCAGACCTTGACTATAATTACCCATTTGATTTTGCAGCAGCAGATGATAGGGAATCAATTTTTTTTATTCTTTCATGGAATGTGGACATCACTGGCAAGGCCAGCAGTTGTTATCCATTCTCTAATTGCCCTCGACAACTGAATGACTTGCTAGGCCATTTCAGAGGACAGTTAAGAGTCAACCACATTGCTGTGGGTCTGCAGTATCATGTAGGCCAGACCAAGTAAGGACAGCTGATTTCCTTCCCTAACAGACATTAGTGAACAGATGGGTTTTTATGACAATTGATGATGGTTTCATGGCACCATTACTGAGACTAGCTTTCAATTCTAGTTTTTTTTACTAATTAGTTGAATCTATTAATTAATTGAATTTAAACTCCACCAGCTGCCATGGTGGGATTTGAATCCATGTCCCAAGAACATTAGCCTGGATCTCTGGATTACTAGCTCAGTGACATTACCACTAGGCCACTGTCTCCTATTGTTGATTAGTGTCTGGCCAAGTTGGGAGGCAGGTTAGTATTGTGGGCGTAGGCTGTTTATCAGATTACATTTCTGGTGTTGGGTTTGGGATCTGTGCCCCCGGCCAGCGGGCCTGATTTTTCTCCTTTTCAGACTGATGTAACCATTGTTTTCCAGCATTTCATTTGGCCCTGATTCTTTACAATTTTTTTTTGGAGGGGACTTTAACAAACTTTAGCCGTGGTTCAGTTCTCTGAGTCAGACAGTTGTGGGTTCAAGTCCCACTCTGAAGACTTGAGTGCAAAATCCAAGCGATACGCTAGCATAGTACTGAGGAGGTGCTATAATGTTGGAGTGGCTGTCTTTCGAATGAGATGTTTAAACCAAGACCCTCTCATCTCCCTCAGGTGGATGTAAAAGATCCCATGGCACTATTTGGAGGAAGGGCAGGGAAATTATCCTTGGTGTCATGGCCAACAACCAAACCTCAATCAGTACCTCCAAACAATTATCTGGTCGTTATGTTTGCTGTTTACGGGACTTTGCTGAACACAAATTTGCTGCAGCATTTACACATTACAACAGAGACTACAGTACAAAAAAATTCCTTCATTGGCTGTAAAACACTTTGGGACGTCATGAGGTTGTGAAAGGTGCTATATAAATGCAAGTCTTCCTTTAGTCTTTCTCATCATCTTTGCTAATTGCATGTTCCTTGTTTTTATTTAACATCATTCATTGTCTCATTAAGATCATCTCTTCTATTATCTAACAATCCCCCACAGTTCATTTAACCAGATTGCGAGTCATTTGACCCATTAACTCACTCTCTGTGATCGGGCACGTGTCTTTTTGTTGTTCCCCTTTCTATTTTTGTTCAATTCTACTACAATACTTATCTCTCAGTTTTCAGTTCTAAAGAAGGATTTCACGTGAAATCTTACCCTGCCTTCGATTCTGACCAACTTGTTCCAACATTTTCTGCTTTTGTTTCCACCTTCCAGCATTTGCAGATTTTTATTTAATAGTTGAATGGTTTTTCAACAATCCCTTATCTATTCTATGACTTCTTATCAAATTCATTCGAATATAGAAACTACTGACAATGTTTTTTCCCCATAGTTAACTATCGGTAATGACTTAACAACCACACTTCCCCAGTATCAACTGGGATAGTCTTAGTGCAAAAGGCTTAAAGGGGGCAGAATTCTTAAAATGCATACAGGAAAGCTTTTTGAGCCAGTACGTAGATAGTCCTACAAAAGAAGGGGCAATACTGGACCTAATCCTAAGGAATGGAGCCGGACAAGTGGTAAAAGTGTCAGTGGGGGAACATTTCAGGGATAGTGACCATAACTCTGTAAGATTTAAGGTAGTTATGGAAAAGGACAAAGATGGACCGAAAATCAAGGTACTGAATTGGGGGAAGGCCGATTTTAAGATGATAAAACAGGATCTGGCCAAAATGGACTGGGAACAGCTACTTGTAGGAAGGTCAACATCAGATCAGTGGGAGTCATTCAAAGAGCAAATAGTGAGAGTTCAGAGCCAACAAGTACCCATTAAGGTGAAGGGTAGGACCAACAAGCCCAGGGAACCCTGGATGTCAAGGGATATAGAGGATTGGATCAGGAAAAAAAAGGAGGCTTATGGCAGATTCAGAGCGCTGAAAACAGCGGAGGCCCTAGAGGAGTATAGAAAGTGTAGGGGGGGTACTTAAAAAAGTAATTAGGAGAGCAAAGAGGAGACATGAAAAAACACTGGCAGGCAAGATAAATGAAAATCCTAAGGTGTTTTATAAGTATATTAAGGGCAAGAGGATAACCAGGGAAAGAGTAGGGCCCATTAGGGACCAAAGTGGCAATCTGTGTGTGGAGCCGGAGGACATAGGTGAGATTTTAAATGATTACTTTTCATCTGTGTTCACTATGGAGAAGGACGATGTCAGTGTAGAGATCAGGGAGGGGGACTGTGATATACTTGAACATATTAGCATTGAAAGGGAGGAAGGATTAGCTGTTTTAGCGAGCTTAAAAGTGGATAAATCCCCAGGCCCAGATGAGGTGTATCCCAGGCTGTTGTGTGAGGCAAGGGAAGAGATATCAGGGTTTCTGACACAAATTTTCAAATCCTCTCTGGCAACATGAGAGGTACCAGAGGACTGGAGGACAGTGAATGCGGTATCATTTTTTAAGAAGGGTAGCAGGGATAAACCAGGTAATTACATGCTGATGAGTCTAACATCAGTGGTAGGGAAAATATCAGAAAAAACTCTGAGGAACAGGATTAATCTCCACTTGGAGAGGCAGGGATTAATCAGGGATAGTCAGCATGTCTTTGTCTGGGGGAGATTGTGTCTGACTAACTTGATTGAATTTTTCGAGGAGGTGACAAAATGTGTAGATAAGGGTAAAGCAGTTGATGTAGTCTATATGGACTTCAGTAAGGCTTTTGATAAGGTCCCACATGGGAGATTAGTTAAGAAGGTAAGAGCCCATGGGATCCAGGGCAATTTGGCAAATTGGATCTAAAATTGGCTTAGTGGCAGAAGGCAGAGGGTAATGGTCGAGGGTTGTTTTTGCGAGTGGAAGCCTGTGACCAATGGCGTACCACAGGGATCGGTGCTGGGACCCTTGCTGTTTGTAGTGTACATTAATGATTTAGACGTGAATATAGGAGGTATGATCAATAAGTTTGCAGATGACATGAAAATTGGAGGTGTCGTAATTAGTGAGGAAGAAAGCCTTAGATTACAGGATGATATAGATGGGCTGGTAAGATGGGCGGAGCAGTGGCAAATGGAATTTAATCCTGAGAAGTGTGACGTGATGCATTTTGGGAGGACTAAAAAGGCAAGGGAGTATACAATGGATGGTAGGACCTGAGGAAGTACAGAGGGTCAGAGCGACCTTGGTGTACTTGTCCAAAGAACACTGAAGGCAGTAAAACAGGTAGATAAGGTGGTTAGGAAGGTATATGGGACACTTGCCTTTATTAGCCGAGGCGTAGAATATAAGAGCAGGGAGGTTATGATGGAGCTGTATAAAACGTTAGTTAGGCCACAGCTGGAGTACTGTGTACAGTTCTGGGCACCACACTATAGGAAGGATGTGATTGCACTGGAGAGGGTGCAGAGGAGATTCACCAGGATGATGCCTGGGCTGGAGCATTTCAGCTATGGAGAGAGACTGTAAGTTGTGAAGGCTAGGGTTGTTTTCCTTCGAACAGAAAAGGCTGAGGGGAGATATGATTGAGGTATACAAAATTATGAGGGGCATTAATAGGTTAGATAGGAAGAAACTTTTCCCTTAGTGGAGGGGTCAATAACCAGGGGGCATAGATTTAAGGTAAGGAGCAGGAGGTTTAGAGGGGATTTGAGGAAAAAAATTTTCACCCAGAGGGTGGTTGGAATCTGGAACGCACTGCCTGAAGATGTGGTAGAGGCAGGAACCCTCACAACATTTAAGAAGTATTTAGATGAGCACACGAAACGCCATAGCATACAAGGCTACGGGCCAAGTGCTGGAAAATGGGATTAGAATAGTTAGTTGCTTGATGGCCTACACAGACACGATGGACTGAAGGGCCTGTTTCTGTGCAGTATAACTGTATGACTCTATGACACAGTTATTATATTGGAAATATCAATGATCACCAATGACGCAATGTTTTACAGTTGTAGGCCTCAGCATTGTCGGGTGTTGTGCTGGACAAAACACGGATCCAAAACTGAAGCGAGCCACATCTGCAATTATGTATATAGAATCATCGAATCATACAGCACAGAAGGAGGCTATTTGGCCCTTTGTGCCTGTGATTACTCTTTGAAAGAGTTATCCATTTAGTCCCACTCCCCTGCTCTTTCCCCATAGATCTTCAAATTGTTCCCCTTTAATTATTTATCCAATTCTCTTTTGCAAGTTTCCATTGAATCTGTTTCCACCACCCTTTCAGGCAGTGCATTCCAGATCATAACAACTAGCTGTGTAAAAAAGTGTCTCCTCATCTCATCTCTGGATTGTTTGCTTATTATCTCTGGCCTTCCTGCCAGTGGAAACAGTTTGTCCCGATCTAGTCTATTAAATCTCCTCTTAACAATCTCTGCTCTAAGGAGAACAATTTTCTCTAATCCCTCCAAATATCTTAAGTCCCTCATCCCCGGTATCATTCTAGAAAAAATGCATATGATATGGGCGGCATAGTGGGCGGCACAGTGACGCAGTGGTTAACACCACAGCCTCACAGCTCCAGCAACCCGGGTTTGGTTCTGGGTACTGCCTGTGCGGAGTTTGCAAGTTCTCCCTGTGATTGCGTGGGTTTTCACCGGGTGCTCTGGTTTCCTCCCACAGCCAAAGACTTGCAGGTTGATAGGTAAATTGGCCATTATAAATTGCCCCTAGTATAAGTAGGTGGTAGGGGAATTGAGGGAAGGTGGGGATGTGAGAGGGTAATGGGATTAATGTCTTCTTTGGCCTCCTTATCTCGAGAGACAATGGGTAAGCGCCTGGAGGTGGTCAGTGGTGTGTGGAGCAGCACCTGGAGTGGCTATAAAGGCCAATTCTAGAGTGACAGGCTCTTCCACAGGTACTGCAGAAAAATTTGTTTGTTGGGGCTGTTACACAGTTGGCTCTGCCCTTGCGCTTTTGTCTTTTTTCCTGCCAACTGCTAAGTCTCTTCGACTCGCCACACTTTAGCCCCGCCTTTATGGCTGCCCGCCAGCTCTGGCGAACGCTGGCAACTGACTCCCACGACTTGTGATCAATGTCACAGGACGTCATGTCGCGTTTGCAGACGTCTTTAAAGCAGAGACATGGACGGCCGGTGGGTCTGGTATCAGTGATGGTCAGCACAGACTCAGCAGGCTGAAGGGCCTGCTTCAGTGCTGTATCTCTAAAAAAAAATAATAGACTTTCTAGAGTGAGGTGTTGGCTTTAACCCTTACTGCACTAGTGCGAAGCTGTCTTGCATGTAGAGTCAGTAAGATATCTGACCAAGCAGTAAAGATGGTCTACTTGATACAAAGATAGTTAGGAAAGTAAGTTATGAAGAGGACATAAAGAGTCTACAGAGGGATATAGATAGGTTAAGTGAGTGGGCAAAGATCTGGCAAATGGCGTATAATGTGGAAAAATGTGAAATTGTCCATTTTGGCAGGAAGAATAAAAAAAGTATACTATATAAATGGTGAGAGATTTCAGAGCTCTGAGATGCAGAGGGATCTGGGTGCATGAATCACAAAAGATTAGTATGCAGGTACAGCAGGTAATTAGGAAAGATAATAGAATGTTATCGCTTATTGTGAGGGGAATTGAATACAAAAGTAGGGCGTTATGCTTCAGTTATACAGGGCATTGGGACATTGGTGAGACCACATCTGGAGTACTGTGTACAGTATTGGTCTCCTTATTTAAGGAAGGATGTAAATGTGTTGGAAGCAGTTCAGAGAAAGTTTACTAGACTAATGCCTAGAATGGGCAGGTTGTCTTATGAGGAAAGGTTGGACAGGCTCGGCATTTAACCACTGGAGTTTAGAAGAGTAAGAGGCGACTTGATGGAAATATATAAGATCCTGAGGGGTCTTGACAGGGTGGATGTAAAAAGGATGTTTCCCCTTGTGGGAGAATCTAGAACTAGGGGTCACTATTGTTATGAAGGTGCTCCATGCTTAAAGTGTTTTGAGAACTTGTGTTAACGATTATGGACACTGGTTCATTTGGAAAACTGAAATGATTCCATGGATGTGATTTTTTTTTAATGAGGGTCACTGGGAAAACAATTGAGCTTTGTGTTTAAAAACAACCTTTACTAGATGTCACATGCCTTAAGCTAAATAAACAACAGAAACTTTGTTAGACAGGAGAGTTGTTTACAGAGAAGTGACATGTCAAGATTTATGGTGGTCAAGAGGTTTTGACTTGTTGGGGTGTGGACTGTTTTGAAGGCAGTTGGGTTTGTAGCCTGCTGAAAGAAACACCCAGCGCATCTTTCTCCACCTCTCTAAAGAACCCCGCAAATCCAGTGTGATAGTTGAAACCCCTGATGCCGCATTTCTCCTGGAACTCCGACTAGACTATTTCTTGACATCTCCAGAACAAACTGTTTCTGAAATGATCCCAGTGACCCGTCTCCATGTCCCTGGATGTCAGTCCAAAGGACAACTGATATCCTTCCATATCTTCTCTGTTTTCTTCAAGAATTAACAAGTATTTGGCCAAAGTATTTTTTTTGGACTTTGTGTAAAGTGTATCTCTGCAGAGAAAACCTTTTTACTTTGTATTTTTAACCGGTGTGTTTGTGAGCGTGTGTGTTGGGTACCTAAAAAGGAATATCTATTTGCATTCTTTTTTCAAACTGTGTGTTAATTCTTTGCATCTTTACTGGATGTCTTGTTTTATAATAAACTGATAATTTTGTTGTTTATTAAAGAAATCTGGTTGGTGTATATGATTGACCATATCGGAAACTGGGAAATATTTAACTATATGTTGTGACCTGTGGAGAAGTGGAACTAGAGAAAGACAGTGCACTTCCCCCGCCTCAGTCGTAACATTGTTTAAAAATAAGGGGTCGCCCATTTAAGACAGAGATGAGGTGAAATTTTTTCTTTCGGAGTGCTGAGAGTCTTTGGAATTCTCTTCCTCAAAAGGCAGTGGAAGCAGAGTCTTTAAATATTTTTAAGGCAGAGGTAGATTCTTGATAAGCAACTGGATGAATTGAACGTGGAGTCGAGGTTACAATCAGAGCAGTCATGATCTTGTTGAATGGCGGAACAGGCTCGAGGGGCTGAGTGGACTACTCCTGCTCCTAATTCGTATGTTCATATGTCCATTTGGTATGAAGAAAATAGATAGAACTGATCATGTCTGCAATCTAAACTGTGTAGACAACTAAGCCAATCCAAGGCCAGTTCTTTTGCTTTTGGCTCCTAACTCCACAACGGACAATGAGCCCCAGGAGATAGAGATAAGAACATAAATAAAAAGATATAAAACAAAGTAAGATCAAGTAGATAGAAAAAGTCAAAGCAAACTTAAAATGATAAAAAAAACCAAGAGAAATAGGAAAAGGGAAGGCAGGGGAAGCTGATGTAAAGTCTCAATTTTGATTGGTATTTAAAATTGTTTAAATGCTGTAAATACTACAATAACAAAGACACTGCTGACAAATTAGTAGCTTTATTACACAATAATGTTTGTATTTGTTTCAGCTTCAAAGACCAGGGAGTTTGGAGTTTGCTTGGATTTGCTGGCAGCCTACGGGTTAATCTCATTCTGTAGTTTAGATGACAGTTATAAACCATTTATGCTTCTATCTCCTGGTTTATATTACCTAAACCCCTTGAGGAGATTTTTACCTAGCAATCTCTCACAAGTATTCATTAGTCTCTATAGTAATCTGTGTGCACCTTATTACCAGATGAGAAATCTGGTGCACCTATTGTACTCAAGTGGTATCACATTACTTATTGTCCTTGTACCCTTTCACATACATCAATTTATCTCTATGTTTCTACCTGTTATAAGTAAACTCAAAATTGATATCAAGTTTGACATGCCACCTACCTTGGTTAGTTTAAGCTACCAAGGCTTTGCGGATATTCATAACCTCACTCCACTTTGCTCTCATGGTACAAGACCTCAACCAAATCATTCAGTCAAGTTGTAGCCTTTGATTCACTGCCAGAATTCTATTACTCTGTGATTACTACAATGCACATATTTTCCCCCTTCAATCTTCCCCTAATATTTGTTTCTAAATGGATTCCTGGACAAGAATGATATCAGATATTTTTTAAAAAGTCCAATTTTAAAAAGCCTGCATCATAGCATAGGCAGACTTTATTAACACACAAACTGAAGTGATTGTGCCTTTGGTCAAAGGAAGACCTAAGTCAGCCATCATACTCCGTTCAGCAGGACAGCTAGTGTCCACAACAGTTCATGTTGGTGCACCACTCCTGTGAGATGGAGGTTAAGGATTCATTGGAACAGATTACAGAGCTTTTCTGTTTATCCAATGGAGTGGTTTCTGATCTCTGAGCACTTGGAGAGTATAAAAATCTAAGGAAATGTCCTACTAGTAACAGTGACAAAAATTCCAGTTCTAAACCAGAAAGACTGATGGATTTTTTTTCCCCCTCTCTCTGCACTCAATGTTCACTCCCAAGATTAAAAACTGTATGACCGATTTGATTTGTCTCTGTTTGAAATAGAAGTTGATGATTCAGACACATGAAATAGAAGGGCTTGAATTTTAAGTTATTTTTATTTGCAAAATATCAACATATTCCATAGGAAAATAAAGTACATACAGATCCATAATTATATGTTCAGGAACTTAAAATTTCTTACAAAATCTAATCAGCCTATTTAGAGAATATTTAACCTAATGTCTTTCAAATCATATGTACAATCACATTCCAGTGGAAATTGCAGTCCAGCTGAATAAGTTTCCAATGTTTCAAACTGCCATAAAGAAATGTCAATATATATTTATACATAGGTTGTCAATCTCTCTAAAATAAAAACTTTATTGCAAAACAAACTTCCATGCATAAGCAATAAAACAAGTCCTGCAATACAGCTACATTGTCCATATGTACACACCACAGCACCTGCTCAGCAATTTGGACTCATGAAGTAACACCAACAATGCCAGGATGGAAGAAAAATTATTTCTTGGAGCTGTTCACATTCTCCCACTGTGCCTGAATTATCTGTTGCATACTCAGTGGGTTTCATACAAACAGCTTGTAGCATGTCCGCAACAGTTTAAAAATTGGTTTAATAACCTACTTTGGCCCAAATATAGGCTTACTATTTCCAGTGTCATCTTTATGACACACACTTTTGGCCCTAGAAAGGCTGGAGTCTGATAAATGTAGAGAATTAAAAAAAAAAACATCCATCTTCTCGTAGATTCACCACTCAATGCCCATGGAGGACATCCCCCAAAAGGAACAAGTCATCAGTCCAGTGTCAGCTGGCTTCCCTCACTCCAACTGATTGGATTTGTTTGCCAGCAAACATATCTGTTGAGTTAGTGAATTTTTATTGAAAGAAAAGAAAATCTTTCTGATCATGCATCTCAAACTCTCCAACCACTGGAGTTCTTTCCAAATTTGTAGACCAGCCTCCTCCCATCTACTCGCTCCAGGATTTCACGCTTGTAATAATATCTGCCAAAGAAAGGATTAGATCAATGCATTTTACCTTTAATAGCTCTATACTCCTATCAAGAAGGTTGCTCAGCAACAGAATGTTTAACTAGTTCTTAATTTGTCTAACAGGAAGGATCATAATTATAGGTTATACACCTTAATTGTACAAGATGAATATTCTGACACAGATCCATATAAATTAGAATTCATTGGTAAATTCCCCTCTCTCCAAATCATGGACCATTCATTTATCAACCAAGATGGCAGATGATCCACTAGTGTGAGCAGGAGAGATACCGCAGACCTAAGTCACTCGCCATCCCGACTAACATTTTTTTTAAAAAACATTTCTTCATTGTCCCAGAGTTAAAATCCTGGATATTCTACCTTACAGCGCTGCAAGAGTACTTTTACCACAGGAACAGAAGTGCCTTAAGGCAGCAGCTCACCAATATTTTTTTGAGGGCAAGTAAGGATAGCCAATAAATGCCAACTGTGCCCAGATCAGAGGATGAATATCTCCTACAAGATCTGCTCACCTCATGGCTCTGCTCAGTTTTTCATACGTCATGCTGCTGTTCTTTTTCTTCTCACCCCAGAGCTGAGCGACAGCCTCAGACTTTAGAAATTTAAAGATGCCTTCTGACCGGTCTTCCCATTTCAGAAGGCCATTGTTGATCTCTGGATGAAGGAGGATATCCCTTATAAACTCCCAGAGGTGTGTGCCACGTGGGGCTGCAAAACACAAGAAAGAGGCGAATTTAGATGCAAAAAAAAACATTAAATGTTCAGGCACAAGAGAAATAAAACAGCCACTGAAAGAAGCTATACAAAACTATGAGTATTTGTAATAGAGACTAAATATTTAAACTATTTGAATACTTGCCACCAATGGACCAAAAATAAAAGACAAAAAGTTGTTTGCAAGCCATCCATCAGCAAAGTCTCCTTGGTCAGCCCAAGTGCTTTGATGTTAATCAGGATATTAATGGCAGCTCCAAGTTTGGAATAGTACCAAACAATAAAGGCTCAAAGCATGTTATAAAGGAAAAGGTCATCAACGTGAAACGTTAACTGTTTCTCCTTCCACAGATGCTGCCAGACTTGTTGAGTATTTCTAGCATTTTCTGTTTTTATTTCAGATTTACATCTGCTGTATGTTGCTTTTGTATGAGGCTCGTGTCCCATCAGCTTAACCAAAATCAAAAATAGCAGCTCATTACTAAAAATATCTCAAAGTGCTTCACGCAATGAATTACTTTTGAAGGGCATTGACTGCAATCAGACACAGAAGCCATTCTGCATTGACCATATCCCACAAACATGAATAACCAGTTGATCTAGTTTTTGGGTGACAGAACAATGTGATCTGAAAAAAAGACAGTTGGTGAGATTGCAATTAAGGGAACAGATTTGATATGGATAGATGGCAGATGGATAGATTAAAGTCCAACAGGTTGAAAGAGATCAATTAAATAAATATAACCAAGAAACTACATTTCTCTCATCTGAAGAGGATTTTAAAATGAGAAATCCCATCCAGAATTGGCTGCCTTGGTGACTGGAGTTAGTCTTAAGACACTTTTAGTTGATACAGATTTCTCGCATCATTATGACAGTACTGATCACTTACAGTGTTTACTTTTCTTGGTTTCTACACAGTTCTTTTCTTCTTTGCCAAATTTTCTTGGCCTTCCTCTTTTTCGTTTGGGAGGATTGGAATCAATGTTTGAAATTTTAGGAAATCCTTCTGCAGTTTAAAAAAAAAGTCAGTGAAAATAATTACCCCACAATACTGGGATATCTACTGGTCAGACTGAAATGCATGTTGGAATTGAGAAAGTGGTTTCAGATACAGTATTGAAAGGCTCAATTACAGTTTAACTACTAAAATGATTCTTTATCTTGGAAGAACAGAGCATTAATAAAAAGTACTATCAAGGATATTTGGTCAACTACACAAAAAACGTTTGTTAAACATTGAGCTTTTTTGTCAAGATTATTAAATGATTGCCAATTTTAATAGAAGTTAACATAAATAAGGATTTATTAGAGCAATGGGTTAGCACAAAGTCTTTTCACTTCTAGGATCTAGATTTAAGGCCAACTCAGAATAGGTGATGGAAGGTTACTTCCTCATAATATTTGCAGAGCTCTCAGTAAAATGAGGCACCACTCCACAGTGTTAAACTAGCCATAAATTCAACCTTAAATTGACACTAAATGATAAGTCTTACTCACAGTAGCTATGATAAAAATGAACATTTTACAAGAGGGGATGCTGATGTAAGACGGAGGGGGGGGGGGGTGGAGGGGAGGGGTGGAGAAAGTGTTAAACAGGGCATTGTTAGACAGCTAATCCTGACCTTGGAGTACATGATACATTAGAGAGAGAGAGAGAGAAAGGAAAGCAATTCCAATATTGCATGGATGTATAAAAACTTCAACACTGCCCCAACCCCAAAAGAATGTAAAAAGTAAACAAAAAAAAAGTGAGAAAGGTGCTACATGTCATGTCATTTGTCCTCTTAAAAGCAAACTGAGGGGAAAAAAATTACCATTTGGGGTTGCATATTGACTATTTGTTATTGAGTGATCAAAATCTGATTCACTTCCACCGGAGTCTGGAGAGTTGGGAGCTTGGGAACCTGCAATATACCAAGAATGTAACACATTACATCACGTGTATTACTGGAGTTCATTTAGCTGGGCATTACAACTAAACAGAAAAGTGAGCTTTAAAAATTGAAGTGCAACAAACTATTAAAAACAAACAATTTTCAATTGACTGGTTTGAATCTCCTAAAGAGATTTACCACAATACAGCCTTAAAAAGTACCAAAGGTAGAGTCAAAGTGACTGAGCATGCAGTCTCTTTCTAAAGACCACCCCACCTCCTGCCCAAAAATAAAGACCCAACTGAGTGCTCAAATGGTACACCCTTCTCTTGCGGTTAGCCAAGGTGGAAGCCAGTAGATGAAATCAACATTGATGCATGGAAGTGTTCCATCTGAATGGGAGGAGAAAGAGATCTTCTCGTATGTATTGGCTCAGTGAATATACCACCTGGTCAACCATAAGCCAGGACTGGCAATGGCCACAATAAATACACAGCCTAGATTGCTCCACAAAAATCATCGTGGGAGATGAATGTTTGGTAACTCCCAAACTCAAGGCTAGTTTTTAAAAAAATATAATATGGAATAGAGGGATCCACAGTTAGTTTTGATATGGTTACATGCAGATCTACACAATATAGATAAGTATAAAAAATGTTCAGTTCATGAAGCAATGGCCTCTGGCAGTTTATTGTACAAGATTAAATAATTTCAGAAAATTAACTGAATTATGTCACCTCACTGCTCATATTATTGGTCTACCAAAATACTTTCAATGTACAGTTTTTAAAGTTTAATACCTAGTGATCTCAGTCCATTGCCTTACCCTGCTAAGCTTGCTGTGTACTTGCTATGGAAATCTGGCACAGGGTATTTATTTACAAGAGCTAATTTACCTGGATTAGAGTCATCAATGCTGTATGGAGATGTGGGTGCAGATTCATACCCAGGGTCACTGGGTACGAAATCAGGCAAAGTTTTCCAATGGTCTGGTGATTCTACAGGCTCCAATTCATTCCAGGCTAGCAGCAAGAGAAATGAGTTCATTAAGACAGAGCAGCTTGATGTTTACACGAACTACCACAGATAAAAAGCCACCTTAAAACACAAACATCAAAAAATAAATGCAGCATAATTCCCCCACATTTGTTCAGCCAAGGACACAGCAGTTGGCAGATTAAAGAGAGGTCAAACTCCATTAGTTCTAAACGACAGTTGGTATCATTTTCATTGCCAGAGATAAGCG
The DNA here is from genome assembly GCF_036365525.1 of Heterodontus francisci. NCBI lineage: Eukaryota > Metazoa > Chordata > Chondrichthyes > Heterodontiformes > Heterodontidae > Heterodontus > Heterodontus francisci. Next base: position 33,543,719 of record NC_090395.1, read on the forward strand.
ATCACTTGCATCTTCTGGAACTTTAAAGGCACTCCAAGTTTCTCAACAACTCTCCCTCCTTCTTGCATGCCAATGCAGGGCACTGAATTTGACTTGATCAAATTTATTCTGAATTACAGGTATTGCACCTGTAACTCCGGAGTGCATTTCACATGAAAATGGAGTTTCATAAACTAGCAGTTTTAAGCTTCAAAATTGCTATAGGTTCTCCTTCCTCAAATCTTCCCAATCCTCAAGTTTTTTTTTTAAAACTCAAGCTCTGCATTACCTATCCAGAATAGCCCTCTATTCACCAATGTTAGAAAGAAAAAAAGAGCCTGTGTGTCAAGTGGGCTTCCAGGCTTATACTCTTGTCATTTTGTTAATGTAATCATAGGGAGATAAAGCTTTCTCTCAACTCAGCTCATCTTTCCTCCTGCACCATGAACCTTGGTTCCTCAAGAACTACAAATGTACCAAAGGGCTTGATATCTCCTTTATAGAGATTGCTGGCACCAGACCACAAAGCCCCAGAACAAAAAGATTTCATTTAAATCAACTCAGTTCAATGCAGTCACTAACACCCATGAAATATGTAGACCTTATCCTGCTCAACTCAGTTGAATGCTTCTCAAAAAAAGTTAAAAACTTACTAATTACGGTGTCCAGGAACTTGTATTCATTACAGTCTTCTGGCAGGATACTCGGAAAGAAGATGTCACTGAAGTCATCAGGCAGCATCAGATCAAAGCCTGGCACCAATGGAAAGTAAGATTAATCCATTTTTGTTGCACAATGTCTAAGATTAAAATAAATTATAAGACTTATAGTTTTCAACTGTAACATTTTACAGAAACAATAGGCACCCAAAGTATCTTGCTGCAGGTACTGGATACATAAATATACTGGAGAATTTTCTAATGATCTTTTAGATGACCACAATATTCATGTGAATTGCTAACCAACTGTAATGGCTCACTATAGCTTTTTTGTTTCCCGTTTCTTTATGAAGACCACAAATCAGTGGTATTAGTGCTATGGTCATTGTAGATCAAAAAAAAAGTGATAACCTAAAATAGATGGGAAGCCTGCAGTTTCTTGCTATCTGACATTGGCACTAGCCATTGCATTCAAGAATGAAGTGCAGCAGTAGTCCCTTATGCTCACAATTAGTGCTCGCCATAGGTATCCTTCCAGTTTATTCTGACCAATTTAGACAATGTAGAATGGACATTTCAGTGTTTGCACTGGGCATTGTCCATTAGGCCAGAGGCTACGCGGCACAGTGGATAAATTAACACTTTGCCTAGCTGATGGCTGTCATACAATGATTCCTTTACTTACTGTTTTTACTTAAGTCCTGGTGGCTTTTGTAGAGCTCTTCCCCCAGTGGACCAAAGATAGCTACAAGTTGGCTCTTTGTCAGCGCCCGAAGAGTGGTTCCATCCATATCGCAGAAGGACAGGTCGATATTGTTGGCATCGTACTTGTGCTTCTCAACATGGTAACTGATCCACTCCAGGACGTGCTGCTTGCTCCACAACTGAGGATCCAGTTGAAACCAGGAGGTGGAATCTAGATACAAAAGAAACCAATCCAATAAAAAAAAAACGGTCAGGTGATTCACTCAGTATCGACAGGTGTATCACCTTGGAAAACTGCCAACCCGACTCCAGAGTCAAGTTATGAATATATGAATTAGAATAATTCATATTTCCATTTACCTCAGAATGCAAGTCTAAATAAATATGCACTTTGAATATTTTAGTGACTACAGATCAACAACTGGTCAATGCTAACGTTATAGGAAGCAATTGCCAGATAATTTTGGCTGGGAGCAAGGACATAAACATGAAGACCCACAGAAAGAAACTGTTAAAGAAACCCTAATTGATCCCATAGAATACTGTTAAAATTGTCCATTACAATGACAAACCTTTTGAAATTAATAACTGGATATTTTTAAATCGTGGAAACAGCTGCTGAACATGGGAGGTTTATTTTTGGCTGGTGTATAACAAACAGCCGTTTGGGATATCTTAGTTAAAGCACAACCTATGAGAAGCATTCATAAACCAAGCTCTCGAGAACAAGCTCAGACTTTTAATCTGATTTACCTGTCCACCAAGTCACTTTAATTTTTTTACATAAATTACAATTTTAAAACTGTTACTTCTCTTAGAGATGTTATTATTTTAATATGTATTTTTCCCCCATTCTCCCTTCCCCTCTCCCCCACTGTGATGGGTCTTTTCTCTATCTCTTACCAAGCATATCTGTTGGAAGCACTGGGCTGGGTAGCTGCTCCTTGGCGCCTGTGGAGAGGGACTGATTTTCCTCAGTCTGATACATGGAGCGCATCACATCAGTAAGAATATTGCCAATCCCATAGGTTGAAGCCATAATAACTTCTGCAGACAGGGGACATCAATATTAAAATCCAGACAAGCAAGCACAAACTTCTGGATCTCAAAACAGCATTACAATAAAGCGAATGCGCCATTAAAAATTAAACTTTGCAATTTCAAATAGGTGAATGTGAACTTAAAACTGAATTAAGTACAGTCATTGTATTGTAACTTCCGACTCTCACTGCGAGATCTGCTGTGTGCATTGCTCGGTAAAGCCTACCTTTAACAGCCGGTCGAATTGAGCAAAGCTCGAATGGTAATCCGTACTTTAGTTTGTTCCTCGCAAAAGGTTACACCCTGACTGGAGACTCTCACACCTGCCTTTTACCGTGACTCCTGTCTGCTTTTTGCGGATTGTGAGTTTATATAACTCGCCTGGAATCACGAGGTGAGCTCTCCAGCCTAAACTCCACCTTCGGGGGAATTCCTACCTGAGCCAGGGCCACGGTCACCGAGATTGAATTTGCATAAAAGGGAGAGGAGGGCGATAGAGAGAGAGAGAGAAAATACAATGCATTATACACCTGGAGATTGGCCAACCCGCCTGGCGAGTGACGGGAAACCAGATCCCTCCCATTAATCATTGCCAGAAAGCTCACGTTAACAGGTTTTGCAATGATTTAAGATATGCGTGAAATATTATGGATTTATCGCAGGGAAAGCTACAGGATTGCGATTAAACTCAAGTTGGGTGTGATTTCCAATTGCTTCTATTTGTTCCCAGCTAGAAGTGTGCAAAATGGGGTTTATTGTTTCTTTGCAGAACTGTGAAGGGCAAAATCTGCTTCAGTGGTGTGATTTAACAACTGCAGAACACTCTGTGACTCGCCCCTGCTCCCAGTCACACAGCTTCTTGGCTGTCTGCGTGTGTGTGGAGACTCTGAGTCAGCGAGGACGCTTCATTTTGCTCCCTGTCAAGCTGAGCCAACTTTTGGTTGCACCTGCTCCTACTCAGGTGAACAGGTGTATGGCCCCTCACGCTGCTCTCTGCTGCCCCCGTACGGTTCGTGTGGGAGAAGCGCCTCTGTGCTGAGAGCTAGTTGTATTTTTTAAAAAAATTCCTGGGAAGTTAGCGTCACTGGTAAGGCCAGCATTTATTGCCCATCCCTAATTGCCCTTGAGAAGGTGGTGGTGAGCTGCCCTCTTGAACCGCTGCAGTCCATGTGGGGTACATACCCACAGTTCAATTGGAAGTTCTAGGTTTTTGACCCAGCGACAGCAAAGGAGCAGCGGTATAGGTCCAAGCCAGGAAGATGTGTCACTTAGAAGGGAACTTGCAGGTGGTGGGGTTCCCATGCACCTTGTTCTTCTAGGTGGTAGAGGGCACAGTTTTGCAAGGTGCTGTCAAAGGAGGCTTGGCGAGTTACTGCAGTGCATCTTGTATATGGTACACACTGCTGCCACTGGGCGTCAGTGGTGGAGGGAGTGAATGTTTGTAGATGGGGTGCCAATCAAGCGGACTGCTTTGTCCTGGATGGTGTCGAGCTTCTTGAGTGTTGTTGGAGCTGCACCCATCCAGGCAAGTGGAGAATATTCCATCACACTCCTGACTTGTGAACTTGTAGATGGTGGACACACTTTAGGGAGTCATGAGGTAAGATACTCCCTACAGAATTCACAGCCTCTGCCCTGCTAGTGTAGCCACAGTATTTATGTGGCTGGTCCAGTTCAGTTTCTGGTCATGGTAATCCCCAGGCTGTTGATGGTGGGGGGATTAAGCAATGGTAATGACGTTGAATGTCAAGGGAAGCAGGAATAGGCCATTCAGCCAGGGCACCCTCCCCACTCCCAAAGCCTGTATATCCATTCAGTTAGATCATGGTTGAATTGTACCTCAACCCCATTTAGTTGCTGTAGCTCCGTAGCCCTTAGCTTAGCAAAAATCTATCATTCTCAGTCTTGAAAGCTCCAGTTGTCTCAGCATCCACAGCCTTTTGGAGGAGGGGGGTTTCAGATTTCCACTACCCTTAATGTGTAAAACTGCTTCCCGATTTCCCTCCTAAATGGCCTGGCTCTACTTTTATAATTGGGTCCCCTCGTTCTTGATTCCACCATCAGAGGAAATAGTTTCTACCCTATCAAATTCCTTTAATATTTAAACGCATGCTCAGATCACCCTCAATCTTCTATACTCAAGGGAATACAAGCCAGGTTTTTGCAATCTGTCCTCCCAACTGAATTCTCAAAGCCCCAGTATCATTCCAGTGAATGTGCTCTGCAGCTCCACTGTGCTCAGAATCTCTCAAATTCACTCTTTAGGGCTGTTGATACCAAGCCAAAGAAGGAAACAGTAGGACAGATGACCAAAATCTCAGTCAAACAGGTAGGTTTCAGGAGCATCTTAAAGCAAGGAAAATAGAAGTGGAGGGGTTTAGGGAGGGAATTCCAGAGCTTAGGGCCTTGGCAACTGAAGGCCCTAACCATTGGTGGGGTGAAGGAAGTGGGCTGAGTGTATTAATGATGTTACCAGCATTCAACACATTGCCAAATCTATACATGAAGTGGATTGGGAAAAAAGGACATTAAAGATTAGCCAGGATTCTTTGTAACTGATTTTTAGAAGAGCACTTGATGGTCAAGTGAGTACTGCATAAATATTAACAGCGTATCAGAGAAACAGAGTTTTCGGAAGCTTGTACAGCTGGAGAAGGTTACAGAGATAGGGAGGGACAAGGACATGGAGGGATTTGAGCACGCGGATATGAAATTTAAAATTGAGGCTTGTGGACTGGATGCTAATGTAGGACAGCGAGTATGAGGGTGATGGATAAACAGAACTTGGTGCGTGCTAAAATATGGGCAGCAGAGTTTTGGAAGAGCTGAAGTGTAGGGAAGGTGAAGGATGGGTGGCCGGCCAGGAGAGCATTGGAATTGTCGAGTCTGCCGGTAACAAAAGTATGGATGAGGGTTTCATTAGCGGATGGCTGAGGCGGGGCAGGGATAGCAATGTTACAGAGGTGGAGGTCTTTGTGACGGATAGTTAAATGGTACTGAATCCTCTTTGCTTAAAGCAACATTAAAGAAAGTTTAAAGAATCAATATGCTGCTAGCTCCCATTAAATGGGCTGGACTTTATAAAGAGCTTCAAAAATGGTGCCAAAGAGCCACCAAGATCTCAAATGCAGTTGCTCATTTAAATAGCCGGGGGGCCGCCACCACCCCCCCCCATCCGAAGATGTGGAAGGGGATGGGCTGTCTGTTATCACTGGGCCTTCCCCACCACCCCGCCCCCTCCCAAACTGCACAGATTTTAAACTACAACCCTCCCCTACACCCATGACATTAATTTGACCCTGTTCTTTTTATTCATTTTTTGTGGGATGTGGGTGTCACTGACTAGGCCAACGTATATTACCCATCCCTAATTGCCCTTGAACGGAGTGGCTTGCTAGGCCATTTCAGAGGGCATGTAAGAGACAACCACATTGCTGTGGACCTGCAGTCACATGTAGGCCAGACCAGGTAAGGATGGCAGATTTCCTTCCCTAAAAGGGATTAGTGAACCAGATGGGTTTTTACAGCAATTGACAATGGTTTCATGGTCACCATTAGACTTGTTTTTAATTCCAGATTTATTAATTGAATTCAAATTTCATCATCTGTCATGGTGGGATTTGAACCCATGTCCCCAGAGCACTAGCCTGGATGCTGGATCACTAGCCCAGTGACATTACCACTACACCACTACCTCCCCATGCTGATAAACTTACCTCGTCCACCCCCTCCCCACCAGTGTTGCTCCTCGTTTCCCCAGACGGATCCAAAGGCACGGGAGTGCTGACCGCTAGGTCGAAGATCGCAGCAGGCCATCAAGAGGAGGCTTAAGTATATTACAATTAATTAATATAATTGATTTAAATATTCAAATTATGGTCCCATTGCCTAGCAGCGGGGAGGCTGCCATGGTGCCTCGCCGCCGCCAGTAGGATCAGGCCAGGCCCTGCCGGCATAGAGGTCCCTGGCCAGCCTCATCTGGGGCCATCTTCAGGCTCCCAACCTGCGCCACAGATCCAGACATCGAGGGTTCCTTAAAATCCAGCCCAATCTGTTCTTTTCCCTTCATTTTTCCTGAAAGAATATTTTAAAGGAACACCATCTTTGTGAAAGGCTGTTTGGCAAAACTACTTTTGGGGTGTAGTGACTCCAGGCAATATTCAGCTCCCTTGCACTGTAACAGTAACAATGCTCAGACAGGAGTACTTCAGTCTGCCTGCCTGAGAATGCTCTCTCGCAGAGTTTCTCCTCTGAAACACTTCCCTTGATGAGGTCATCAAGCCCCATTTTAAACAATTAAAAAGAACAAGAAGCAAATGTTTCAAGCAAAACATAATTCTCCCCAACCACTTGATTCAGGATTCTGATGGCAGGCTTCCTTCTCCATTCATATTCATAACTTGAACAACTATTAACTATGACATGGTGAACTTTAGCAGGCAGACTACCATAAAAAGCAATAAAATAGCTACTTTTTAAATTAAAGCAAGTCAACTAGAATTGCCATGATCTTTAAAGAACAGTATCTCATTTGAAAGTTAGAGTTCAGCTAAAGTTTATTTTCCTTCGAGCTAAAAGAATCACTCCCATCAAGGCAGGATGACCTGCACATCACGAGGTGATATCTATACGTTCAATTTACATTATATTTGCCAGTCGACAAAAGATGTTTCGCCAAACAATTTTTCATTTGGATGGCACCCTTTAAAATATGCTTTAATGTACCATGATGAAAGAAAGAATCTGGAACATATTTCAACAGAGCTCACATTGTTTGTTGAAAGCCAGATTTATTAAAAAAACAGCAATCACAAACATTTAACAATCAGTATTTCTAGACTTCAGTCATCAGTGCACTGTTATTACATCGCAAATGACCGAAATTCAGAAAATCATTGTTCAATTCTAAAACACAGCATTGTTTGAAATAATATAAAATGCTATCAGGCATTTATCATTTGTAAAGAGAAAAGACAGGATTTGACGGTCTAGGTGTGTTCCCTTTATCAGATCTGTCTTGTTTGTTTTTCATTTAGCAAATACACTGATGCACTTTCAGAGCATTATTATTCACATGACACTGCCACAGTTAACACTTTTTATTTTAGCCTAATCAGTGCCTGGTAACTTGCAAAATTAAACTTGATCCAAGTGAGAACCAGGAGCAAATGGAAATTATCTCAAACAGCTCTACTGAAGCTGGGATTGTTCTCCTTAGAGCAGGGAAGATTATGGAAAGGTTTAATAGAGGGGTTCAAATTCATGAAGGATTATGGTAGAGTAAATAAGGAGAAACTGTTTACACTGGTGGGTTGGTAACCAAAGGACACAGATTGGCAAAAGAAGCAGAGAGGTGGTGAGGAGAATTCTTTTTTACACAGTGATCTGAAATGCACTGCCTGAAAGGATGGTGGAAGCAGATTCAACAGTAATTTTCAAAAGGGAATTGCATAAATAGTCATAGAGGAGTTACCACACAGAAGGAGGCAATTCATTCCCATCAAATCTATGCCAACTCTCCACAGAGCAATCCAGTCAACCGTATTCCTCTCAGCCCTGCTAGTTTATTTTCAAGCGCCCATCCAATTCCCTTTTGAAATCATTCATTGTCTCCATTTCCACCATCCTTATAGGCAGCCAGTTCAATGTATTACCACTCGATGCGTAACAAAGATCTTTCCCACATCCCCCCCTGCATCTCTTGCCCAGAACCTTAAATCTGTATCCCCCTACTCCTTGTGGGATCAGCTAATAGGAACAGCTTTTCTTTGTTTATCTTATCTAAACCTGTCATAATCTTGTACATCTCTATCAAATCTCCCCTCAATCTCCTTTGCTTCCAAGAGAACAACCTCAGCTTCTCCAACCTAACTGTCGCAAAAATCCCTCATCCCTGGAACCATTCTGGTAAATCTCCTCTGCACCTTCTCAAGAACACTCACATCCTTCCTAAAGTGTGGAGACCAGAACTGGATGCAATACTGTAGTTGTAGCCTAACCAGAACTTTATAAAAATATTTGAAGGGGATAAAATTGTAGGGCTATGGGGGAAACAGCTGGGAATGGGACTAATAGGATAGCTTTATCAAAGAGGCAGCACAGATACGATGGGATAAATGGTGTCCTCTGTACTGTAAAATTCTGAGTTTTCTGACAGCAGTCCGTTCTGTCAGTTCTAAAACTCACGTTCATTGCCTGCAGGAACTCTAGTAAGCTGGGCATGGGAGTGGAAGATGTGTTCCATTAGTACCTAGCCATTCCACTGGGGAGGGGGAAGGGTCATCTTACCTTATTGATTTCATTACAGCAAAAATCATTTGTCTATTTACTTCTGATATTTAATATGGAAGTTCTAGTCCAGCTTGAATGCTTGCTCACAATACAGCCCAAGAGGAACTACTCAGCCGATTCCTCCCAGAATTTTTGAATGGGCTGTTCCGCATTATAAGATGTCTGTACATGCAGTAGTATGTCAAAAAGGGGAGAAGATGCAACACCAAAAATGAGTTAAATATCACAAAAATATTGAAGTGAAATTTCATCAGTGCAGCACCCGCACCCTTCATTTGCATATTGAAATCAATTTAAATAAATGTAAATTAACTTACCTTGACCCGACGTCCATCCCATGCCGTTATTCTGGCCAGTGGCTGGAACTCCCATGCCTTCAGATCTCCGTTTGGAGATCCAAGGCATGACACTGGTGGGGAGGGAGGGGGGGGGGGGGGGTGGAAAAAGGAGTGAAAGTTTCAGGTCGGAGCAGGGAGCATTGAAAACCATTCCGATTGGTCGTGGGGGATAGTCGGAAGGGGTTGAGGGTCAAAGGTGCTGATGTTGGGGAGTGAAAGCACGGCATAGCAAAAGGTGTTTTTTGGGGAGCATAGGTCATTTTATGTACTGTTCACTCAGTGGGCGAGGGGCTTCAAAGTTTAATTACAATTTCATTTCAATGTTTATTACAGCGAGACCTTTAAAAATTAAAATTTCCGGTAAGGGCTTGAAGACCTTTAAAAATGATGCAGGCGTCTGCGTGGTGGTGCTGGGCGCTGTTACCAGTGACGGAGCACCCACTCCCTCTACGTCATCTGGGATAGGACTTCCAAATCCACCATGCTAATGAGCCACCGTGCATAATATCTCGTGCATGCACCGTGCACTTTTTCAAGCTCTCTGCCGAGAATGGCAGCGAGCTGATAAAGTTTTGCCCATGGATTGTGTGCGAAGGTGGAGTTGATCAGCCGTGATTGTACTGAATGACAGAACATGCTCAGAGGCCTGAATGGCCGACTCCTGCTTCTTATGCAAGCTTTGGGACTGTTGTAAAAACCCAACTGATTCACTTGTGTCCCTTAAGGAAGGAAATCTGCCGTTCCTACCCAGTCTGGCCTACATGTGACTCCACTTCCACACCAATGTGGTTGACTCTGAGCTAGCCACTCTGTTGTAAAAACTGTTGTGGTTCAGGAAGGCAGCCCACCACCACCTTCTCAAGGGCAATTAGGGCTGAGCAATAAATGTCAACCCTGCCAATGACACCCACATCTTGAGAATAAAATTTTAAAGATTAAAATAGTATTAAACGGAACACTTTACTTGAAAGAGAAAGCAAGGAAAGTTAAGACAAAATGCATCATGAAACACTTTATAGAATATGTAAGTAAAGATACTTTAATGAGTGTTTCCTGAAGTAAAGAGTTTCCTGCACTCACCACAGATGACTAGTTTTGAAGTGCTGCTACCTTGTGGTCAGTCCATTCATCACAGCCACACTTCGAAAAGGGACAGAGGGACAGAAATTTGGGAGTGTCCATTTTTGGCTGCACAAAGGATGAAAGTTACATACCAGAATGGTGAGGTCTGAGTCTTCCTAGATATTGGGCCTCAGGCCACATTTTATGGATCTAGCAAAGGCTAGAGAAAACAGGGCCACTGCTAAAATTACAGTGGGCCTCAGCTAAGGGGGCAGTGGGTAGACAGGAGTGGAAGCAGGCCATGAGACATCAGAGGTCAGATATTGGGCAATGAAGATTTTTGTTGATGTCATTTATCCAAATGCTGTTCTTATTCAACCAAATTGGAGCATGATAGTGTAGTGCTTATATTACAGGACTAAAAATCCAGAGAGCGTGAACTCAAATTCCATTATGGCAGCTTGAGAATTTTAATTCATTATTAAAATTTATCTGGAAGTAAAAAGCTGGTGTCAATAAAAGTGACCATGAAGGAATATGGGGATAATGTGCAAAGGTGGAGTTGAGCTGGATGATAGCCCACGATCATAGTGAATGACAGAACAGGCTCGAAGGGCTGAATGGCCTACTTCGAGTCAGATGTCATGTGTGTATGTGTGTGGGAGAATATATTGTGTGAGTGCCACTGTTTGTGTTTCTGTGCGCGCATGGGTGAGCCTGTGTGTGTGTATGTCTGTATTTGAGTGTGAGTAAGTGATTGTGAGTAATTTGAGTATGACTGTGCTGTGCATATGAATGTGCTAGTGTGTGTATGACAGAGTCATGGCATTTCAAGTTCTCATCTAAATACTTCTTAAAATGTTGAGGGTTCCTGCCTCTACCACCACTTCAGGCAGTGCATTCCAGATTCCAACCACCCTCTGGGTTAAAAAAATGTTTCCTCAAATCCCATATAAACCTCCTGCCTCTTACCTTAAATCTATGGCCCCTGGTTATGGACCCCTCCACTAAGGGAAAATGTTTCTTCCTATCTAATCTATCAATGCCCCTCTATTTTGTATACCTCAATCATGTCCCCCCTCAGCCTTCTCTGATCTAAGGAAAACAACCCTAGCCTTTTCAGTCTCTCTTCATAGCTGAAACGCTCCAGCCCCAGCAACATCCTGGTGAATCTTCTCTGCACCATAGAACATAACAGCGCAGTACAGGCCCTTCGGCCCTCGATGTTGCGCCGACCTGTGAAACCATCTGACCTAAACTATTCCATTTTCATCCATATGTCTATCCAATGACCACTTAAATGCCCTTAAAGTTGGCGAGTCTACTACTGTTGCAGGCAAGGCGTTCCACGCCCCTACTACTCTGAGTAAAGAAACTACCTCTGACATCTGTCCTATATCTATCACCCCTCAACTTAAAGCTATGTCCCCTCGTGTTTGCCATCACCATCCGAGGAAAAAGACTCTCACTATCCACCCTATCTAACCCTCTGATTATCTTATATGTCTCTATTAAGTCACCTCTCCTCCTCCTTCTCTCTAACAAAAACAACCTCAAGTCCCTCAGCCTTTCCTCGTAAGACCTTCCCTCCATACCAGGCAACATCCTAGTAAATCTCCTCTGCACCCTTTCCAAAGCTTCCACATCCTTCCTATAATGCGGTGACCAGAACTGCACGCAATACTCCAGGTGCGGCCGCACCAGAGTTTTGTACAGCTGCAGCATGACCTCGTGGCTCCGAAACTCGATCCCCCTACTAATAAAAGCTAACACACCATGTGCCTTCTTAACAGCCCTATTAAATCCCTGAAAGTTGCCACCCAGGTTATGTACCTGGACACCAAGATCTCTCTGTTCATCTACACTACCAAGAATCTTCCCATTAGCCCAGTACTCTGCATTCCTGTTACTCCTTCCAAAGTGAATCACCTCACACTTTTCCGCATTAAACTCCATTTGCCATCTCTCAGACCAGCTCTGCAGCCTATCTATGTCCCTCTGTAACCTACAACATCCTTCGGCACTATCCACAACTCCGACCTTCGTGTCATCCACAAATTTACTAACCCACCCTTCTACACCCTCATCCAGGTCATTTATAAAAATGACAAACAGCAGTGGCCCCAAAACAGATCCTTGCGGTACACCACTAGTAACTAAACTCCAGGATGAACATTTGCCATCAACCACCACCCTCTGTCTTCTTTCAGCTAGCCAATTTCCAATCCAAAGCACTAAATCACCTTCAACCCCATACTTCCGTATTTTCTGCAATAGCCTACCGTGGGGAACCTTATCAAATGCCCTACTGAAATCCATATACACCACATCCACGGCTTTACCCTCATCCACCTGTTTGGTCACCTTCTCAAAAAACCCAATAAGGTTTGTGAGGCACGACCTACCCTTCACAAAACCGTGCTGACTATCGCTAATGAACTTATTCTTTTCAAGATGATTATAAATCCTATCTCTTATAACCTTTTCCAACATTTTACCCACAACCGAAGTAAGGCTCACAGGTCTATAATTACCAAGGCTGTCTCTACTCCCCTTCTTGAACAAGGGGACAACATTTGCCATCCTCCAGTCTTCCGGCACTATTCCTGTCGACAATGACGACATAAAGATCAAGGACAAAGGCTCTGCAATCTCCTCCCTGGCTTCCCAGAGAATCCTAGGATAAATCCCATCTGGCCCAGGGGACTTATCTATTTTCACACATTCCAAAATTGCTAACACCTCCTCCTTGTGAACCTCAATCCCATCTAGCCTAGTAGTCTGTATCTCAGTATTCTCCTCGACAACATTTTCTTTCTCTACTGTAAATACTGACGCAAAATATTCATTTAACGCTTCCCCTATCTCCTCTGATTCCACACACAACTTCCCACTACTATCCTTGATTGGCCCTAATCTAACTCTAGTCATTCTTTTATTCCTGATATACCTATAGAAAGCCTAAGGGTTTTCCTTGATCCTATCCGCCAATGACTTCTCGTGTCCTCTCCTTGCTCTTCTTAGCTCTCCCTTTAGATCCTTCCTGGCTAGCTTGTAACTCTCAAGCGCCCTAACTGAGCCTTCACGTCTCATCCTAACATAAGCCACATTCTTCCTCTTGACAAGCGCTTCAACTTCTTGAGTAAACCACGGCTCCCTCGCTCGACAACTTCCTCCCTGCCTGACAGGTACATACTTATCAAGGACACGCAGTAGCTGCTCCTTGAATAAGCTCCACATTTTGATTGTGCCCATCCCCTGCAGTTTCCTTCCCCATCCTACGCATCCTAAATCTTGCCTAATCGCATCATAATTTCCTTTCCCCCAGCTATAATTCTTGCCCTGCGGTATATACCTGTCCCTGCCCATCGCTAAGGTAAACCTAACCGAATTGTGATCACTATCACCAAAGTGCTCACCTACATCTAAATCTAACACCTGGCCGGGTTCATTACCCAGTACCAAATCCAATGTGGCATCGCCCCTGGTTGGCCTGTCTACATACTGTGTCAGAAAACCCTCCTGCACACACTGGACAAAAACTGACCCATCTAAAGTACTCGAACTATAGTATTTCCAGTCAATATTTGGAAAGTTAAAGTCCCCCATAACAATTACCCTGTTACTCACGCTCCTGTCGAGAATCATCTTCGCTATCCTTTCCTCTACATCTCTGGAACTATTTGGAGGTCTATAGAAAACTCCCAACAGGGCAACCTCTCCTCTCCTGTTTCTAACCTCGACCCATACTACCTCAGTAGACGAGTCCTCAAACGTCCTATCTGCCGCCGTAATACTCTCCTTGATTAACAATGTCACACCCCTCCCCCCTCTTTTACCATATTTTCTGTTCTTACTGAAACATCTAAATCCCGGAACCTGCAACATCCATTCCTGTCCCTGCTCTACCCATGTCTCCGAAATGGCCACTACATCGAGATCCCAGGTACCAACCCATGCTGCAAGCTCACCCACCTTATTCCAGATGCTCCTGGCGTTGAAGTAGACACACTTTAAACCACGTTCTTGCTTGCCAGTGCCCTCTTGCGTCCTTGTAACCTTATCCCTGACCTCACTACTCTCAACATCCTGTACACTGGAACTACAAATTTAGGTTCCCATCCCCCTGCTGAATTAGTTTAAATCCCCCCGAAGAGCACTAGCAAATCTCCCCCCCAGGATATTGGTACCCCTCTGGTTCAGGTGAAGACCATCCTGTTTGTAGAGGTCCCACCTACCCCAGAAAGAGCCCCAATTATCCAGGAAACCAAAACCCTCTCTCCTACACCATCCCTGCAGCCACGTGTTCAACTCCCCTCTCTCCCTATTCCTCGCTTCGCTAGCACGTGGCACGGGCAATAATCCAGAGATAACAACTCTGTTTGTTCTCGCTCTAAGCTTCCACCCTAGCTCCCTGAATTTCTGCCTTAAATCCCCATCTCTCTTCCTACCTATGTCGTTGGTGCCTATGTGGACCACGACTTGGGGCTGCTCCTCCTCCCCCTTAAGGATCCCAAAAACACTATCCGAGACATCACGAACCCTGGCACCTGGGAGGCAACACACCAACCGTGAGTCTCTCTCGTTCCCACAGAACCTCCTATCTGTTCCCCTAACTATGGCATCCCCAATGACTAATGCTCTGCTCCTCTTCCCCCTTCCCTTCTGAGCAACAGGGACAGACTCTGCGCCAGAGACCTGTACCCCATTGCTTACCCCTGGTAAGTCGTCCCCCCCAACAGTATCCAAAACAGTATACCTGTTGTTGAGGGAAACGGTCACAGGGGATCCCTGCACTGCCTGCTGGTTCCCTCTCCTTCCCCTCACGGTAACCCATCTACCTACTTCTTTTACCTGAGGTGTGACTACCTCCCTATAACTCCTCTCAATAACCCCCTCCGCTTCCTGAATGATCCGAAGTTCATCCAGCTCCAGCTCTCTAACGCGGTTCTCGAGGAGCTGGAGTTGGGTGCACTTCCCGCAGATGCAGTCAGCAGGGACACTCTTGGCGACACTTACCTCCCACATTCTGCAGGAGGAACATTCAACTGCCTTAACCTCCATTCCCACTATTCCAAATTCCCAACAAGTCTACTGAAAACCAAAAAAAAAAAGTCAAAACTTGTTAGCTTAGCAATCCGACAGACAGAACTTTTTTTTTTGGAGAGAGGAGGAGGATGGGTGGGAGACACTACCCGAGTAGTGTTTCGGGTAAAGCAACCGCCCAAATATGTAACCTCACTTACCCGGCAGTCCCGCGTGCGCTCAGCCTATACACGAGAAATGCTCTGCTCCCACTGTTCTCTATCTCTCTCTGTGTGTGCAATCTCCAGTGCAATCACATCCTTCCTATAGCGTGGTGCCCAGAACTGTACACAGTACTCCAGCTGTGACCTAACTAGCGTTTTATACAGCTCCATCATAACCTCCCTGCTCTTATATTCTACGCCTCGGCTAATAAAGGCAAGTGTCCCATATGCCTTCCTAACCACCTTATCTACTTGTGCTGCTGCCTTCAGTGATCTATGGACAAGTCCACCAAGGTCCCTCTGACCCTCTGTACTTCCTAGGGTCCTACCATCCATTGTACATTCCCTTGCCTTGTTAGTCCTCCCAAAATGCATCACTTCACACTTCTCAGGATTGAATTCCATTTGCCACTGCTCCGCTCATCTTACCAGCCCATCTATATCGTCCTGTAATCTAAGGCTTTCTTTCTCACTATTTACAACACCACCAATTTTCGTGTAATCTGCGAACTTACTGATCATACCTCCTATATGCACATCTAAATCATTCATGTACACTACAAACAGCAAGGGTCCCAGCGATACACCACTGGTCAGAGGCATCCACTCGCAGAAATAACCCTTGACCATCACCCTCTGCCTCCTGCCACTAAGTCAATTTTGGATCCAATTTGACAAATTGTCCTGGATCCCATGGGCTCTCACCTTCTTAACCAATCTCCCATGCAGGACCTTATCAAAAGCCTTACTGAAGTCCATGTAGACTACATCAACTGCTTTACCCTCATCTACATATCTAATCACCTCCTCGAAAAATTCAATTAAGTTAGTTAGACATGATCTTCCCTTGACAAAGCCATGCTATTCCTGATTAATCCCTGCCTCTCCAAGTGGAGATTAATCCTGTCCCTCAGAACTTTTCCAATAGTTTCCCTACCACTGACGTTCAACTCACCAGCCTGTAATTACCTGGTTTATCCCTACTACCCTTCTTGAATAATGGTACCACATTCGCTGTAGTCAGTCCTCTGGCACCTCTCCGGTGGCCAGAGAGGATTTGAAAATTTGTGTCAGAGCCCCTGATATCTCCTCCCTTGCCTCACATAACAGCCTGGGATACATCTTATCTTGGGCTGGAGATTTATCCACTTTTAAGCCCGCTAAAACAGCTAATACTTCCTCCCTTTATACACTAATATGTTCAAGTATATCACAGTCCCCCTCCCTGATCTCTACACCTCCATCGTCCTTCTCCAAAGTGAACACAGATGAAAAGTAATCATTTAAAACCTCACTTATGTCATCCGGCTCCACACAAAGATTGCCACTTTGGTCCCTAATGGGCCCTACTCATCCTCTTGCCCTTAATATACTTATAAGACGCCTTGGGATTTTCCTTTCCTTGTTTCATGCCCCCGCTTCGCTCTCCTAATTACTTTTTTTTTTTTTTTTTAAGTGCCACCCTACACTTTCTATACTCCTCTAGTGCCTCCGCTGTTTTCAGCGCTTGGGATCTGCCGTAAGCCTAATTTTTTTTTTTTTTTTAAACTGATGCAATGCTCTATATCCCTCGACATCCAGGGTTCCCTGGGCCTATTAGTCTTACCCTTCACCTTAACGGGTACATGTTGGCTTTGAACTCTCACTATTTCCTCTTTGAATGACTCCCACTGGTCTGTTGTAGACTTTCCTACAAGTAGCTGTTCCCTGTCCACTTTGGCCAGATCCTGTTTTATCATATTGAAATCGGCCTTCCCCCAATTCAGTACCTTTATTTCCAGTCCGTCTTTGTCCTTTTCCATAACTAACTTAAATCTTAGAGTTATGGTCACTATCCCCAAAATGTTCCCCCACTGACATTTCCACCACATGTCCAGCTTCAATCCCTAGGATTAGATCCAGTACTGCCCCTTCTCTTGTAGGACTGTGTACTGGCTCAAAAAGCTCTCCTGTATGTATTTTAAGAATTCTGCCCTCTTTAAGCCTTTTGCACTAAGACTATCCCAGTTGATTTTAGGGAAGTTGAAATCCCCTCATATTATTACATCTGAGATTTGCCTACATATCTGCTCCTCTATCTCTCCGACTGTTTGGAGGCCTGTAGTACACTCCCATCCAAGTGATTGCCTCCTTTTTGTTTAAGTTCTTCCCATTTGGCCTCATTTGAGGATCCAAGATATCATCCCTCCTTACTGCAGTAATCGACTACTTGATCAACAGTGCAATACCACCTCCTCTTTTATCCCCTCCCCTATCACACCTGAAGATTCTATACCCTGGAATATTTAGCTGCCAGTCCTGTCCGTCCCTCAACCATGTCTCTGTGATAGCAATATCATATTCCCATGTGTTAATCAGCGCCCTCAATTCATCTGCCTTACTAGTAAGACTCCTTGCATTAAAATAGATGCAATCCAGCCCTGCATTTTTCACTTGTGCCTTAACAGGTCTATATTTGCTCTGCCTTCCAGACTAACTGTTTCCCTTCTATATTTGACTGTGCATCAACCCCTACTGTACCTCCATTCTGTATCCCATCCCCCTGCCAAATTAGTTTAAACTCCACCCCCCAACAGCACCAGCAAACCTCCCAGCAAGAATGTTGGTCACGTTCCAGTTCAGGTGCAACCCTTGTACCAACTTGTACAGGTCCCACCTTTGCCAGAAACAGTCCCAGTGATCCAGGAAACTAAAACCCTCCCTCCTGCACCATCTCCTCAGCCACATGCTCTATCCTCCTATTCCTATACTCACTAGCACATGGCACCGGGAGTAATCCAGAGATTACAACCTTTGAGGTCCTCCTTTTTAATCTGCTACCTATCTCCCTAAATACTTGTTGTAGGACCCTCTTTCTACCTATGTCATTGGTACCAATGTGTACCACAACCTCTGACTGTTCACCCTCCCCCTTCAGAATGTCCTGCAGCTGCTCCGTGACATCCTTGAGCTTAGCACCAGGGAGGCAACATACCATCCTGGAGTCACATTTGTGGCCACAGGAACACCTATCTGTACCCCTTACGATAGAATCCCCTATCGCTATAGCTCTCCCACTACTTTTCCTCCCCTCCTGTGCAGTTGAGCCACCCGTGGTGCCAGAGTTGGCTCTTGCAGCATTCCTGAGAAGCTATCTCCCCCAACAGTATCCAAAGTGGAAAATCTGTTAGAGAGGGAGATGGACCCAGGGAACTCCTGCACTATCTGCCTAGTTCTTTTACTCTGCCTGGCGGTCACCCATTCCCTTTCTGTCTGAGCAGTCTTTACCTGCAGTGTGACCACCTTCCTGATGTTATCCACGATGATCTCAGACTCGTAGATGCTCCAGTATCTCCAGCCGCCGCTCTAGATCCAAAACGTGGATTTCGAGTAGCTGCAGCTGGAGACACTTCCTGCACACGTGTTCGCCCTGAGCACTGGAAGTGTTCCTTACTTCCCACACTGCACAGGAGGAGAACTCCATGTTGCCAAGCTGCCCTGCCATGACTTACCCTTAATTTATCCCCTTTAATTACCCAAAAATTAGATTATTTATCCTAGGGACCTTGATTCCCTATTAAAAAAAAAATACCCAATATATTTTTTTTAAAACTAACTTTTCCCTTTACTTTAGTTACTTACCCAGCTATTTAGAATTATTCCCCAATAGCAGTGATTCACCAACCAATCAACTTGCAGCTTTCCTGTGACATCACTGTTGGCCTTTTTTTCCCCCAAAGCTCCGGCGCGCTTGAAGAGGTCTGACTGCTCTCACACAGGTCCGAATGCTCTCCGCTCCTGAAGGTAAGTGAAGGCCCAGAGCCTCACGCTGAATTTATCTGCTCCCGGTTCTCAGTATTTCCGCACAGGTCTGACTGCTCTCTGCTCCTGAGGTGGAAAAGCAGGATCCAGTAGGCATAAGTTCAGTGATAACAACTGACTAACTAGTAGGAAGGGGTGAGGCCATGGAGGGATTTGAAAACAAGGATGAGAATTTTAAAATCAAGATGTTGCTTGACCGGGAGCCAATGTAGGCCTGTAAGCATAGGCGTGATAGGTGAATGGGACTTAGTGCGAGTTAAGACATGTGCAGCAGAGTTTTGGATGACCTCAAGTTTACAGAGCATAGAATCTGGGAGACCTTCCAGGAGTGTGTTGGAATAATCAAGACTTTACGTAACTAAGGCATGAATGAGGGTTTCAGCAGCAGATGAGCTGTGATGGGGCAAAGACAGGCAATGTTATGGAGGTGGAAATAGGCAGTCTTAGTGATGGCACGAATATGTGGTCAGAAACTCATCTCGGTGTCATAAGACACAAAGGTTGCAAACAGACTGACTGGTTTAGTCTTAAACTGTTGCCAGGGAGAGGGATGGAGTCAGTAGCTAGGGAAGCAGGTTTTGGAGTGGGGAGCACAAACAATAGCTTCAGTCTTTCAAATTGGAAGGAAGGAGGAAGTTTTTGCTCGTCCAGAACTGGATGTCAGATAAGCAGTCTGATAAGTTAGCAACACTGGAGTCATGGAGAGAAGTGGCAGTAAGGTGGAGCCAGATGTCATCAGCGTAGATATGAAAAGTAATGCTGTACTTTTGGATGATGTCGCCGAGGGGTGGCATGTAGTTGAAAATAGGACCTTTGAGAGGAAAGAGGTTGGAGATAGGGCAGTAGCAGGGTCAAGGGTTGCTTTTTTGAGGGGTGATCACAACAGTTTAAGGAAAGAGGAACAAGACCTGAAGAGAGAGGACTGTTAACAATATGGGCTAACATAGGTGCCTTTAACATACTAAAATGTTGCACGATTCTTCACAGGGATATAACCAAACAAAATTTGACACCAAACCATATAAAGAGATATTAGGATATTAGACCAAAAGCTTGGTCTGTGGTAGGTTTTAAGGAGCATTTAAAGGAAGAAAAAAAAAATGGGAGAGGTGGAGAAGTTTAGGGAGGGAATGCCAGAGCTTAGGGTCTAGGCATCTGAAGGTACGACTGCCAATGGTGGAAATTGGAGTGCGTAAGGGGCCAGAACTGAAGAAGCACACAAGTCTCAGGGTTGTAGAACTGCAGGAGGTTACAGAGCCAGGGAGGAGCGAGGCAAATACAAGGATAAGAATTTTAAATTTGAGGTATTGCCAGACTGGGAGCCAATGTAGCTCAGCAAGCACAGCAGTGATGTATAGACAGGACTTGAGAAATAGGAAGAGGTCTAGGATGGAATTTTGATGGTTTCCAGAAATAAGAGTGCAAGAGCAGTATGCGGGCTGACAGTGCAGCACTGGAGTATCAGTCTAGATTATAAGCTCAAGTCTTTCAAGTGGGACTTGAACCCACTACCTCCTAACTCAGAGGGGAGTGCTATCCGCTGAGCCAAGGATTACACCAGAAAGGAATAGTGGTGGACCATAGGGCAGAAATGTCAGAGGTAGAGGGCAGCAGGTTTCCTTCCATGAAGGAGTCATTAGATTCATTTACATTTACAGCACAGAAGGAGGCCATTCAGCCCATTGAGTGTATGCCAGCTCTCCCTAGAACAATCCAATCAGTCCCATTCACAATAACAAGAAATAGACAGCCCATCAAGCCTGCTCTGTCATTCAATACGATCATGGCTGATATTAGGCTTCAACTCCACTTTCCCACCCATTCGCCATATCCCTTGATTCTGAGAGACCAAAACTCTGTCTATCCCAGCCTTGAATGTATTCAACGATAAAGCATCCACAAGCCTCTGGGGGAGAGAATTCCAAAGATTCACAACCCTTTGAGTGAAATAATTTCTCCTCATCTCAATGCTAAACGATCAGCCCCTTATCCTGCAACTGTGCCCCCATGTTTTAGATTTCCCGACCAGGGGAAACAATCTTGATGTCTAGCCTACCCAGCCCCTTCAGAATCTGGTATGTTTCAATGAGATCACCGCTCAGTTTTCTAACTTCCAGAGAATATAGGCCCAATTTACTCAGCCTCCCATCATAGGGCAACCCCCTCATCCCAGGGACCAATTTAGTGAACCTTTGCTGTACCACCTCCAAAGCAAACACATTCTTTCTTAAATGTGGAGACCAAAACTGCACACAGTACTCCAGATGTGATTTCACCAAAACTCTGTACAGTTGTAGCAAGACTTCCATATTCCTGTACTCCAACCTCCTTGCAATAAAGGCCAACATGCTATTGGCCTTCCTAATTGCATGCTGTACTTGTATGCTAACTTTCTGCATTCCTTGTACAACTGCACCCAAGTCTCTTTGAACAGCAACACTTACAAGTTGCACACCTTTTAAAAATATTCTGCTTTTCTATTCTTATGACCAAAGTGCATAATTTAACACTTCCCTACATTATACTCCATCTGCCATCTTGTTGAGCACTGACTTAACCTGTCTATATCTCTTTGCAGCCTCTCTGTGTTCTCCCCACAGCTTACCTTTCCACCTACCTTTGTATCATCAACAAACATAGATACATTACTCTCTGTATTGTCATTAATATAAATTGTAAATAGCTGAGGCCCAACACTAATCCTTGCCGCATTCCACTTTTCACTGCCTCCCAACTAGAAAATGCCCTGTTTATGACTACTCTTTGCTTCCTGTCCATTAACCAATCCTCTATCTATGCTAATATATTACCCCCAACTCCATGAGCCCTTATTTTGCCTATTAACCTTTTATGTGGCACCTTATTGAAAGTCTTTTGGAAATCCAGGGATACTACATCCACTGGTTTCCCTTTATCTATCCTACTAGTTGCATCCTCAACAAGCTCTAATAGGTTTGTCAAACAGGATTTCCCTTTAGTAAAACCATGCTGACTTGTTCCAATCATACTGTGCTTTTCTAAGTGGATTGTTAAGACTTCCTTAACAATAAATTCCAGCATTTTCCCAACAACTGATGTTAGGCTAACTGGCCTGTAGTTCCCTGTTTTCTCTCTTCCTCCTTTCTTGAAAAGCAGTGTAACATTTGGCAACTTCCAATCTGGGACCATTCCCAAATCTATGGAATTTTGGAAAATTTCCCTGCTCTATCCCCGTAGCCCTGCAAGTTTATTTCCTTCAAGTGCCCATCCAATTTCCTTTTGTCACTGATTGTCCCTGTTTCCACCACCCTTGTAGGCAGTGGGTTCCAGGTCACTAACACTCGCTGCATGAAAATGTTTTTCCTTATATTCCCCCCTGCATCTCTTGCTCCAAACAAAAAGCAGGACAAGTCCAACCCAGCCAATTACTTCCCCCATCAGCCTACTCTCAATCATCAGTAAAGTGATGGAAGGGGTCATCAACAGTGCCATCAAGCGGCACTTGCTTAGCAATAACCTGCTCAGTGACACTCAGTTTGGGTTCCGCCAGGGCCACTCAGCTCCTGACCTCATTACAGCCTTGTTTCAAACATGGACAAAAGGGATGAATTCAGGAGGTGAGGTGAGAGTGACTGCCATTGACATCAAGGCAGCATTTGACTGAGTATGGCATCAAGGAGCCCTAGCAAAGCTGAGGTCAATGGGAATCAGGGGGAAAACCCTCCACTGGTTGGAGTCATACCTAGTGCAAAGGAAGATGGTTGTGGTTGTTGGAGGTTAATCATCTGAGCTACAGGACATCACTGCAGGAGTTCCTCAGGGTAGTGTCCTAGGCCCAACCATCTTCAGCTGCTTCATCAATAACCTTCCTTCAATCATAAGGTCAGCAGTGGGGATGTTCGCTGATGATTGCACCATGTTCAGCACCATTCGTGACTCCTCAGATACTGAAGCAGTCCATGTAGAAATGCAGCAAGACCTGGACAATATCCAGGCTTGGGCTGATAAGTGGCAAGTAACGTTCGCGCCACACAAGTGCCAGGCAATGACCATCTCCAACAAGAGAGAATCTAACCATCTCCCCTTGACATTCAACGGCATTACGATTACTGAATCCCCTACTATCAACATCCTAGGGGCTACCATTGACCAGAAACTGAACTGGAGTAGCCATATAAATACCATGGCTACAAGAGCAGGTCAGAGGCTAGGAATCCTGAGGCGAGTAACTCACCTCCTGACTCCCCAAAGCCTGTCCACCATCTACAAGGCACAAGTCAGGAGTGTGATGGAATACTCTCCACTTGCCTGGATGGGTGCAGCTCCAACATCACTCAAGAAGTTCGACACCATCCAGGACAAAGCAGCCCACATGATTGGCACCCCATCTACAAACATTCACTCCCTCCACCACCGACACACAGTGGCAGCAGTGTGTACCATCTACAAGATGCACTGCAGCAATGCACCAAGGCTCCTTTGACAGCACCTTCCAAACCCGCGACCTCTACCAACTAGAAGGACAAGGGCAGCAAATACATGGTAACACCACCACCTGCAAGATCCCCTCCGAGTCACACACCATCCTGACTTGGAACTATATCGCCGTTCTTTCACTGTCACTGGGTCAAAATCCTGGAACTCCCTTCCTAGCAGCACTGTGGGTGTACCTACCCCAAATGGACTGCAGCGGTTCAAGAAGGCAGCTCACCACCACCTTCTCAAGGGCAATTAGGGATGGGCAATAAATGCTGGCCTGGCCAGCGATGCCTGCATCCCATGAATGAATAAAAAAAAACTTAAATCTGTCCCCTTGATCTTGTACCATCAGCTAATGGGAACAGTTTTTCTTTGTCTAATTTATCTAAACCTGCCATAATCTTGTACACCTCTATCAAAGCTCCCCTCAATCTCCTTTGATCCAAGTAAAACAACCCCACCTCCTCCAACCTAACCTCGTAGCTAAAATCCCTCATCCCTGCAACCATTCTGGTAAATCTCCTCTGTACTCTCTCAAGGACTCTCACATCCTTCCTAAAGTGTAATGGCCAGAATTGGTCGCAATACTCCATAAACTTTATAAAGGATCTGCATAACTTCCCTGCTTTTGTACTCAATACCTCTATTTATGAAACCCAATATCCCATTTGCTTTGCTAACTACTCTCTCAATATGTCCTGTCACCTTCAAAGATCAATTCACATGAACCCCCAGATCTCTCAATGAACAACAATCCTGTAGTTTCATGATCACCATTACTCATACTAGCTTTTTTATTTCAGATTTATTGATTAACATTAAACTCCCACAGTTGCTGTGGTCGGATTTGAACTCACATCTTTGGAGCACTAGTCTGGGCTTCTAGAATACTAGTCCACTAACATTAATATTATGTTATCCTGTGATCAATTGTCAAATGCTGTAGAGCAGTAGAAAAGGATGATGAGGGATAGTTTACTATAATGATAGTCACTGAGGATGTCATTTGTGACTTTGATAAAGTCCATTTCAGTATTGTGACAGTGGCAGAACCCTGATTGGAGAATTTCAAACCAATAGTATCCTCAGCAGCCCACCAGACATGAGAGGGCACTTTGGGACTGACATTTTCACTAGGGCACTTTCGGCACTGGGAGAAGTTCAGGCTGAGACTTTCACCTGCTGCCTTGACTCTGTTGTGACCCTGACTTATTTCTTTACACTAGGGTTCATTAATTATACCACCAAGAGGGAGCTCGCTGATGCGTCACAAATTCGCGACTTCGACCACAGGGTCAGAAGTAAGCAAAGTCACGTTTAAATGGCCTGTGCACCAACTTGAAGATTTTTTCTTGCAAATTGAAAAAAGAAGGAACTTGTTGAGCAGAGAACACTCCAGGGAATTTTAGAGGGGCTGAAGAGAGGGAGACATTCTCATTACTAAGCCCTCTACCTCTGTCATTTCTACCCTATGGTCCATCACAATTCCTCTCTGCCAGAGATGCTGCTTTTTAAATGAAACATTAAACTGAGGCCCTATTCTTTCCTCTCAGGTGGATGTAAAAGATCTCGTGGCACAATTTGAAGAAGAGCAGGGAAGTTCTGGTGTCCTGGCTAATATTTATCCCTCAACCAACATCACTAAAACAGATAACCGGACCATTTATCTCATTGTTGTTTGTGGGAGCTTGCCGTGTGCAAATTGGCTGGTGCATTTCCTACATGACAGCAGTGACTACACTTTAAAAGTACTTAATTGGCTGTAAAGCACTCTGAGGTGCCCTGAGGTCAGGAAAGCTCGGACAGTAGACAAAGAGAGAGGGAAAAGAGAGCAAGAGAAAAACACAGAGACACCAGGCAGTTAGTGCGTGAGAGAGTTAATATTTGTATGTATTTATGTCTATTCATACTACACACCTTCCTGGACTGAGTGGAACCAGTTCATCTACTCACAGGTCTCTGTTAATTATGCTCTATAACCATGTTGTGCAACATTGAACGCTCCTTTGCATTTTCCCTTCAGGAAGGGATACCACAGCCACCAGCTTCGCGGCTCTGCTCACTGGTGTGGGCTCCCTCTCCCCCCATCCCCCACCCACAGCAGAGTTGACAACACATTGTTAGCTCCCAGATGCTTTTTATTCCTCTATTTTTCAGTTGGAGGGTTCCAACGTTTTTCTTTTGTAAATTAGCCAAAAATACATATTATTTGCTTATTGTCACCTTTTCCTAATTTTATTTGTTCTCTAACTTTGCATCATCCACCCCGTCTCCACTTCTCCTATGCCCAAATCAGGAACCTATGTGCTGGAACAAGATTTAGAAAGCTTATATTCTTTTTTAAAATGTATTAAAAAAACTAGCTGAACCAAATTTTTTTTTAAAATTTCTCTAATAACTAATCTCACCTGGCATCACTAAAACAGATTATCTGGTCATTATAGTATTGCTATTTGTGGGAGCTTGCTGTGTGGAAATTGGTTGCCACATTTCCTACAATACAACAGTGACTATACTTTAAAGGACTTCATTGAACGTTAAGTATTTTGGGACATCCTGAAGTTGCAAAGGGTGTTATAGAAATGTAGGTTCTTTCTTTAATTTAAAATATAATTTCCCCACTGGTACCAGATCACACATGGCACATTAATCATGAAATTAGATAAACATAGCAAGCAGAACATCACTGGGAAAAGAACATGCAAAATTCAGTTACCTTAGCTGGGAATATTCCTTTGAGCTGAATGATGCACTAAAGGCCAGAGTCAGAGGAACGGATAGTTGGGAGGAGAGCAGGTGGCTGTTTGTAGGGCTGGAGGATGTTACAGAGATTACAGAGATAGGGAGGGGCAAAGCCATGGATGGATTTAGGCACAAGGATGAGGATTTTAAACTGGAGGTTTAAAGAGCCACTGTACTTCAGTGAGGACAGGAAGGATAGGTGAGCAGGCAGCTGCAACTCGCACTCTGTTGGGATTATGCCCAGTCAGAGAATGTACGTTAGCATGTGCTATAAATTCACATTTAATGGGAACTGAGTTGAGACAGTCCATTACAACCAGCAGAGGGAGAAGGCCTGGATTAAAACCCAGACTCGAAAGGAGAAAGAACTGCAACCTTGGGTGGAATCTTGGCTACCCTGCAGAGGCAGGGTTGGAGGTGGGACCAGGAGTAAAATCTGAACAGGGTGTGTCAGGTTGGCTCCTTGATGCATTCCCACTTCTGAGCAATCATGCCTGAAACTGGGTCAACATGGCAATGGAAGGTAGCCAATTAAGCCACTTTAGGGACTAACTGGGGGCAAGTTCCTGATGCCGCCAGGATCTTGCCAATGTTAGACAAGCCCCCCCCCCCCCCCCGCCTCCCCCCCCCTCCCCGCTGAGGCTGAAGCCCAACAGGTATCAGGAAGCAGTCTCCCAGTGTCAAGATGGGAGAGGTGGGGCTAATTAACGCCACCACTCAATCCTCCCATCCCAGAGCCGCAGGGATCAGACAGCCTCAGCTGCGGCCACAAACCAGATTCCCCCTCCAAAATGATGGCCTGACAGCTGTGGCTATTCTTTAATTTTTAATTTGCAGAAGGCTTCAGATAAAGCCTCCGTTTTGAGGCACACTCGCATTCCCCTACCTGCATCAGCAGCACCCAACTCTCCCAGGGGGGCTGCCAACTGTCCAGAGCATCAGATCCTCTGATTGGGCCTCCCGCCTTGGGAACCCATCCACACTTTTAATTGGACAGTGAAAAGGAGGTGTCCTTTAAATTGGCCGCCTCATGTAAGATTGCAACACCATTCAGCCAGCCAACACCATCGGTTCCCAACAGCAGAAAAATTTCAGAGGTGATAGAATTACATCCCTTGAATGTTGCAAGGAGCATGATTTGATTACCAGTCAATCTGCCAATCAAAAATGTATCATTTCGGTTTTTCTTCAATATCGAGGAAAACAACTTGTCTCCACTGCTGGAAGCTGTTAACTACACGTCTCCACATACCTGTCTCCTGCAGCATGTGGAAGATTAACAGATCCCCCTACCTGCTTGTTAGACCAACCATCACTACAGACAATTTGGAAGGGAGAAGGACCAAATGAGTTACTGTATGAAAAAAAGTTGTTATTTTTTTCTTAATTGCGATAAGGCTTACACCTTTAAAGCAAACAGACACTCACATACATACTCACCCACACATGCACACATACTCATAAACACACACTCACGCATATTAAGCTGTTGTAATGAGGGCAAACATGGCAGCCATTCTGCATACAATACGATCCCACAAACAGAGCAGAGGCAATGATCAGTTCATGTGTCTTTGTGGTACTGGTTGAGGGTGGAATGTTGTCCAGAATAAGAGGAACAATCCCAATCTTCAAATCGTGCCATGGAATCTATAATGTCTGCATGAACAGGCAGGCAGCAGCAATTAATCTGACTCCCAGCACCACCAACAATGGATCAAAGTTGCTGTAAGCAGAGTTTCTCTTCTCAGGTGTCACTTTGCACAATTTCCAACTATGCCATTATCGGGGGGTCAATGTAATATATACCAAAGAGCTGAATGTAGCTCTCAAGTGATTGATTCACAGGTCAGCTGGGCTGGGTCTTTTTGGAAATGTAGGCAGTGTTGGCAGTCAAATAATACAAGGTCATGAGAATAATGGAATACAAGGGAGTACAAGAGTTAGGAGAACCATTCAAGTCGTAATGCCAAAAATAACAGTGTATTCTACCTAAGTAGCATCAGTAATGATGATCATGTAACTACCGGATTCATGTGAAAACGCATTTGGTTCACTAATGTTATTCAGGGAAGAAAATCTGCCATTCTTACCCAGCCTGGCCTATATGTGAGTCCAGACACACAACTATATGGTTGACTCTTAACTGCCCTATGAAATGCCAAGCAAACACACATTTGTCAAGAAGGTGGTTCACCATCATCTCCTTAAGGGCAATTAGGGGTGGGCAATAAAGGCTGGCCTTGCCAGCAACACCCAGATCCCATGAGTAAATAAAAAGAATTAACCCATACAAGCAATCATGAACTGAATAGTTTGAATATTAAAAACTACAATATGGAGCTTGAGAATCTTATTAACATCCCCTGAACCCAAGATCTGGCTTGACCTTCAGACACGCGCTTCTGCCTGCATCACAGGTCTGTGCATTCCACCTTATGCCTTTATTTAACGTGTAAGAAACAAAGATTGGATAAAATGACAGAAGGGAGAAAAATAAAATTAATGAAGTGCTGGAAAACGGATAAACAAAGATAATTAAAAGAATCTGAAGTGTTGGTATGACAACATATTGTTTGCGAGATCCAAGAGTGAGTCTGATACATCAGGCCTGCTGCTTCCTGAGAAAGAGTGAGGTCATCTCAATTTCAACCTAGCTACAGAGGGAGGCAGCGGTCTCAGAGCAGGACTCCAGCCCTGCCCTATTGGCTGACTGGGGTGTTTGCAACACTTCAGGAGGGAGAGAAAGGGCAAAATAACACAATCAACAATAAATCAAAAAAAGAAAGAAATATGCAATGGCTATTTTAAAATCCTATGTGACGTTCTGCATCAACGTATGATTTCATCTGTCCTCAAAGACTTTGCTAAATTCTTCTGACTTTCACTGAAGCCGAGTCCATGAGCAACGTTTGGCCAGCTACTTAAAGTTGCTTCAGATTGATAGATTTACTCTGTGGAAATTCCATTCCCTTCCCTCCTTGACATCCCCACCCCACACCCAGGCCCTGAGGTTTGTTTGACTATAATTGAACATAAAGAGCAATCAAGTACTAGTACGCAGATACGGAGTGGGAATTTCCAATTTCCTGTCACAGTCTCTGAATGGGTTCAACAGAGACCCGAGAGATGTCTTGAACAGCCTTTTGTACCGCGAAACATGAGTTTGATGGGGAAATCCCAGCATCCTTTCATTTGGTGTTAAGGACAATGAGATCTCTAAATTTTTCAGTTGCGATTGTCATTTTGTTCTCTTATTAAATTCATTGAGGTTAACAGCTACACATAATAATTTAAAGAGTGAGACTGGAATGAAGGGAAACCTGTTCCTGCCTTTGTGTTCATCGATGGGTAATGGAAACATCAGCATTTGAATTTTAATAGTGTTTGCCGGCAGAAGTTAAGACAAGTGAGCATGTCACACAAATGCTATTTCAGATTCAGCAAAGCACCTTTATCACTATCATTTAACATCTCTTATGTCTCCTGACAGATCAGATTACAAGATAAGCGCATAACTTGAATAACTGTGGAAAACCAGCCTTACAATATCGTTGAAGGAGAATTACTCAACTCTCTGTCTTTCTTCAGGGTTCTGTTGAGTTCATCTCCACCCCTCTTACAATTGGAATGTAATTGTCGTGAAGGGCAATTTATTGTAATTACACATTTCCTGTTTGATTTTCACCTTGCAATATAGCTGAAACATCACCCCTCATAAACACTTCATGAAAACACTTGTACCAGCACAGTGCAAGAATATTGGAAAAAGGTTTAGGTGTGATGATTAATCATCCGTTGAAAGAATTCTCGTCGACACCCTGACACTTGAGGTAGAAATTTGTTTGGGCTGGTATTGGATCACCCTTAAAGCTCACTTCTTTGGCCAAGCTTGGTATCCAACCTGTTAGTCAATTCAACTGACTGCAACGGAATGCAATACTCAGTAGGACGTATAACAGTTGGCAGGCGCAATATCACCAATTTCTGCATTATCTTGGTGGATCACTATCCCAATGTGTATTTTTAAAATTTGTTCATGAGACATAAGCATCGCTGGCAAGGCCAGCATTTATTGCCCATCCCCAATTGCCCTTGAGAAGGTGGTGGTGAGCCAGCTTCTTGTATCATTGCAGTCCATGTGGTGTAGGTATACCGACAGTGCTAGGGAGGGCGTTCCAGAATTTTGACAGTGACAGCGAAGGAATGGCGGTATAGTCTGACTTGGGGGGGTGGTGTTCCATTCACTTGCTCCCTTGTTCTTCTCGGTGGTCGAGGTCGTGGATTTGGAAGGTGCTGTTGAAGGACTCTTGGTGAGTTGCTGCAGTGCGCCTTGTAGATCAGGCTTCGCCAAACATTTCTTTAGTGAGAGCTATTTCTGATAAAGAAAAAAATCACGAACCATCCCCCCTGCTCACACCGCATTTCCGCTTGCTTCAATCCCCATTCCCACTTGCTCTGATCCCCCCACTCGCTCCCCCAACTCGCTCCCCCCAGCTTGCTTCCCTGCTCTGCTTGTTTCCCCTTCTGCTCACTCCCTCCCCATCACCTGCTCCTCCCGCTGCTCGCTTGTCCTATTGTGACATCGGTACCTGGTGATGTCAGTGCATGGTGATGTCAGTGCGTGGTGATGTCAGTGCACAGTGATGTTAGTGCACAGTGATGTCAGTACACATGATGTCATGGGTGGTGACGTCAGGATGCGCAAACGCAGATTAATGCTGGTAGGATGACGTGGGTGATCGGATTGTGTTGTCAGAACCATTATGCATGCTACTCAAAGGCCAGCGCAAGTTATCTGTAGCTCATGTTCGATGTGTTGGCAATCCCTGTTGTAGATTGTACACACTGAAGTCACTGTGGGTCGGTGGTGGAGGGGTTTTAAGTTACTGGAAGGGGGGCCGATCAAGCGGACTGCTTTGTCTTGGATGGTGTCAAACTTCATGAGTGTTGTTGGAGCTGCACTCATCCAGACAAGTGGAGAGTATTCCATCACACTACTGACTTGTGGCTTGTAGATGGTGGACAGGCTTTGGGAGTCACAAGGTGAGTTACTCACCACAGAATTTCCAGCTTCTGTCCTGCGTTTGTAGCTACAGTATTTATATGGCTGCTGCAGTTAAGTTTCTGGTCAATAGTAGCCCCCACAATGTTGATGGTGGGGGATTCAGCAATGGCAATGCCGTTGAACATCAAGGGGACATTGTTAGACTCTCTTGTTTGAGATTGTCATATCCAGGGCAATGAATTTAAAACAATCTTTAAAGCTCTTTGGTAAAATCAATTCTAGAATATATAAAAGTAAGCACTGTTATTATGTATCATTTTTAAGGATAATTAAAGTCAGTTTTTTCTCACCTGTTTAGAATTAATAGTAGCCTTCAAAAGGGAATTGGAAAAATGCTTGCTGGAGAAAAAAAATCAGAGATATGGGGAAAGAGTGGGGAAGTGGGATTAGCAAGGGGTGATGATGGTGTGGGGTAATGTCATTGAGCTAGTATTCTAGAGGCCCTGGTTATTGCACTGGGGACGTGGGTTCAAATCCTACCATGGCAGCTGTTGGAATTTCAATTAATTGATTTTTAAAAACTGGAATTAAATGCTAGTCTCAGTAATAGTGCCATGAAAACTATCATCAGTTGTTGTTAAAAACCATCTGGTTCAGCAATGTCCTCCAAAAAAGGTAATCTGCTGTCCTTACCTGGTCTGGCCTACATGTGACTCTTAACTGTCCTCTGAAATCACCTAGTAAGCCCCTCAGTTGTTAAGGCCAATTAGGACTGGGCAACAAATGCTGTTGTTGCCAGTGATGCCCACATCCCATGGAAGAATGTTTTAAAAACTGCATGCTTCTTTGTAAGAGCTGGTAGACAGTCAATGGGATATGGTGGACTATTCCATGTTTCTGTGAAATACCCTAGGATTTTTCCAGATTTTGTTTTGTGTGCAATGATATCACCAAGATGTAGCTGAAGAAGGGAACAGGGCTTGTTTGACTTCTGATGTGATTGTCCAGGGTGGAAAGAGAAACATTTGGTAGAGATGCTCTGGCTAATTAAAATGTTTGAGATGTTTAAAGGTGTTGATAGGGTAAATGGTGAGAAACTACTTCCTCTGGTAGGGGAGTCCAGAATAGGATAAGAATAAAAATTAAAACTAAGCCATTTAGAAGCATATTTTCACACAAATAGGAGTGGAAATCTAGAACTCTCACCTCCAAATTTAGGACCCATTCCAGATATGACTTTGCCCTGAGTAGAGCAGAAGTCATGCTCAGAATTATCTGGTCTACATGCAGCTTAACCAGCAGTCCTTATAGCAACCACTACAAGCCCCAAACAAAATGATACATTTTAAAAACATACTTAATGTGGAAATGCTCAGCAGGTCTGGCAGCATCCGTGGAGAAAGAAACAGAGTTAATGTTTCAGCTCTGTGACCTTTCATCAGCATGGTCACAAACCTAAAGCGTTAACTCTGTTTCTCTCTCCACAGATGCTGCCAGACCTACTTAGTATTTCCAGCACTTGCTGTTTTTATTTCAGATTTCCAGCATCCACAGTATTTTGCTTTTATTATACTTAATGTGGAGTCAGGAGGAGCAGTAGTGTTCCTCCCAGCTCCTTAGCACTCTCCTCCAACACCCCATCCCCACCACCAGGACTTGCCTTGGAGCTGCTGCTAGCGAGGCAGCTGGTCCAGAATTGCAGGCGACCAGCACGATGAGTTGCCCCCGAGGGAATGACTGCAGCCAGCGGCTTGTCCAATTTTGCGTAGTCTTCAGGTTGGCCTCTTCTGGCACTTGCACCTGATTCACACCTAAAACTGGTGCAAGCCCCCCAATACCTCAAAGCACATGACATTAAACAGGAAAAGGTTCCAGTGATGTGTCAAAAGAGTGAAGAGTTTTGAGAAGGTTTTGAAAGCAGGGTGGGAGGTTAAAAGGCACAATGAACTAGGGAGGGAGGTCCGAAGAGCAAGAGCAGAGTGCATGACCAGTGCAGAGACAGCAAAGGACAAGAAGTAACCTAGTGGTACACAAACCAAGTGGAGGAGGCCACTAAAGTAGGGTGATCACTATTCAATGAGTGCTGGAAGAGGTCATTGAGGTAGAGTGGGTGAGGCTAAAATGAGAATGAAAATTTTCAGGTCAGCACGCTGGCACAGAGAGAACCAGGGAGAACCTGGAGAGGACAAGGTTGATGGGAGTATGGGACTTTGTCTGAGTGAGCATGCAGACTGCAATATTTTGGAAACAAAGCAAAATAGGGAAGGAAGCTAACTCTAGATCAGTTTCTGACTCAGTTTAAAGTGACAGTCAGGGAGGTTGATGGAGGCAAAGTGCAAGACAAGCAATTATTGGTGAGAGCAAAAGAGCATGGCAGGAATTTTAGATCCATGGATGTCTCGCTATGTGACAGTCAGATAGAAGGTGTAGCAGTGGGCTTTGGATCAATAAAGGAGGCAGAAAAGTATTGCCACATTTTATTAGCCTATGGAACTGACTCAGTGCTTCCAAAAGATATTCCCACGGATTAGCAAATAAATGGTGAAGGGGTAGTCCCCAAGGACAGATATTCGAAGCATACCTGAGATAATCATGCAAGCAGAAGAGGTGATGCCTTTGGAAGCAATGCAATTTCTGCATTATGATAGGTATGAGTGGAACCAGTCTGTGGTTGGAGGAGGATGTGTGATCAAGAAGAATGAGAAAAGCGGTCACAGTCTTTTGTGACCTTGAACAGTACAGTCTCTGTGCTATGGGCAAGGTGGAAGCCAGATTAGAAAATCTCAAATAATGGCAGCATTGCTGCATGATAATGACACATTTCAAAACTTTGGAAAGAAAGGGAAGATTGGAGATGGGTTTGGTAGTGGAGTGAATGGAAAGACTGAGTGGATTTTCTGAAGAGATGATAACAGCAATCTCGAAGGAAGGAGAAAAAAGATAGATTGATGATGTTAAACGTTGTGTGATTAGGAACTGGAACAGAGATTGAGGGATACCATCTGCCTTTGCCACTCTTGCTGGACCTTTCTCTATTACATT
The DNA here is from genome assembly GCF_036365525.1 of Heterodontus francisci. Classification (NCBI taxonomy): domain Eukaryota; kingdom Metazoa; phylum Chordata; class Chondrichthyes; order Heterodontiformes; family Heterodontidae; genus Heterodontus; species Heterodontus francisci. The sequence goes on from NC_090395.1 coordinate 33,578,094, forward strand.
TCCCACTCTGCTCATTGATCTCTCTCCATCCTCTGTCTCTGTTTCAATGTTCCAACCCCAAACGATCCAAAAAAAGTTTAAAACAAACCGTGTGCTGAAGTCTGTAGTGCCTTGCGCTTTTACCTCGACATCTGAATTTTCGACACCCAATTCTCTTGGGGTCCCAACTTCAAATCATCATGATTCTGGAAGAGGAAATGCCCGCCCAAGCTGATTGACTTGGTGCCAGTGAAGACTATGTGGAGACTGAGAAAGTGAAGCAAGGTCCACGTGGAGAATAAATCTTCATACGTGCAGTAGTGCAGGAGGAAGCAATCCCTTTTCTTTACTTACAGAGCAAGCAGGTTAAAGAAACATACCAACAGATTCTATCTCTAGATTGTCACCACCACTGTCTCAGAGCACACAAAAGAAAGAACTCAGCCCATATGTCAGAGTTCTGAGAAAATGTCAAAGACCTGAAACGTGTTAACTCTCCCTTCTCCACAGATGCTGCTTGACCTGCTGAAGGTTTCCAGAATTGTTTGTTTTAATGTCAGAAACTAGATACACTTGTAATTGCAAGATTTTCTTTTAATATTGTGGAACTGACGTGTTGCCACATATTCTATGATTTCTCAATGTGATGCACTCAGAGGTGAGATTCCTCCTGCCCTTCTTCTATACTGCACAGTAACATTGCTATACAGACATCTATTACTGCAGCCAAAGATAAATATGGATGTAATGTTTGGAAATTATCCATTTTCCTTATGAATCTTGGAATGGTTTTCCATGTTAAAGGTGTTAGATAAGTGCAAGTTGTTTTTGTAATGTTATGGCCCTGAGAAATATTTATTTTCCATTCGCCTTGCAGACAGTGAAATATTTTAACCTACTCTAAGGCAGCTTAAATTTCACACATTGGGGTAGATTTTGACTTTGTGCCAGAGTGTAACATGGGTGATGGCTGGTTGGCAGCGTATTTTACACCTGTCCCATTTTTTAATTTCCAGTGATGTCAATGGACTCCCTATTACCGGTTTGACAACAAACTACCCCACTGGATCTCGCTAAACCTCCAGATACAGGAGCTGCGTGCAAACATGTTCTGCCTAGTTTAAGATAATGTGAAATTTCAGACTGGCAGGAATTTAATCAAAACCCAGTTTTCCACTCAATTTTCAGATTCCCGCCTGATGGAAAATGAACAGAGAATTTACTGACACTGGAGAGATTGCCTCTATCCCCATAAACCCCCACCACCCCCACAACGCCCCCCCAACCACCCTCCGAACCTCCACCCAGCTAATCTCCTATATTAACTCTTATATATCTAAATGCCAGTCTGTATCCTTTTTTATATATTTTTATAAATAAAAATAAAAAGTAAATTAAAAAAATAAAAGTAATAAATAAAAAATTAAATTAAAAAACCAGCTCCAGGATACAGTATTATGTATTTCTGTGGAATTATTGAAAAAGTAGTGTTTAATAATGTGCAAACAGCAGTAAATGAACGGAATAGTGTCTTTTAACATGGCACGACAATTATTTTTGAACAGGCATATTTGATATTCCAGCTCAGTCAGCTGCCAATAAAAGTACTACATTTTTACCACTGTATTAAAGGCCTGAAACGAAATGCAAACCCGCCACAACTCTGACAGTCTGACAGGGTGGTGCTAATATTATAAATTAGGCCAGGGCCCATATATAAGTCCTGGCCTCATCTTGCAGTTTTTAAAAATATTTTTCTACGTGTGTGAAAGTCGCTGGCTAGGTCAGCATTTATTTCCCATCCCTAATTGCCCTTGAGAAGCTGCCTTCTTGAACCACTGCAGCCCTTGGGGTGTAAGTACACCCACAGTGCTGTTAGGAAAGAAGTTCCAAGATTTTGCCCCAACGACAGTGAAGGAATGGTGATATCAGTCCAAGTCAGGATGGTGTGTGGCTTGGAGGGGAACTTGCAGGTGGCAGTGTTCCCATGCATTTTCTGCCCTTGTCCTTCTAGGAGGTAGAGATTGCGGGTTTGGAAGTTGCTGTCAAAGGAGCCCTGGTGAGTTGCTGCAGTACATCTTGTAGACGGTACACACTGCTGCCGCTGTGTGTTGGTGGTGGAGGAAGTGAATGTTGGTGGATTGGGTGCCAATCAAATGGGCTGCTTTATCCTGGATGGTGTCGAGCTTCTTAAGTTGGAGCTGCACTCATCCAGGCAAGTGAAGGGCATTCCATCACACTCCTAACTTGTACCTTGTAGATGGTGAACAGGCTTTGGGGAGTCAGGAGGTGAGTTACTCACTGCAGGATTCCTAGCCCCTGACCTTGCTCTTGTAACCACATATTTGGCTGGTCCAGTTCAGTTTCTGATCAATACTGGCCCCCAGGATGTTGATAGTGGGGGAATTCCATGATGATAATGCCAATGAATGTCAAGGGGAGTGGCTGGATTCTCTCTTATTGGAAATGGCCATTGCCTGGCACTTGTGTAGTGTGAATATAACTTACCACTTATCAGCCTAAGTCTAAATGTTGTCCAGGCCTTGCTGCATATGGACACGGACTGCTTCAGTATCTTCAATGTCTCAAATGGTACTGAACATTGTGCAATCATCAGTGAACATCCCCACTTGTGACCTTATGATGGAGGGCCTAGGACACTACCCTGAGGAACTCCTGGGACTGAGATGATTGACCTCCAACAACCACAACCATCTTCCTTTGTGTTAGGTATGACTCCAGCCAGCGGAGAGTTATCCCCCGATCCAGATTTTCTAGGGCTCCTTGATGCCACACTTGGTCAAATGCTGCCTTGATATCAAGGGCAGTCACTCTCACCTCATTTCTGGAGTTCAGTTCTTTTGTCCATGTTTGGACCAAGGCTGCAATGAGGTCAGGAGCTGAGTAGCCCTGGTGGAACCCAAACTGAGTGTCAGTGAGCAGGTTATTGCTGAGTAGGTGCCACTTGATAGCACTGTCGACGACACCTTCCATCACTTTGCTGATTATTGAGAGTAGACTGATGGGGCAGTAATTGGCCGGGTTGGATTTGTCCTTTTCCTTGTGAACGGGACATACCTGGGCAATTTTCCACATTGTCAGGTGGATGACAGTGTTGTAGCTGTACAGGAACAGCTTTGCTAGGGGCGCAACCAGTTCTGGAGAGCAAGTCTTCAGTATTATTGCCGGAATGTTGTCAGGGACCATAGCCTTTGCAGTATCCAGTACCTTCAGTAATTTCTTGATATCACGTGGACTGAATTGAATTGGCTGAAGACTGGCATCTGTGATACTGGGGACCTCAAGGGGAGGCCGAGATGGATCATCCATTCAGCACTTCTGGCTGAAGATGGTCACAAATGGTTCAGCCTTGTCTTTTGCACTGATGTGCTGGGCTCCCCCAAGATTGAGGATAGTTCAAAAAGAACAAAGAACAAAGAACAGTACAGCACAGGAACAGGCCATTCGGCCCTCCAGGCCTGCGCCAATCTTGATGCCTGCCTAAACTAAAACCTTCTGCACTTCCGGGGCCCATATCCCTCTATTCCCATCTTATTCATGTATTTGTCAAGATGTCTCTTAAACGTCGCGATCGTATCTGCTTCCACCACCTCCCCTGGCAGCAAGTTCCAGGCACTTACCACCCTCTGTGTAAAAAACTTGCCCCGCACATCCCCTCTAAACTTTGCCCCTCTCACCTTCAACCTATGTCCCCTAGTAACTGACTCTTCCACCCTGGGAAAAAGCTTCTGACTATCCACTCTGTCCATGCCGCTCATAACTTTGTAAACCTCTATCATGTCACCCCTCCACCTCCGTCGTTCCAGTGAAAACAATCCGAGTTTTTCCAACCTCTCCTCATAGCTAATGCCCTCCAGACCAGGCAACATCCTGGTAAACCTCCTCTGTACCCTCTCCAAAGCCTCCACGTCCTTCTGGTAGTGTGGCAACCAGAATTGCACACAATATTCTAAGTGTGGCCTAACTAAGGTTCTGTACAGCTGCAACATGACTTGCCAATTTTTATACTCTATGCCGTGACCGATGAAGGCAAGCATGCCGTATGCCTTCTTGACTACCTTATCCACCTGCGTTGCCACTTTCAGTCACCTGTGGACCTGTACGCCCAGATCTCTCTGCCTGTCAATACTCCTAAGGGTTCTGCCATTTACTGTATACCTCCCACCTGCATTCCAAAATGCATTACCTCACATTTGTCCGGATTAAACTCCATCTGCCATTTCTCCGCCCAAGCCTCCAACCAATCTCTATCCTGCTGTATCCTCTGACAATCATCACTATCCGCAACTCCACCAACCTTTGTGTCAGACTAATCAGACCAGCTACATTTTCCTCCAAATCATTTATATATACTCCAAATTTATTTGTGGAGCCTCCTCCTCCTGTTAGTTGTTTAATTGTCCACCACCATTCACAACTGGATGTGGCAGGACTGCAGAGCTTAGATCTGATCTGTTGGTTGTGGGATTGCATAGCTCTGCCTATTGCATGCTGCTTCCACTGTTTGGTCTGCATGTAGTCCTGTGTTGTAGTTTCACCAGGTTGACACTTCATTTTTAGGTATGTCTGTGCTGCTCCTGGCATGCCCTCCTGCATTCTTCATTGAACCAGGGTTGATCCCCCAGCTTGATGGTAATGGTAGAGTGGGGAATATGCCAGACCATGAGGTTACAGATTGTGATTGAGTACAATTCTGCTGCTGCTGATGGCCCACAGCACCTGATGGATGCCCAGTTTTGCATTGCTAGATCTGTTCGAAATCTATCCCATTTAGAATGTTGGTAGTCCCACATAACATGATGGAGGGTATCCTCAATGTGAAGACGAGACTTTGTCTCCACAAGGACTGTGCAGTGGTCACTCCTACCAATACTGTCATGGACAGATGCATCAGTCAGGATGAGGTCAAGGTTTTTCCCTCTTGTTGGCTCCCTCACCAACCTCCGCAGACCCAGTCTAGCAGCTAAGTCCTTTAGGACTCAGCCAGCTCGGTCAGTAGTGGTGCTACTGAACTACTCTTGGTGATGGACATTGAAGCCCCCCACCCAGAGTACATTCTGTGCCCTTGCCACCCTCACTGCTTCTTTCATGTGATGTTCAACATGGAGGAGTACTGATTCATCAGATGTGGGGGGGGGTGGGTGGCGGTCAGTGGTAATCAACAGGAGGTTTCCATGCTCATGTTTGACCTGATGCTATGAGACTTCAATGCTGAAGACTCCCAGGGCAACTCCCTCCCGACTGTATACCACTGTGCCGCCACCTCTGGTGGGTCTGAGCTGTGGTGGAACAGGACATACCCAGGGATGGTGATGTCTGGAACATTAGCAGTAAGGTGTGATGCTGTGACTATGGCTACAACAGGCTGTTGCTTGACTAGTCTGTGGGACAGCTCTCGCAATTTTGGCACAAGCCCCCCGATGTTAGTAAGGAGGTCTTTGCAGAGTCAACATGGCCCAGTACCTGGGTCGATTCCGGGTAGTCCATCCAGATTCATTCATTTTAGACTTTTCTTCAGCGGTTTGGTACAATTGATTGGCTTGCTAGGCGATTTCAGAGGGCATGTAAGAGTCAACCATATTCCTGTGGGTCTGGAGTCACATGTATGCCAGACCAGGATATGCGTGAGGTTATCCATTTTGTTCGGAAGAATAGAAAGGCAAATTATTAAATAAATGGAAAGAAACTTCAGAGTGCTTCGACGCAGAGGGATCTGGGTGTCCTCGTGCATGAATCGCAGAAAATTAGTCTGCAGGTGCAGCAGGTAATAAGGAAGGCAAAAGGAATTTTGGCATTTATTGCTAAAGGAATAGAGTATAAAAGTAGGGAAGTGTTGCTGCAACTGTATAAGGCATTAGTGAAACTGCACCTGGAGTATTGCGTACAGTTTTGGTCCCCTTACTTGAGGAGGAATGCAGTTGCATTGCAGCAGTTCAGAGGAGGTTCACTAGATTGATTCCAGAGATGAGGGTTTTGTCTTATGAAGAGAGATTGAGCAGTTTAGGCCTTTACTCTCTAGAGTTTAGAAGAATGAGAGGAGATCTAATTGAGGTATATAAGATGATTAAGGGGATTGACAAAGTAGACGTAGAGAGGATGTTTTCTCTGGTGGGGCAATCTAGAATGAGAGGTCATAGTTTTAGGATAAGGGGTATCAGATTTAAAACAGAGATGAGGAGAAATTACTTCTCTCAAAGGGTTGTGAATCTGTGGAATTCACTACCCCAGAGTGCAGTGGATGCCAGGACATTGAGTAAATTTAAGGAGGAGATAGACAGATTTTTAATTAGTGAAGGTTTGAAGCGTTATGGAGAATGGGCAGCAAAGTGGAGTTAAGGCCGAGATGAGATCAGCCATGATCGTATTGAATGGCGGGGCAGGCTCAAGGGGCTGATTTGCTTACTCCTGCTCCTAGGTCTTATGTAAGACATATTTCCTTCCCGAAAGGACATTAGTGAACCAGATGGGTTTTTATGACAATCAACAATGGTTTCCATTGCTGGTTCCAGATTTATTAATTGAATTTAAATTCCACCAGCTGCCATGGTGGGATTTGAAACCCTGTCCCCAGAGCATTAGCCTGGCCTCTGGATTACTAGTCCAGTGACATTACCTCTATGCCATTGCCTCCCTTCCATGGGGTCTTGTAAGGGGTGTAAACTCCACCCACCTCAACCAAAGCTAGACGCATAGGAGAGGGTGTGTCCAGTGGCTGGAACTCCCAGATGGTGCGTTTGCATTTTACCCCATCTGGTGGGACCTCAGTTGCATGATTATGCCAATGGAAAGCAGCTATATTAGCCAGCAAAGATGGGGTCCCCGAACACATTGGAATTTAAAAATTTCTCTTGGCCCCTTTATTCCATGCTCAGAAAATGATTCCTGGAGAATCAGTCACCCCCCCACCCATGAGCTGGCACATTCCACTGCATTTTTCAGCATCCCAAGGCAGGCATGCCCATGGAATGCATCTCTACTGGCACGTGTGGGCAGCAGGGGCATTTAAATGGCATGACCTCCCTGACCCTGCGAAATTTGGGAAGGGTCAGTCGCAGAGATCACCACCGAATAGATCCCAGTATTAAGTCAGGTTCAAAATTCCAGGCGTAGTCAGGACCTCCCACTTTAAAAGACAGATACTATTTGACCACCATCATTTTCTGCAGTCATTAGAGAGTGCCCCAAATATCAGCAAGGTCTATCAGCTGATCATAGAATGGTTACAGCACAGGAGGCCATTTGGCCCATCATGTTGGTGCCAGCTCTCTGCAGGAGCAACTCAGCTAGTCCCACTCCCCTGCCCTTTCTCTGTAACCCTGCAAATATTTTCTCTTCAGGTGCTTATCTAATTCCCTTTTGAAAGCTACAATTGAATCTGCCTCCAGCACACTCTCAGGCAGCGCATTCCAGATCCTAACCAATCGCTGCATAAAAAGGTTTTTCCTCATGTCGCCGTTGCTTCTTTTGCCATTCACCTTAAATCTGTGCCCTCTTGTTCTCAATCCTTCTACCAATGGGAACAGTTTTTCCCTATCTACTCGGACCCGGGTTCGATTCCGGGTACTGTCTGTGTGGAGTTTGCAAGTTCTCCCTGTGTCTGCGTGGGTTTTCTCCGGGTGCTCCGGTTTCCTCCCACAAGCCAAAAGACTTGCAGGTTGATAGGTAAATTGGCCATTATAAATTGTCACTAGTATAGGTAGGTGGTAGGGAAATATAGGGACAGGTGGGGATGTTTGGTAGGAATATGGGATTAGTGTAGGATTAGTATAAATGGGTGGTTGATGTTCGGCACAGACTCGGTGGGCCGAAGGGCCTGTTTCAGTGCTGTATCTCTAATCTAATCTAATCTACTCTGTCCAGATCCCTCATGATTTGAACACTTCTATCAAATCTCCTCTTAACCTTCTCTTCTCTGAGGAGAAAACTTCAGCTTCTCTAATCTATCCACATAACTGAAGTCCCTCATTCCAGGAATAATTCTCATAAATCTTTTCTGCCCCCCTCTCTAAAACCTTCACATCCTTCCTAAAGAGTGGTGCCCAGAATGGGACACAATACTCCCATTGAGGCAGAACCAGTATTTTATAGAGGTTCACCATAAATTCCTTGCTTTTGTACTCGGCTGCGTTTGCTGAATTCCATATGCCTTATTAACTACTTTTTCAATCTGCCCTGAACTTTCAACAATTTGCGCACATATACCCCCAGGTCTATGTTCCTGCACTTCCTTTAGAATTGTAGCCTTTATTTTATATTGCCTCTCCTCATACCTCCTACCACACTTCTCTGCATTAAATTGCATCTGCCACGTGTCCACCCATTCCACCAGCTTATCTCCTCTTGAAGTCTATCACTATCCTCCTCAAAGTACACATCAGTTTCAAGTTTTGTGTCATCTGCAAATTTTGAAATTGTGCCCTGTACACCCAAGTCTAGGTCATTAATATACATCAAGAAAAGCAATGGTCCTAGTACTGACCCCTGGGGATTTCCACTGTATACCTTCCTCCAGTCCAAAAAACAACTGTTCATCACTACTCTCTGTTTCCTGTCACTCAGCCAACTTCGTATCCATGCTGCCACTGATGTGGGGTTGTTGTGCATAACCAGTTATCGGAACTGCAGTCAGCTATGGAGCAACTGCAAGAAGGTCTGCAGCAGAGCCCCCAGTGACTGAGATCCTTTACATACTACTCACATTGCTACTATGGAGGTCCTGGGTGCTACCACTGAGGGACTTTCTCCCTGGCTTCTACATGCTTTGGGGTCAGATGGAGAAAGTCATTACACAGATCACACGTAGAGTAGCTGGATGAATAGAGGGATTGCCCAGTACATGGTTAATGTAGGCAGTGTTGAGTCTGCTCCCTCCACCAGCAATGTAACATCAGTTCTCTCAAACCCTCTCTCATATAACTGTAAATATGTCAGAAAGTGAACAGGGACAAGCAGTCATTATAGTAACATGCACATCACTAGAAGTTGCAGGGACCTCCCATGACCCAGCACAAGGAGGCAAAGGGCCACCTCAATCCCAAAAGGCTTTCACTGAAACACAACAGCCAGCCACCTCATTGATTCCTGACACAGGGGAAGCATCAACCAGGGGTGCTTAGTTTCCAGAGCACACAAATTAAATAGTGTCACAAAGGGAAGCATGTGGATAAAAAAAAACACTGGCCACATGTACTTTTAGGAAATTAAATTTCATTGCACTTTGTTTCAATTGTGTTTAAAGAGAATTCTTGGAATATGTTTAAAGCAGACAAAAGGAGTGGGATCCATGCTAGTCGTTAGTGCAAATTCCAGTGTTGAGGAAGTTGTATTGAGACCACTTCATAGTGCAGATGTGGATGACAGTTAACAGATTGGAGATTTGGCTGAAGATTGCATATGTGACAACCTGGCATGTAGCTCTAGTTACCTATCAGTAGGAGTCTTTTCTGGCTTCTTGTCTTCTTGATGCTAGTTGCTGAAGAACCAGCTAAGGACATCAATTGTGTGTTTAGTAATGGTCCTGATGGATGCATGGATCTCCCCGTATTTGCACTATTCTGTTGTTCTTAGACTAGGGTTCAAGAGGTGATATGCCCTGGTCTCCTAAGAGTTAATCACACACTTTTCATTATGTCTAGAAATATCCTGGTAGTGCACACAAAGAAGAGCTGCCTGTGAAGACGGCATTCTGGTTTCTCTCCCCACAGATGCTGCCAGACCTGCTGAGTATTTCCAGCACATTCCGTTTTTAATTCACTTCCCTTATCCTGATTTGATGGTCATAGTCGGCCTGCACAATGTTAGTGGAAGCCCTTGTGGTTCATGAAGGTAAAGCAATGGTGCACAGGAGACAAATGGCTCTGTGGTTGCTATCAATGACACCTTGACCTTAAGGGAAATCTGCCATCCTGAACTAAAACTGCAGTGCCATCTCATTTTGCTGCTGGCTGTCCTTGAGGGAAGGGATGAAATGATTTGCCCCAAAAAACAACTCATAACCCACCTGCTTCACACATCTGTGAACTGCAAGATTGACTGATGCTGCTGCTGTCCCATGTGGCAGCTTGGAATGAGCCAGAGGCATCATAATTCAGGGCTGTTGCACAATTCTGAAGTAGAATGACTGATAATAAGTGGGATGCCACTGGAAAAGCAGTAAGTGAGATGTTGTGTAACAAGCTGAAAAGCGAACAGTTTACAATGAACCACCGGGCATATAATACATTCCTCCTGCCAGCACAGTTGGAATTTTGGCATCACAGGCAAATACTGAAGGGGCGATTATGGAGGAAGTATAATCCTACACATCTTCTGCATATGTTCAAAATCCAGTGTGTACTACAAGCAATACCCAACTCTCCAACAAACCGGGCCCTATCTCCGCACCTCCTGAAATCCTAACATGAGAAATCAGCTGGATGTGCTATTCACCTCAGCTTGGCCACATATTGCACTGATGTAGACACTAGTCAAATCCCTCTCCTGGACCCTCTAATTTCCCTCTAATTTCTCTTTGCTGAGCATGGCTTGTTTGTTGCACTGTGCTGTCACTTTAAGATTGCTGCGCTGCCGTGCATGTACACATCTTAAAGGGAACATTGGTTGTGCACAGCCTGTTTGTTCGCTGCGTAGTACATTTGGGATTAGAGGGAACATTGCATAGGAGTTTGAAAAGCCTCATGCATTCACTAAGATTGGGCTAGGGGAAATCATTCAAAAGCTGGTGTTCATTCTGGCTTATTGCCATAAGAACATGAGGAGTAGGAGCAGAAGTAGGCCATTCGGCCCCTCAAGCCTGCTCTGCCATTCAATAAATTCATGGCTGATCTGATCCTGGCCTCAACTCTACTTTCCTGCCTGCCCCCATAACCCTTAACTCCCTGTAAAAGCAAGTTCTGCCCCTCCCCACCCACAAAAAACGTGTTATATCCGAACTGTGAGTGCAATACCTAAAACTGTGTCATTGAAGCAACTTTAAGATCACACACAAGAAAGAGCTGTCTTTAATTGTGCAATCCATTGTAACATTTCTTTATCAGATTATGGTTAAGGAATGGAACAGATGAGTAATGGGTACAGAATGTTATTGCAGGAGATGGTTTACAATACTTGTTTGTTTGCTTTCATTCGTTTGTTTTTCTTTGTTGCACGTCTCTCCTTTAAGTAGTGACTCATTCAGAATCCATTCCCATATTTTTTTTTTATTTCCAAAATATACTTTATTCATAAAAATCTGTAAAAATTACATTCCCAAACAGTTTAAAACAGCATCAAGTCAAAAAATACAAACAGTGCAAAGGTGATCAGTCTCCTTCTATACAATCATGAGTTGCCTCACAACCCTTCCATTTCACATTTGTCCTGCCAGATACATTTTTACATTATACAGGAGACAGAAATTTTCCCGATACAGTTTGAGGGGTTTCCCATGGATCCAGCCCCTCAATTCAGCTTGGTGGGGGAACCTTACACTGTGGTCTTTCCCCATTGAGCCTTTGCTGCGGCTGCCCCAAGCTTTAGTGCGTCCCTCAGCACGTAGTCCTGGACCTTGGAATGTACCAGTCTGCAACATTCGGTGGTGGACAACTCTTTGCGCTGGAAGACCAGCAAGTTTCGGGCAGACCAAAGGGCGTCTTTCACCAAATTGATAGTCCTCCAGCAGCAGTTGATGTTTGTCTCGGTGTGCGTCCCTGGGAACAGCCCGTAGAGCACAGACTCTTGTGTTACAGAGCTGCTTGGGATGAACCTCGACAAAAACCACTGCATCTCTTTCCATTCCCATATGACCAGCAGTCCTCTAGTATCTCACCCAAGTAAATACTCTTCATGAACCAATCAGGAATTATTAAGGCCATCACAGCACTTAACAGCAATGGTTGTTAGATAATAGTTAGGGGTTGGGATCTGCTTGATATTTTACTCCTTTTGTAAACTGGCACATTCGGGTCAATTGCAGCACCATGCCACCACCCTGGATGACATGAGTTAATTCACCATAGCAGGAATTGAATCTGGCACCATTCTGGTCTTTTATAGTTTAGTAGCACCAGGCAGTATACTTGCCCACTGAGAAAAAAAGGAAAGATCTGAACATCTTATCACATCGCTCAGAAATATCCCAAAGCTCTTCTTATTCAAGGACTCACTTTGAAGTGCAGTCCCTTGAGTTTTGTACAGAAATATAGCAGCTATTTCACATGCAACAAGGCTTCACAAGCAGCAATGAGGTGAACAGTTAGCTAGTCTGTCTTTGCAGAGGTATTTTTGAGGGAAGAATGTTGACCAGGACATCAGGAGAACTCCCTGCTCTTTGGGATAGTTCCGAGGATCTTTAATGTCTACTTCATCAGTTAGACGAGGCCTCAGTTTAACATCTCACCTGAAGGATGGGACCTCCAACAATGCAGCACTCTCTCAGTGATTCACTGGATGTCCTTTGAGGTGTTAGTTTTACCCTTTATGTTATCCCTGTATCAGCAATTTTCTGAACCCACATGTTCTTCCACTTGACTGAAGAGTCTTTCATTTTGAAAATATTGGTCACACTCACCATATAGTAGCATTACTGCCTTATAAATGGCCAGTACTATAAGGTCTCATTTATCACCAGTTACAAGTGATGTAGGGGCTAAACTCAAATATCTTTCAGATATTTATTGATATGATTCTGCACTGACTGAATTTTTTTCTTCTGATTTGCCTTGAACGCGTGTAAGGATTTTCAATTATTTTCCCACAAATATGATTTGTGCTATGATAATACAGTGGTTATGTTCGTGGGTGAGTAACTCAGAAGCCTGGACTGGACAGTGATATGAGCTCAAATCCTACCATGTCAGTTGAGGAATTTAAGTTCAGTTAATTAATTAACAAATCAATCTTAAATTAAAAAGTTAGTCTCAGTAATGGTGACCATGAAAATCCTAGATTGTTGTAAAAATCCATTTGGTTCACTGATATCCTTTAGGGAAGGAAATCTGCCGTCCTTTCCCAGTCTGGACTATATGTGACTCCAGACCGACAGCAATGTGGCTGACTCGTAACTGCCCTCTGAAATAGCTTAGCAAACCATTCAGTTACCTCAGGGGCAATTAGGGATGGGCAATAAATGCTGGGCATGCGAGTGACACCCACATCCTGTGAATGGATTTTAAAAAATTATAATTAAAGTAAGTTCACCAAGGTTTAAATTCCACCTTACAGCCACATGCTGGAGCAGCTGCCACAAAGAAAGGATCTGTGTGTAGTGAGTTGACCTGAGAGGGCTTAAGTCAATGTAGTAGCCTAACTGGTAGGCCCTTAAGGCATGGCACATCCACATTACAAGCATTTGTAGCAGCACTCAATAGATAGTGATCAGGAGTGGAAATGCTGTCTAGTTTTGCCAATTTCCATCAATGTAGCACACCTACTACCTCTTAAGCAAAGAACAACAAACTAAGGAACCTCCTTGTTCTGTATTGCATAGTATCACATCAGACCATTGGGTGATATCAACTTCCTGTTTTACTTTGCTTGGAGCAAGAACAAATAATATGTGACCCTTAGGGCCTATCAAACCAACCAATATGGTCCACACTACCAGAGCTCACTACCACCGAATGCAGGTTAACAAAACCATAAAAGGTACAAACAGAGCACAGGAGTTCATTTCTAGAGGAATAGAAATCAAAAGCACAGAAGTTGTGTTAATCTTATGCAGACCACAATTAGAGAATTAGGCACAGTTCTGGTCTCTATGGGGGGGGTGGAATTTTCCCAGGCCCTTGGAGGTGGGTTTAGAGGAGGCAGTCGGGGGGGGGGCGGGGGGGCACGCGGTAAGATTGGGAAAAAATGCGTCAGGCTAGTTTGCCAATATCTTCCTGCACCTGGCCACTTTTCCTAACAGTGGGCTGTGTGCGATGTTGGTAACCTGCACGCCAGCGGCGGGAAGGCAATTGAGGTTATGGATGCAATTAAGAGCCATTCCCAAGGCAATGGCTCTTTACCAGTGGTGCATGGGAACCACGCACCTCGTCAACTCAGAGGAGGCGAAGCACAGCAAGAAGTCATTCAGGCCTGAAACTGACAGACACTCAGTGATAGAGAGGGGGCAAGCAGCAAAGCTCAGGTCAGCCATAAGAAGAGGTTTGCAGATAAACAAGCAACTCAGTGAGACTCCTGCTTCTAAAACTGTTGCAGAGAAAGAAATTGCTGAAGCCTCCTGCAGCATAATCTGCCAAATCAGCAGGGCTAAAGACCTATGTGCCTTTGAGGCTCCACAGGGACCTGGCTGTCACCTATTCTGAGATTAGGTGGTCCACTAAGGAAGAGCTTGAGTTTGGTCCACCTCAGTAACCACAGGGGTAGAGGCGGCAAGTGGAAGAGGAGGAGTAGCTGGAACAAGTTATCTTCTTAGGCAGTCTCTTCGGATCGAGGATGACTTGCTTCCACTCCAGTTCGATGGGTTCTGAGATGGCTGATAAGTTCAATGTGTGATCTGCAGACTCTGCCACATGAGGGGCAGGTGGTGCTTGAAAGGTCAGGTAGATGAGTAGTTTGGCGATTTGTGCACTTCCTCCGACGCCTTGACTTCGCCTCCACATGTTCCCACGAAGTCCCACAAAGTGTCCGATGCCTTCCCGAATGAGCTTTCTCCCTCCAGGATTGTCACAAGCCAGGGACTCCCAGGAGTTGACGGGGATGTTTGATCTCTTCAGGGATGCTTTAAATACATCTCTAAAGTGTTTCCGCTGTCCTCCTGGGAGTCTCCTGCCATGACCAAGTTCTGAGTAGAACAGCTATTTCGGGAGCCTGGTGTCAGGCATGTGAATGACATGCCCCGTCCAGTGGAGCTGGCTTTGGGTGATTAGTGCCTCAATGCTGGGCAGGTTGGCTTGAAAGTGGAAGTTACTGTTAGACCACTTTTCTTGCCACAGGATTTGGAGGATCTTGTGGAGGCACCTCTGGTGGCACTTCTCCAGTGCTTTGAGGTGCCTGCTGTAGGTTGTTCAAGTCTCTGAAGTATATAGAAGCACAGGAATCAATACTGCCCAGTAAACCATGATCTTAGACTCAGTTTTGAGATCCTGATCCTCAAATACTCTTTTCTTCAGTCAGCCGAATGCTGATCAAGCACATTGGAGGCAATGATGAACCTTGTCATCTATGTCTGCCTTCACCAAGAGGAGGCTCCCAAGCTATAGAAAATGGTCCACGTTTACCAGGATCTCGCCATGACCTTGATTGATCTTGATCTTGGTCAGGAAGTCGTGCGGAAGATATCAATCTGACCACCAGGGAACGAGTATCTGTACGCCAGTCTACTAAACAATTGGTATTGTAAATATATACTATTGCTTGGTGAGTTAATAAAGATGTTCCACATGAAGTGGAAATTGTATCCAAAGTTTGTTTCGTGCCATTGATACTCAGCATGGGGTCAGGACCATAGAAGGAAGTGAGACCCCCTGTTAAGAGTCTTACAAGGGCCTTTGTTTTCTGAGTGTTTAATGAAAGACTCATTTTCTCAGTTGCTTTGGAGAAGGAATCAAAAATGTCCTGGAGCTCAGTTTCAGAGTGAACGCAGCGTAAGCATCATCTGCATAGCAAAGTTCAGCAATTGAGATTGGAATGATTTTGGTTTTGGATTGAAGGCAGCGTAGGTTGAACGTTTCCCATCTGTTCTGTAGATTACCTCCATGCCTGCGGGTAGTTTGTTGGAGGTGAGGTGTAATATTGCAGCGAGGGAAATGGAGAAGAGGTTTGGTGCAATGACACAGCCTTGCTTGACCCTGGTTTTGACTGAGATAGGGTCTGTGGTGATTCTGTTGGTGAGGATCATGGCTTGCATGTCATTGTGGAGTAGATGGAAGATGGTGACGAACTTCTGAGGGCAGTCAAATTTGAACAGGATGCTCCATAAGCCTTTGCAGGTGACAGAGTCAAAGGCTTTTGTGAAGTCGGAAAAGGCCATGTATAGCGGTTGGTGTTGTTCGCTGTATTTTTCTTGGATTTGCCACACAGTGAAGATCACATCTGTGGTGCCTTTTGTTACAACCAGGTGAGAAAGAGGTCTAGCGTTCCCTTTCAGCCTTCACCTGGTCTTACTGTAACAGGGTTTAATTTTAAACACACGGTGTTTTTAGCTCCCCCTTGGCGAATCCTTGTTTACCGCTTTCCAATTATAAGGCAAAGAAACCAGCACAAATAGGTTTTCTTAGGTTTAAAGAAGAAAAGTTTAAATTTATTTATTTAAACTTAAACTTAAATCTAATTCAGTGAACGCCTACAGATACACAACACACACACATTGGCATGCACGTGTAATACACACATGCAGATAGAGACAGAAAGAGAACAGAAGAAATAAAGTGGAAAGGTTTGAGGCAATATCTGAAGAGTTTTTGTTACAGTTCTTCGAGCTCACTGCAGAGTCCTTGATTGTAGGTAGATCTTGCTTTTCTTTGGGGCCCAGTATTCTTCTTAAACCTTGTTCGCTGTAGGACACTTTTCTCTCTTGGGGTTCATTTGTGTTCAATGGATTCAGAGGCTTGTTATAAAGAGATGGAAGCAGACAGGAGAGATCTTCTCAGTCCAGGAGCAGACAGCTTTTTGCCCAAACTGCTTGTACAAATTCAAAAAACTCAAGTTGCCCAGCAGGTTAGTCATGTGACTAGCTGGTTTGACCATGTCCGTTAGTGTATTTGGCCATCTTAGCAGTCAACCTGCCATGCGCGCTCCCCCACCTTCAATGTCTGGTGATCAAAAGTTCATTGTGGGTTGAATGTCAGGGAATGGCTGCTTTGTCCTTCCAATCACTGTCTGTTAAATGCAAATGTCTTTTCCAGCCGTGGTTGATCTGTTTAACAAATCCTTTCTTCACTCCAGTAACAGTTTAAAATCAATGTTCATGACAAAATTAATGTGCCTCATTCTTGGCAGGTGGGGGCCGAGCATGACACTCTCAATGGGCAACAATTGCACTGCCACTCCGGAAGCAGCTCTTCAGCCACTGGGAGGAGGCGATTGAAGAGGATCTTTGCAATGTTCTTCCCTGAAGCAGACAGCAGGAGATTCCTCTGTAGTTGCCACAATTGGTCTTTTCTCCCTTCTTGAATACAGTCACGATCACAGTGACCCTGAAGTCCACCGGCAAGAACTTCTCATCCCAGATGAGGGATATGAGGTTGTACAGTCGTGCCAGGTGTATATCTCCACTGTGTTTCAGGATCTCAGCAGGGATTCCGTCTGCACCAGAGGCTTTGTTGTTCTTCAGCTGTTGAATGGCTTTATTGACCTGACTCGTGACTGGGGTAGCACCAAGACTGAGCCGGATGGGGTGTTGAGGGATGGCGTTTGAGGACATTCAAGTTGAAGACAGAGGCTCAGTTGAGGAGTTCATCAAAATGTTCCCTCCAGAGAGCACTGACTGCCTCCCTGTCCTTGATGAGTTCTCCTCCGCTTGGCTTTCAGTGGGGTGAGCCCTCGAGTGCTTGGACCATAGATCGCCTTGACAGCATGTTGTTGGTGTCCACATGTTGCTGGACGTCTCGCGCTCTTTCTATCCACTGCTTGTTTTTTATGTCCCGGGTTTTATGCTGCACGGTTGCCTTCAGGAGCCTGTCGGGTTGCTGCTTTACCTCGAATATGTGGTGAAGTTTTCAGTCTGCTAAAGATTTATGCTTACGCTTGATTAGGTCCTATAATTCTTGCTCGTTCTCTTCAAACCAGTCACGATGCTTCCTGGTGGAGAAGCCAAGGACCTCTCTGTAGGTGCTTGTTATGGTGGCCGTTGGGGTCGACCAGGCACTAATGGCACATAGCGGCTCCTGGTGGTTGGAGGTTCATTGAGAAGGACCACTTTAGCTGAACAGCATAGAGTGGTTGGCTGAAGGCCAGAAGATAGAAAAAGGTGCTACCCTCCACATGTACAGGCAAAGAGTCAGCTTCTCAGACCTCTCAAAGCAGCAATGCCTCCGAAGGCTGTGGCTGTCATGTCAGGTGGTCCTGGACCTCAGGTGCCTTTTGGAGGAGGACCTCAAGCCAGAAGAAGTGGGTGGCCACCCATTGCCTAAAGCAGTCAAGGTGACCGTGGCAATGAATTTCTTTGTATCTGGATCATACAGGAGGTGGCAGATGACTTCTGCAGAATCTCGCAATCTGCTGCCCATAACTGCATTGCTCAGGTGATGGATGTCTTGAGTGAGAGGGCAGCGAACTACAGCTGGTTCCAAACCGCTAGTCAGGCCCAGAGGGCTGGCAGCTTCACCTCCATGGCAGGTTTCCCTCAGGTGCAGCACATGATAGACTTCACCCATGTGGCTGCGAAGGCTCCGTCAGATCAGCCATGTGCATTTGTGAACAGATAGGGCTTCCACTCCTTCAACATGCAGCAAGTAAGTGACAACCACCAAAGGATCCTGCAAATGTGTGCAAGGTTTCCTGGCAGCTGCCATGACTCCTTCATTTGAGGCAGTCTTAGGTGCCTCAATTATTTAGACGCCAGCCCTGCCTCTCTCTGCTCTTCCAGAGCCCACCTGTACTTCCTTGCTAACCAAGAGCAGGAGAGCACCTGGCTGCATTTCCATGCAACCAACTGATCGGTACTGCTGAAGGTTGAAGACATACTGTGGAGGCCACAGCACTGTTCCTGTATCCATTCATTGGCCTGTCACATATGACTCTCCATGAGGGTGACCACTCTTTCAATGGAGGAGCTCATGTGCTCATATGCCTGAGAGATTGTGGCACTCATAGCATGGATGGACTCCTCTATCTTCCGCGCAACGGTGCGCACTGCCTTAGGAAACTGACAGATGGCCACACAGCTCCCTTTGTTGCTCCACAAGAACACACTTCATGTATAAACCCTTGTGTGAAGCCGTTCGTGGCTGGAGCTGTCCTCAGTCCTCTGATGAGAATCCCCACAGCTGACACTGCCTCCACCACCTGCTCCTGCTCAGATGTGATGTGCTCTTTAAAGGCCTGCTTGGGTCTGCAAAAAAAAAACCGACCCGAGCCCAATAGAACTACATCTGACCCGAGCCCGACCTGGCCCGAGTCCTTCCATGTTTTTCCCCCGCCCAACCCGGCCCGACCCGACCAACTTACCTCCCATTTTTCACTTTCTTGCTCATCTGCAGAAGCTTAAAATAACTGTAACAAAACCACCTTTCTAGTCCAAAAATTAAATTAACAGTGGAGCCACTTACCTGTGATAGAGCGTGTCTGACCTGGCCCGACCCGAGCCCGAATGCCGGACCCAGAAGTGCGATCCGACCTGCTGCAAATAGGGCGGCACAGTGGCGCAGTGGTTAGCACCGCAGCCTCACAGCTCCAGGGACCCGGGTTCGATTCCGGGTACTGCCTGTGTGGAGTTTGCAAGTTCTCCTTGTGTCTGCGTGGGTTTTCTCCGGGTGCTCCGGTTTCCTCCCACAAGCCAAAAGACTTGCAGGTTGATAGGTAAATTGGCCATTATAAATTGTCACTAGTATAGGTAGGTGGTAGGGAAATATAGGGACAGGTGGGGATGTTTGGTAGGAATATGGGATTAGTGTAGGATTAGTATAAATGGGTGGTTGATGTTCGGCACAGACTCGGTGGGCCGAAGGGCCTGTTTCAGTGCTGTATCTCTAATCTAATCTAATCTAACTCTACCAATCTCCATGGCCTCCTCCTCCATCAGCGTCACGATTGCCAGTAAGGGCACACCACTCCCAGTTCGACTCCTCCTCTGCTTGTTTTTGCTTTCTTCTCCTGCAGTGAGACACGGTGTGTTGAGAACAAGAGGCACAGCGACAATTGAAGGACTTCACTGCGGGATGGGGAGCACGAGGTCAGCACTTTAGCCCTACATGTGAGTGTTGTCAGCAAAAATGAATGCTTCTGAAGGGAGCCAGTGAGACATTCCTCTGTGTTGCTGCACAGTGGTCCTTTCTGCCTTCCTGTGCAGAGGACTGCAGGACTGCTAGTCAGGTGAGAGAGTCATGGCTGCCAGCTGATAATTGCAGAACACTCACCTTACCGGCCCTCAAGAGGTCTTTGAATTTCCTCCTATACTGTATCCAGGTCCTGATGCTGACATCATGGCTGCTGACCTCCTCAGTTACCACCGGCCTTCTTGGTCATGGTAGATGGCCTCCTCCTCCCATCCTCCAGAAACAGCACTTGCCTCTGTGCCCTCACCGCCTGCAACATAACCTGAAGGGAGGTGGCGCTGAAGTGCAGTGCAACCCTTCCACATCCGACATCCACCTTCTGATGGTTTCCCTACTGGAAGAAACCTCCTCATTTCTCCAAGTGCAGCCACTGTGCAGGCTGCTGATGGGCCTTTAAATGCTGTGTGCTCATTCACACTGCTGACTCAATGTCCCGCTCACTATCCCTAATTGAACGGTGATACCAGAGGCAGCTGATAATTGGACGCCTGTCGGAAGATTAGACCGAAAGTCCCACCAAGCGCGAGTCATGGTTTCCATCCTGGTAATGACCCTGACCTCCGAAAAGAAACTAAATCAGGAAAATTCAGCCCCATATTACAAAAAGGATACAGAAACACGGGAGAAAGTGCAAAAATGATTTACAAGGGTGATACCAGAATTGAGAGAGTACAGCTATCAGGAAAGACAGAACAGGCTGAGGCTCTTTTTTCTAGAGAATAAAATACTGAAAGATGACCTGATTGAGGTCTTTGAAATTACAGAGGGGTTTGGTAGGGTAGTCATAGACCAGATGTTTGCGCTTGTTAAGTTAGTCCGTAATAAATCCGATAAGGAATTCAGGAAATTCTGAGTGGTTAGAATGTGAAACTCTCTACCACATGGAGTGGTTGAGGTGATTAAAATAGATGCTTTTAGGGAAAACTAGGTAAGCAGATAAGGGAGAAAGGAATAGAAGGATATGTTGATAGGGGATGAAGTAAGGTGGGAGGAGACTCGTGTGGAATATAAACACTGGCATAGATCTGTTGGGCTGAATAGTCTGTTCTTGGGCTGTAAAATTCAACATATAATACAGAAATGTTTTACCCATGTTTATTTAGAAATGGTGGAAATCATCTTTATGCCTTTAGTTGAGATCTACCGCAGTCCAATTCCTTTCGAGTTATCCAGCTACCCCGGTATCCAATATAATTGTAACTTCTAAATAGGGTCATCAGGAGTCTCCAGGATTTAAAGATTAATTTCCTATAAACACTGCTGTGAGCAACCAGGGAGAAAAATCACAGTGGCATTAAAAAAAGTGTTTCTTTTTCATTTTCTGTGAACACATTTGTTTATTAGCTTTAAAAAATGGTGATAGGAAGATGGCTGTTTAACTAGTTGGGTAGGAGACAAAATGTCATGTGATTAAACCTCCAGGAATACATCCAACCAGAGTTAGTAACTGCACTTCTAAAAGATGGAGGCTGAGATGTCGTGCTGCTGCTCTGAATACTAAATCAGACTCTGTTTACTGGCAGGACATTCCTTCATATTTACCTCAGTCATTAGGTCCAGTCAAACTGGCCAGACCTGTTCTGTGTGATCAGTGATGAGGGTGACATTGCACAAGAGGAATGTGGATGAGCTCAATTGCAAAAGTCAGAGTGTACACAACTGCATTAGTTAATGTCCACGTGTTATTACATTGAAGCATGCTATTATTTGCATAAAAGTGTAATGAGTGAAGGTATAAACAACAGAACAATGATTTCATAACTATCCGTGATGTATCATCAAGAGTTTATAATCCAGCCTGACCCTAAGACCCATCTGTTGTGTGAAAACAGGACTTTTTTTTGAAAGCTTAATTCAAAAACACCAAAATTCAGGGATTTATGAAGCCAGGATTCCTACTGCTGGTCACGATCTCATTACCCAGACTGAACATTTTCAGGACAAGAGAAAACTAGAAAGTAAAAATAAACTTACTTCTTCCATAGACTACCAGTGAACAAGCATGCACACACATATACATGCTACAATAACTACAACAACCTGCATTTATATAGCACCTTTAGCATAGTAAAAACATCCCAAGGCGCTTCACAGGAGCATTATCAAATAAAATTTGACAACGAGCCACATATGGAGATATTAGGGCAGATAAGATAGGTTTTAAGGAGCACCTTAAAAGAGGAAAGAGAGGAAGAGAGACTGGGAGATTTAGGGGGGAAATTCCAGAGCTTAGGACCTTGGTAGGTGAAGACACGGCTGCGAATGGTGGAGATTTAAAATCGGGCTGCTCAAGAGGGCAGAATTAGAGCAGCGCAGATATCTCGCAGAATTGGAGGGCTAGAGATGATTACAAAGATGGGGAGGGCCAGGCCATGGAGGGATTAGAAAACATGGATGAGAATTTTTAAATCAAGGCATTGCTTAACGAGAGTAGGTCAGCGAGCACAGGGGTGATGGGTGAATGGGACTTGGGGTGAGTTAAAACATGGGCAGCAGAGTTTTGGATGACCTCTAGTTTACAGAGGGTAGAACTTGGGAAACCGGCCAAATGTGCATTTGGAATAGTCAAGTCTGGAAGTAACAAAGGCTTGGATGAGAATTTCAGCAGCAGCTAAGCTGAGGCAGGAGCAGTTAGGTGACATTACTGAGGTGGAAATAGGCAGTCTTAGTGATGATGTCACGAAAATGTGCTAGGCTCAAAGGATGATATTTTAATCCATCGGCTGGAAACCTGAATGTTAAACTGGTGGAGACAAACCACTCAAACCTTGCAAGCTTCAAACTCTGTCTGCTGACTGTGATTACTGACTTAAACCTGATCGGGGAGCTATTGTGGGAAGGGAACTTTCCAGAAAAAACAGACCAAAACCTCCTTCAACTACACAGTTCAGAGAGAAAGAACAGTATCATGCCAATGTGTTTTGTTGAATGATAATTTTCTTTAATCCGCTGATTGGAGATCTGAATTTATATTTTTTAAAGAAATTTAAAAGGAACATATAAAAGATGGACTTTGCTAGCAGCTTAAGATGGCCACCTAATTTGCAACATCGTATCCTACATTGCAAGGCCTGTGAGGTGGAGACGAAATGTCTGCTCATCCCAGCAAGAACCACGACCCAGGAAGTTTAAGGGAACTGCTTGATCTCTTTAGCAAGAAAAAATACAGTGCTAACTACCGTGCTTGAATCACTGGGTGACTGTCATGTGACAACCACCCCCCACCCCCGCCATCTGTGGGTTTAAGCTGGTGTTTTTCTGCAGCCGCAAGAAAAAGCACCTGGACTCTGACACGTGCAGACCCAAGTGGGGGTCCTACTCTCTCTCTCTGTCTCTCCTTTTCAACTTGCAAGCTTCAAACTCTACCTGTTGACTGACCACCTCTGCATGCTCTGGCTACAATCAGAAACCCCTTTGGAGGAAATCAGACGCATCACTGTCTCCAAGAGACCCACCGATCCAGTCATCTGTCTCTTCAAACTAAAAGCCTTAGGACCACTGAATTCAGCTAGAACCCAGCCGAACCACCAAACTCCATAGACTGCATACCCCTTTTTTCTACGGACTCTAACTTGACCAATCTACTCTTCCCCACTCTGTAACCTATTTGTGTGTGTGTAAACCTCCAGTGTGTGGGTGTGAGAAAACATTGGTGCTTAGTTCATTATTTTAATTAGTTTGATTTAAGTACAATAAAGTTAACCTCTTTCTTTGTTAAACTCCAGAAAATCTGTCCGATTGATTCTCGTTGTGATCATAGCAAGAAAGTAATCAAACACCTACTGAATTGGCCACAACATCTACTTTAAAAAAAAATTAAACCTGGTGTGGTCAGACAAGGAGAGAGAAGAGAGGGAAGCCCTTCGACCCCTCCTCACCTGACTGTAACAACAGATAGAGATCTCCCTTGAATGAATTTAGTCACATTGCTGTCGCCCGGAGAACCACTGAATCAGCGTCCACCACTTCAAACCGGAAGCCGGAGAACCAATGAATCTGCACCCACATCTTCAAACCGGAAGCCGGAGAACCAATGAATCAGGACCCACCACTTCAAACCAGAAGCCTCAGGACCATCGAATTCAGCCTGAAGCCAGCTGAGTCACCAACCTCCGCAGACTGTATACCCCTTTTATTTCTCTGGACTCTAATTAGATCAGTCTATGCTTCCCTACTTTGTAACCGATTTGTGTGTGTGTGTGTGTGTACGTGTGTGTGTTTGTGTGTGTGAATTGGACATGTTTTTATTATTTTTACTTCGATTGGTTTAAGTACAATAAAGTTAACTTCTTTCTTTGTTAAACTCAAGAAACCCTGTCCGATTGGCTCCTTTATGATCATGGCATGTAAAGTTAAACACTCACTGAATTGGCAAGTATATCCACTTCAAAAGAAATAAATCTGTTGTGGTCAAACAAGGAGAGGGAAAAGAAGGGAGCTCTTCGATCCCTCCTCACCTGATCATAACAGCCTGGATATGTGGTCGGAAGTTGATTTTGGGGTTAAATATGACACCAAGGTTGCGAGCAGTCTGGCTCAGCATGGAGTTTAGAGTGGGGTCCAGAGACAATGGCTTTGGTTGTTGCAATATTAAGCTGGAGGAAATTTCTGCTCATCCAATCCTGGATGTCGGACAGGCAGTCTGACAATTTAGAGGCAGTGAAGGGGCCGAGAGAAGTGGTGGTGAGATAGAACTGGGTATCATCAGTGTACATGTGAGAACTAAGGCTGCACTTTCTGATGACACTGCCGAGGGCCAGCATGTAGATGAGAAATAGGATCGGGTCAAGGATAGATCCTTGGAAATACCAGAGGAAACAGTATGGGAATGGAAAGAGAAGTCATTGCAGGTGATTTTCTGTCTACGACTAGTTCGAACAGAACCAGGCAAGTGCAGTCCTGTCCAGCTAGACAAAGGTGGAGAGGCATTGAAGGAGGTTGGTGTGGGCTCCTTGCAATTGCTGTTGGAGGTGAGGGTGAAGGGGACAGGGAACAGGGGTTTGAGAAGACACTTTGCAGTAGAAAGAAGAAGCCAGGAATCATTTTTGCAATCCAGGATGATCCTGGAATAATGAGCAGTTCTGGCAGATGAAAGCAGGACCTGATACTGCTTTATGTGGTCCAGCCAGATCTGGCGGTGAATGGCTAAACCCAGTTGTTCGTCATATCCTTTCAAGTCTACATCCTATGGACTTAAGGGAGTGGAGATGAGGCCCATAATGGGGGAATGTCAAGATGAGAAAGAGCAATGGTTTTAATGGGGACTAGGGCAACAAAGGTTGGAGGTGAGGGTGTGGTTGAGCAGATTGATAGCTGCAGAAATGTTGTATTGAATGGCTGGCTAAAGGATAAACAGTTGAGATTTTGAAAGTGCAATTACAAGTGAATTGGGAGTTTTTTTTCCAGAAGGAAAATCCCAGTCGGCCTCCCTAACTTACAAGGCTCTTAATGATCCTAATTGACTGCCTGCCTTGTGGGAGCAGGAAGCCCTGCTGGTCCCAAATCTGCTTCGGCCAAAATGGCCAATGCTGACAACAGGGTCAGGAAACCAGCACCCCGGCCAGTTCTAGTATTTTCGGGTGCCATCCGCCTCTGTTCCCAGCCTCAGCAGGGCCCAAAAATCCTGCCCTATTTGTCTGTTTCTTTTCCTGTTCATAAGATTGTTTGGCAGTTGGAACAAAGTGTGGGAAAGTGTGAGGTCATTCACTTTGGATCTAAGGAAGATAAATCAGAGTATTTTTGAAATGGCAAGAAGTTAGGAACTGCAGGCTGGATTTTGTGCTGAAGTTGGGGCTGCCAACGCTGCGCCAGAAAGGAGGGGTAAAGCCCACCTTTTCATGACCCTCAGAGTGATCCTCTGGTCTTTTTAAATCAATGTTTCAGGAGCTGGGATCCTCGTCCCGGCCAATCACAGGGCTGGCAGCTCAGCAGTATCGGTAGCACCACAGGGAGCGGTGGCCATTGCCAGTACTGCAGAGGCTTCGAACCCAGGCCCAGCGCTGGAAATCGGACTCAAGGTGAATGAGGCGGGGTCGCCAGCACCAGTCCGGAAAGTCCCGTCAAGGAAGGGGGGTGGGGGGTGGTCGTGTAGTCCGGGGGAAGGGGGGTCCCGGGGAGTAAAGTGGTTCCTGGTGAGGGACCACCCCACCCAAAACCCACAGGGAGGGCGCCTCGTGTTACAAGGTGTCCTCCCCACGTGGCAGAGTCATCCCCACCCCCCACCCCCGGCACTGCTGGTAAAGTCCCAGCGGCAGCAGTAGGAGGCCCTTAATTGGCTGTTAATAGGCCACTTAAGGGCCTCAATTGGCCTCTGCGCGGGAAGGACACCATCGGTCTATCCCGCCCCCAGGAAGATCGCGATGGGGAGGCGATGGGCCCTCCGACTCCCCACCCCCCACCACCACCCATCGCAATACTCCGTGTACCCCCGCCTTCGACCCCGCCTCAGGGGCCACACAAAATCCCAGCCTGTGAATGAGGAGCAGGATTTAGGGGTCCAGGTTCAAAAAACAATTAGAAATGTTAATGGAATGTTGGCCTTTATCTAAAGAGGGCTGCAATACAAGGGATGGAAATTATATCACAGCTTTGCAGAGCTATGCTTAGACGCCTTGTGGAGCACTGCAGATAGTGCTGAACACTGCACCTCAGGAAGGATACATTGGCCTTGCAGGGGGTGCAGTGCAGATTCCGGGCTAAAAGGGTTAAATTATGAAGGCTGGTTGCATAATCTGGTCTTGTATTCTCTTGAATATAGAGGATTAAGTGGTCATCTAATTGAAGTAATTAAGACGATTAAAGGATTTAATAGGCTAGATAGAGAAAAACTATTTCCTCCAGAGCGCAATTCCAGAACAAGGAGGCATTACCTTGCAATTAGAGATAGGACGTTCAGGGATGACGTCCAGCAGCTCATCGTCACACAAAGGGTAGTGGAAATCTGGAATTCTCTCTCCCAAAAAGTTGTTGAGGATAAGTCAATTGAAAAATTCAAAACTGAGGTTGATAGATTTTTGTTAAGTGATGTTATTAAGGGTTGTGGAACCAAGACGGGCAGATGGAGTTAAGATAGAAATCAGCCAGGATCTAACTGAAGGGCAGAACTGCCTCAAACGATTAAATCGCCTATTCTTGCTCCTATGCTCCTAGGTGCCACTTTCAAGTGTGACGTCAGGAGTCTGACCAACATTCAAAGATATACATAGAGTCATAGTGTTATCCAGCACAGAAATAGGCCCTTTGGCCCATCAAGCCAAAGTCTGTGCCAGACATCAAGCATCAATCTATTCTAATCCCATTTTCCAGCACTTGGCCCGTAGCCTTGTATGCTATAGCGTTTCAAGTGCTCAAGTAAATACTTCTTAAAGTTCCTGCCTCTCCCACCTCTTCAGGCAGTGTGTTCCAGATTCCAACCATCCCTCTAAACCTCCTTCCCCTTAGCTTAAATCTATGCCCCCTGGTTATTAACACCTCCGCTAAGTGAAAAAGTTTCTTCCGATCTACCCTAACTATGCCCCTCATAATTTTGTATACCTCAATCAGGTCCCCACTCAGCCTTCTCTGCTCTAAGGAAAACAACCCTAGCCTTTTCAGTCTCTCTCCATAGCTGAAATGCTCCAGCCCAGGAAACATCCTGGTGAATCTCCTCTGCACCCTCTCCAGTGCAATCACATCCTTCCTATGGTGTGGCGACCAGAACTGTACACAGTACTCCAGTTGTGGCATAACTAGCGTTTTATACAACTCCATCATAACCTCTCTGCTCTTATAGTCTATGCCTCGGTTGATAAAGGCAAGTATCCCATATGTCTTCCTAACCACCTTATCTACTTGTGCTGCTGCGTTCAGTGATCTATGGACAAGTACACCAAGGTCCCTCTGACCCTCTGTACTTCCAAGGGTCCTACCATCCAATGTATATTCCCTTGCCTTGTTAGTCCTCCCAAAATGCATCACCTCACACTTCTCAGGATTAAATTCCATTTGCCACAGCTCCACCCATCTTACCAGCCCATCTATATTGTCCTGTAATCTAAGGCTTTCCTCCTCACTATTTACGACACCACCAATTTTCATGTCATCTTCGTACTTACTGATCATAACTCCTATATTCACGATGTATCAAACAGTATGTATAAAGGGGAATCAGTAGATGTAATGTATTTGGATTTCCAAAAGGCGTTCGATAAGGTGACATATAAAAGGTTATTACACAAGATAAAGGCTCATGGTGTTGGGGGTAATGTATTAACATAAAGGATTGGCCAACTAACAGGAAACAGAGTTGGGATAAATGGGACATTTTCAGGTTGGCAAACTGTAACTTGTGGGGTGCCAAAGGGATCAGTGCTGGGGCCTCAAATTTTTACAATCTATATTAATGACTTGGATGAAGTGTGTTGTAGCCAAATGTACTGACAATACGAAGATAGGTGGGAAAGCAAGTTGTGAGGAGGACACAAAGGGCAGAACATTCAAGGGACCGTGGAGGCAGGTTTGGAGGCAGTGGGGGGAGGGTGCACAGAAATGAGAGGGATATCTTGTCGGGCCAGTCTCATGATATGTTCCTGTCTCCATGGCACTCTGCAGGAGGCGAGGTAATGGCAGGACCGGTTACTTGCCCAGCTGTGACAGATAGCTAATTAAGCCCCTTGAGGGACTAATTAAGGGCACTCTGCAAACACCTTCTGGATTTTCCAGCTGGCATACGAGGAAACGCCGGCAGGCTCCCATTACTGTGGGGGGGCTTTCCCCCTCCTTCCCACAGCCCTAACTATTTTGGTCCTTCTTATATTCCTGCCAACTGGGAATGGAGATGCCCTTTCGCCCTTTTGCCTCCCTGCATACTTCAGCAGCGCCCACCTAGGACTGTGGGGCTGTCAATCTATCAGTGCTGGGTAGCCTCCTATTGGCCCTCCAGACTCGGGGGCCTTCCCGTCCTTAATTGAATGGGGTTCCCGGAGGCGCGCACTTAATTGGCCGCCTCCTCCAAAATCTCTCTCGCGATCCCACCGCTGACATTTCAGGGTCCCTGACCCATATTTCATTGTGATGGCGCGATTGGGACCCAGGAACTAAAATTCTGCCCGAAGAGTCTGCAAAGGAATATAAAGTAATGAATGGGTAAAAATTTGGTAGATGGAGTATAATGTTGGAAAATGTGAGGTTATCTGCTTTGGCATGAAGAATAGAAAAGTAAAATATTATTTAAATGGTGAGGAACTGTAAAATGCTGCAGTACAGAGGAATCTGGGTGTCCTTGTACATGAAATACAAAAAGTTAGCATGCAGGTACAGCAAGTAATTAGGAAGGCAAATAAAGGTTGGCCTTTATTGCATGGAGAATCGGGTACAAGAATAGGGAAGTCTTGCTATAATTGTACAGGGCGTTGGTGAGACCCACCTAGAGTACGACATACAGTTTTGGTCTCTTTATTTAAGAAGGACTATATTTGCATTGGAAGCAGTTCATAGAAGGTTCCCTAGGTTGATTCCTGGGATGAAGGGGTTGTTTTATTAGGAAAGGTTGAGCAGGTTGGGCCTATACACTTGAAGTTTAGAAGAATCAGAGGTTGGCTGGCATCCTTCCATCAACGAAAGATGATGGACACATAGCAAACAATCCATTTAAGTGGGATGTCTTCTCTTGGTGCACCTTTGTTGATGGCTGTGAAGGCCAATCCTTAAGAGGCAGGTTCTGGCACAGGTGCTGCATGTGAAGTTGCCAAGTGATGCTGTGAGTTATTCTTTTTGACGTTGGCGCCTGTTGCCAAGCTGCTGGATGTGTCGCCATTTCCCCGTTTCGCCAGCTAGTGACCCCCAGGTGCAATAGTCAGCATTTAGGGCTTTTGTGTCACACTTGACAGCATCCTTGAAGCAGAGCTTTGGGCGCCGCACAGTTCATCTGGACCCAGCTACCTCACCATACAGAAGGTCCTTGGGTATGCGACTGTCTTCCATCCTGCAGACCAATCCACCAAAGCTGCCTCTGTTTGATTAGTGCCAACACACTTGGGAGCTCTGCCTTTGAGAGGACTGCCACATTTGTGATTTTGTCCTGTCAGGACATACCCATAATGCGCCGCAAACAGTGAAGATGGAAATTATTGAGCTTCCTTTCCTGGTATCTGTAAGTCACCCATGTCACCCAGCCATACAGCAAGGTGCTGAGAACACAGGCCGTATAATTGATACATCTAAGAATCTGAGGGGGTTTGACATGGTAGACGCTGAGAGGATGCTTTCCCTCGTGGTGAAATCCAGAACTTGGGGGCACAGTTTCAGAATAAAGGTCTCCAATTTAAGACGGAGATAAGGAGGAATTTCTTCTCTCAGAGGTCGTGAATCTGTGGAATGCTCTACCCTGAGTGCAGTGGAGGCTGATATTCAAGGTTGAGATAGACAGAGTCAAGGGTTATGGGGAACAGGCAAAAAAGTGAGGTCGAAGCCAAGATCAGATCCGCCACGATCTTACTGAATTGCAGAGCAGGCTCAAGGGGCCGCATGGCCTACTCCTGCTCCTATTTCTTACGTTCGTACTGTTTTATATAGTGGGTGGGCTGCCAATCCCGGGGAATGTCCAGTGCTTGAATGGGGGAAAGTTGGAGGCCTTGCTGTGGGGGTGGGATCAAAGGCCTTGCCAGGGTGGGGAGGGAAATCGCCGGCCTGGAGTAGGGTGAATCACAGGCTTAGGTGGGGATCAGAGGCCTGGGGGCCCCAAGAATCACATGCATCAATGGAGAAGAATCAGAGGTCTGGGGAGGGGATTCAGAGGTCAGGTGGAGAAATCGGAGGCCTTGGGGGCGGGGGTTGGGATCAGAGGGTTGGGTGCGGGAATCGGAAGCCTTGGGGTGAGGTGGTGGGTTCAGAAGCATGGGGTTGGGATTGGAGGCCTGGGTGTGGGATCGGAGACCTCAGGGCGGGGGAAATCAGAGGCCTTGGGGCAGTCAGGATCAGACTCCTGGGGTTGGATAAGAGGCCTGGGTGGGAGGATCGGAGGCCATAGTAGGGAGTAAGGATCGGAGGTTGGGTGTGGGACCAGTACTCTTGGAGGAGGGAAATTGGAGCTCTGGTGGGGTGCGGGTGGT
The DNA here is from genome assembly GCF_036365525.1 of Heterodontus francisci. NCBI lineage: Eukaryota > Metazoa > Chordata > Chondrichthyes > Heterodontiformes > Heterodontidae > Heterodontus > Heterodontus francisci. Next base: position 33,609,097 of record NC_090395.1, read on the forward strand.
GATCGGAGGCCTTGTAGTGTGGGCATGAGGCCTCGGGGGGGGGGGGGGGTGATGGTTCTTGCAGGGTGGTGCCCAATCGTGGAGGCTCCTCAGGCAGGCACACGGACCCAGGAGATCACCTCCTCAATCCACCAAGTCCTCGGCTCAATGTATTTGCCAGGTTAGCCAACACTCGGGAATCCCAGGGAACGGAGTTAAATTCCAAAAGTAGAATGACAATGAGCCTCACAGCCTCATTATCATGGTTAAAGTTCTAACTCGCCTCCTTGGATTGGGTTAGTTGTCCACCCACTTTCTGTCCTCAGTCAAAGCCAGAAATGGGCGGGTTGGAAACAGGTTTGGATTAGGAAACAGATTTCTCAAACTTTAATACCCACCTCCACCCAACTCAAATCTGCCCACTTTTTAGGCTAAAATACTCCCCATTCTGCTTCTATGTACCCTGTTCCAGCCTTTCATAACTTTAAACACTTCTATCATATCACTCCATAATCTGCATTGTCATTGTCATAGAGTCATAGGGGGGAATTTTATGCTCTCCTCCGCGGCGGGTTTGGAGAAAGGGAAAGCACAAAATCAGATTGGATGGTGGCGGGGGTGTTCCTACTATCATCCCGCCTCCACCAAAGTTTAGTCCAGGATGGGAAGGCCTGTGAACGGTCTTCCCACCCACTGCCAATTAAGTCCACCATCACTGCAATTAGCCGTGTGGCAGGTGGCCCTGTCGCCACAAATAAAGCACGGCTCCAAAAACCATGCGGTCTGCTTCCCAGCTCCGGGGGTGGGGGGGGTTGGGGCCCTCGTTTAAAGGCACAGTGCCTGAATAAAGGACCCAGCATCGGGAAGGGGGGTGCTGCTGAAAGCCACCCTCCTGCCCTTGCTAGCGACCCCACTACATCCCCCTTCCCCATAACCCCAACTCCTGACCTATCGGTGGCCTGGATCGAGCGCCGCTCCTGGGCCTCCCGCGGTGGCACTGCTCAGTGGAAGAGCTGCCGGCAGCTCTCCAAGAGCAGAACTTCTGGCAATGGGGTCCTTGATCCTGTGGAAAGCCTCCCGCTGTCCACTTTAGTGCCTGATTGGCACTAGATTCGGCAGGCCTTCTGGAGAAGAGGCGACGTGCGTTTCACGGTGTCACTTTTTCCGGACATCGAGACCACCATTGCCAGCATAAAATCCCGGCCAAAGAATCATTTACAGCACAGAAGGTGGCCATTCAGCCCTTCAAGTCGATGCCAGCTCTCCATAGTGCAGTTTGGTTAGTCCCACTCCACTGCTCGATCCCCGTAGCTCTGCAAATCTATTTCCTTCTAGTGGCCATCCAATTTCCTTTTGAAGTTATTGATTGTTTCCACTTCCACCAGCCTTGTGGGCAGCGAGTTCCAGGTCATTACCACCCACTGCATAAAATACTTCCTCATATTCCCCCTGCATCTCTTGCCCAAAACCTTCAATCTGTGTCACCTAGTTCTTGTACCATTAGTTAATGGGAACAATTTTTCGTTGTTTAACTTATCTAAACTTGCCATAACCTTGCACATTTCTATTAAACCTCCCCTCAATCTCCTTTGTTCTAAGGAGTACAACCCCAGTTTTTCCAACCTAACCTTGTAATTAAAATCCTCCAACCCTGGAACCATTCTGGTAAATCTCCTCTGCACCCTCTCAAGGACCCTCACATTTTTCCTAAAGTGTGATGACCAGAACTGGACGCAACACTCCAGACAGTGCCTAACCAGAGCTTTATAAAAGTTCAGCATAATTTCCCTACTTCTGTACTCAAGGTCTCAAGGCCTCTGTTTATGAAGACCACAATCCCAGATGCTCTGCTAACAACTCTCTCAATATGCCCTGCTACCTTCCAAGATCGATGCACATGCACTCCCAGGTCCCTCTGTTCCTGCACATCCTTTAGAACTGTGCCATTCAGTATGTATTGCCTCTCCCTATTCCTTCTGCCAAAATATATCACCTCACACTTGTCAGTATTAAATTCCATCTGTAACCTCTCTGCCCATTCTGCTGGCCTATCTATGACCTGTTGCAGGTGGTTCATATCCTTACTGTTTGCCACACCTCCATGTTGACAAATTTTGAGATTCTACTCTGTATTCCAAGATCCACATCATTTAAATGTGGCAAATAAAGCAGTGGTCCCAGCACTGACCCTTGGGGAACTCCACTGTCTACCATCTTCCAATCCGAAAAACATTTACCAAGATTACCAATTGGACATTGACCTTCCTATTCCATGAGCCTCAATTTTGTTAACCAGCCTTTTTTGTGGTATATGATCAAATACTTTCTTAAAATCCATATAAATAACATTCACCGCATTCCCTTCATTAACCTTCTCTGTTACTTCATCAAAAATTCATTTTTTGATTTTTTTCCCCTGATTATTGCTTCTAAAACCTTACCCACCAATGATGTGAAACTATTAGCCTGTAGTTGCTAGGACTGTCCTTACACTCTTTCTTGAATAAGGGTGTCACATTTGCCACTCTCCAATCCTCTGGCACCTCCCCTGTATCCAGGGAAAATTGGAAGATTATGGCAAGCCCTTCCACTATCTTTACCCCCACTTCCTTTAGCAACTTGGAATCCAGGCCATCGGACCAGGTGTCTTATCTACTCTAAACATAGTCAGCCTTTTTAGCACCTCCCCGCTCTCAATTTTTACCCCATCCGTTGCCTCTACTCGCTGCTTCTACTGATATTTTGTCAGATTCCTCTTCCTTAGTGAACATTGATACAAAATACTCATTAAGTATATTACACTTGCCCTGCACCTCTAAGCATAGAACAAACAAAGAACAAAGAACAGTACAGCACAGGAACAGGCCATTCGGCCCTCCAAGCCTGCACCGATCTTGATGCCTGTCTAAACTAAAACCTTCTGCACCTCCGGGGACCGTATCCCTCTATTCACATCCTATTCATGTATTTGTCAAGATGTCTCCTAAACGTCATTATCGTACCTGCTTCCACCACCTCCCCTGGCAGCAAGTTCCAGGCACTCACCACCCTCTGTGTAAAGAACTTGCATCGCAGATCCCCTCTAAACTTTGCCCCTCTCACCTTCAACCTATGTCCCCTAGTAACTGACTCTTCCACCCTGGGAAAAAGCTTCTGACTATCCACTCTGTCCATGCCTCTCATAACTTTGTAAACCTCTAAGTATATGACCTGGTTCTCACTTAAAGAATTCACCTGACGTGCATCATATACCCTCTTTTCTTTCATCATAATCTGTACCTGAAGCATCTCTTCCTTAAAGCTAACTCTTCCTTAAAGATGTAATGAAGAAAGAAATTGTTCAGGTTCATATTTGCATTTCCTCATACCAGTAGCATCCTAACAAATCTACATTGTACCCTCTCTACTGCCTTATTAAACAACCTATAGTGTGGAGGCCAAGACTGCACACAATGCTCTAACAAGTCTTATTAAGATTTTATGTCAACTCATTGTTTCTTCTTAAGTTGTTTTTATATTCTATACCTCTTAGGATAAAACCTAAAATTTAATTTGCTTTTGTCACAGCTTTAGTAACCTGAGATGCTGCCTTTAATGTCCTGTGATCCTGTGCACCCAAATTCCTCTGCTGTCCACAGTACTGAGTTTACTTCCCTCCATGCACTAAGTATGAGACTCATATTCACTGGCAGATTTAATGGTGAATTGGAAGATACACAACTTTAAAACAATAGGTGCATTCACCACAAAACTTGACAGGAAAAATGCTACAAGAAGAAAGTGTGATGGATAAGAAATGTACACCATGTGCAAGATTTTTAATATCTTATAGATGATGGAGTAGAAATTTATCCTTTCTTTTGACAGGATACAAAATATCAAACCAGATGGAATTTCATCTCCAAAAATGATTAAAGATAAGATGCCTCAATATCACTATTGGCAATATTTGCAGACAAATAATTGATAATGTGCCAAATACCATTCACTTAGCAGCCATTGGCCCATTTCAAATAAAAGGCTCACTGAGTTTATCTGTTGAGCCATACAGATGGAAGGGTCCAGAATTGATTACAGGAGACTAAAATGCAGGGCCATAAATATAATATAGTCACTAATAAATCCAATAAGCAATTCAGGAGAAACTCCTCAGGGAGTGGTTAGAATGTGAAACTCACTACCACATAGTAGTTGAGGTGAATAGCATAGATGCATTTAAGGGGATGCTCGATGAATGCATGAAGGAGAAAGGATTAGAAAGTTATGCTGATATGGTTAAAGATGGGTGGGATGAGGTTCATATGGAGCATAAATGTTGACATGTGCCAATTAGACCAAGTGGCCTGTTTCTGTGTTGTACATTTAAGTCTATGTAATTGAATCCCTGACAGTGTTGGGTTAGCTACTCTCAGTTAGGTTTGGGGGAAGGAGCATTTCAGTTGGCATCAGTGTCCCTATATTGGAGAGAGGAAAAATGGTCAGGATTTCCTGCTCCTTTAAAAGGCAAAGAGCATCCATGGAACCACAGCCACAGTAAGAATTGAACATCTTCGGCAGAGGAGTGTAGAGGAGAAAACAGGCAGAAGAAAAAAGAAATCTGAAACCTAATAAAACAAAGAGGGGAGATTTCCTGGGTCTGTTCCCAGATTCACTCCGTCACTGGGCAGGGTGAATACTATTACATCGGATGAGTTCCTATACTGTGTGCATCATTCAATCTCTTATTCAGCGTGCCCAGGAAATCCAGTACAGCTGGGTGAGACCCCAATAAAGTCTCCTCTAAATATTCTTGTTTGAAATGTAATGCCAACCTTTTTCATGATCTCTGATGTTTGCTGTCCAATCGGGACTTGCTATGGTTAGCGCAATGATAGCTGTGGCTGGTACTCTGAGGGTCTTTGGGACAAACAGTACTCGCAGATTTTGAAATTTAACAAGATTGTAATCTCTTACTAAAAGACAAAGGCCCTGGATGCAATCCCACTGGTTTTGCCCAGGATAGTACATGCCTATGCCCTCAAAAGCTGACGCTGCTCGACTTTGCAAGGTCACTGAGAGGGCCCATTTCCATTCGGCGGCAGGTGCTAGTGCCACCAAGGGCACAACTCTGATGCTTGTCTGCCCCATTAATCCAGAAGATCCAACGCCTGCTCATTATTTCATCAAGATCACCCATTTCATCCCCCAACCATGTACCCTTCATCACCCTGTGCAGCAGAGGTAATCAAGATATAGTTTGGAAAAAAAGTTTATTTACCATTCTTTGGAGGTCAAGGACTCTCGTGTCACCTGGAGCCTCTCTCTGGTGATAGCAAGCTACAGCCATCTGTAGGCTGGTACACCTCATTTCATTGGGTGTCCAATAACCTCCCCCTACCCCCCCCCCCCCCCCCATATTGACGGACAATGGGGAAAGGAGAGAGTGAAGGTTTTGCTGGGGAAGAGGGCATCAAAAGTAGAAATGTGTGAATGGTGCAGCAATGGTACAAATTACTATTAATAATTCGGGTCCATCAAGGATTTTTGCTGGAAATTAAGAGGTTTCTAAGATAAGAAAGGATGGAAAATGCTCTAACCACAATCTTGCAATTCTCCTTGCATTTGGGACTAGTGTCAGATGACTGAAGGGTTCCAAATGTTACACCCCTTTTCAATAAACCCAGCAACTACAGGCCAGTCAGCCTAACATCAGTGGTGGGGAAACCTTTAGAGACTATATTTGGAAACAAAATTAATTGACACTTGGAAGAACATGTATTAATAAATATGAGCCAACATGGATTTGTGAAAGACAATTTGTATCTTACAAACTTAATTGAGTTAGAACATAAGAACATAAGAAATATGAGCAGGAGTAGGCCCCTCAAGCCTGCTCCGCCATTCAATTAGATCATAGCTGATCCTCGATTTCAACTCCACTTTCCTGCCTGATCCCCAAATTGCTTGATTCCCTTAGAAAACTTTCAAATGAACAGAGAGGGTTCATAAAGGTAGTTTTTCTCATTTGGTCTTGGGATGTGAGCGTCACTGGCAAGGGCAACATTTATTGCCCATCCCTAATTGCTCTTGAGAAGTGGTGAGCCACCTTCTTGAACCACTGCAGTCCTTGTGATGTTTTGTTTTAATTTTTTTTTATTTCCAAAATATACTTTATTCATAAAAATCTGTAAAAAATACATTACAAAACAGTTCAAAACATTACCCAGTCAACAATACAAAGAGTGCAAAGGAGGTCAGTTTCCTTCAATATAGGAGTGAGTTGCCTCACAACCCTTGCGTTTCATTTTACCTGTCATGTACATTTTGCAGCAAACTCATATTTGCTGGAACCACTCAGCAGGTCTGGCAGCATCTGTGAAAAGAGAAGCAGAGTTAACGTTTCGGGTCAATGACCCTTCTACGGAACTGACAAATATTAGAAAAGTCACAGGTAAAAAGCAAGTGAGGTGGGGGTGGGGCAAGAGATAACAAAGGAGGTCTAGATTGGACCAGGCCACATAGCTGACCAAAAGGTCACGGAGCAAAGGCAAACAATATGTTAATGGTGTGTTGAAAGACAAAGCATTAGTACAGATTAGGTGTTAATACACTGAATATTGGACAGCAGCAAGTGCAAACCTGAAAAAAAACAGTGGGTAAGCAAACTGAACAAACTAAGATGAAATGAAATAAATCTAAAAAAAAGATTGTAAAAAATGTAAAAAAGAATGTAAAAAAAAAGGAAGAAAAAATAACTAAAAATGAAAGTAAAATGGGGGGCTGTCATGCTCTAAAATTATTGAACTCAATGTTCAGTCCGGCAGGCTGTAGTGTGCCTAATCGGTAGATGAGATGCTGTTCCTCGAGCTTGCGTTGATGTTCACTGGAACACTGCAGCAATCCCAGGACAGAGATGTGAGCATGAGAGCAGGGGGGAGTGTTGAAATGGCAAGCAACCGGAAGCTCAGAGTCCTGTTGTTTTTATTTCAGATTTCCAGCATCCGCAGTATTTTGCTTTTATCATATTTGCTGGATACAGTCCGAGGGGTTTTCCATGGATCCAGCTCCTCAGTTCAGCTTGGTGGGGGGACCTTACACTGTGGTCTTTCCCCATTGAGCCTTTGTCGCGGCTGCCCTGAGCTTTAGTGCGTCCCTCAGCACGTAATCCTGGACCTTGGAATGTGCCAGTCTGCAACACTCAGTTGTGGACAACTCTTTGCACTGGAAGACCAGCAAGTTTCAGGCAGACCAAAGAGCATCTTTCACCAAATTGATGGTCCTCCAGCAGCAGTTGATGTTTATCTCGGTGTGCGTCCCTGGGAACAGCCCGTAGAGCACAGACTCCTGAGTTACAGAGCTGCTTGGGATGAACCTCGACAAAAACTACTGCATCTCTTTCCACACCTGCTTTGCAAAGACACATTCTGGAAGAAGGTGGGCAACCGTCTCTTCCCCACCACAGCCACCTCGAGGGCATTGTGCGCAGGGGGTGAGACTCCGGGCGTGCAGGAAGGATCTGACGGGGAGGGCTTTTCTCATCACCAGCCAAGCTACAGCTCGGTGCTTGTTTGAAAGTTCTAGTGATGAGGCATTCTGCCAAATGACTTTGGTGGTCTGCTCGGGGAGCCATCCGACCGCATCCACCATCTCGTTTTCCTGTAGGGCCTTGAGGACATTCCGTGCAGACCACTGCCTGATGGGTTGGTGGTCAAAGGTGTTTTTCCGCAGAAACTTTTCCACGAAGGATATGTGATACGGCACGGTCCAACTGGATGGAGCGTCCCGCGGCAATGTGACCAGGCCCATCCTTCGCAACACTGGGGACAGATAGAACCTCAGCATGTAGTGACACTTGGTGTTTGCGCACTGGAGGTCTACACACAGCTTGATGCAGCCGCACACAAAGGTGGTCATCAGGATGAGGGCGACGTGGGTACATTTTTTCTCCTTTATCCAGAGGTTTGAACATCGTGTCCCTCCAGACCCGGTCCATTTTGGATCCCCAGATGAAGCGGAAAATGGCTCGGGTGACCGCCACGGCGCAGGAGTGGAGTATGGGCCATACCTGCACCACATATAGCAAAAACATGAGCGCCTCGCACCTGATGACCAGGTTCTTACCCACAATGGAGAGAGATTGCTGCTCCCACATGCTCAGCTTATGGTGTATCATGGCTACTCGCTCCCTCCAGGTTTTGGTGCACACCCCTTCCGAATCATATCCCCAGCACCTTCAAGTAATCTGACCTGACGGTGAAGGGCACAAAGGATCGGTCAGCCCAGTTCCCAAAGAACATGGCCTAGCTCTTGCTATGGTTAACTTTGGCTCCCGAGGCCAGTTCGAGCTGGTCGCAGATGCTCATCAAAGAACAAAGAACAAAGAAAATTACAGCACAGGAACAGGCCCTTCGGCCCTCCAAGCCTGCGCCGATCCAGATCCTCTATCTAAATCTGTCGCCTATTTTCTAAGGGTCTGTATCTCTTTGCTTCCTGCCCATTCATGTATCTGTCTAGATACATCTTAAAAGACGCTATCGTGCCGGCGTCTACCACCTCCGCTGGCAACGCGTTCCAGGCACCCACCACCCTCAACGTAAAGAACTTTCCACGCTTCAGTCTGCGAACGGACAGCGGATCCGAGCAGAAGACGGTGACGTCATCCATGTACAGGGAGGTTTTAACCTGAGTGCCTCCACTGCCTAGGATTGTCACCCCTCTATGCTTGCATCCTTCCTAATAGACTCAGCAAAGGGTTCAATACAGCAAACAAACAAGACAGGAGAGAGAGGACAACCCTGTCTGACTCCAGATTGGATCAGGAAACTTTCTGATTCCCACCCATTAATTGAGACTGCGCTACTGATGTTTGTGTAGAGCAGTTTGATCCAATTGCAGATTCCCTCCTCAAACCCCATTTTGGAAAGCACGGCCATCATGCAGGTGTGCGATATCCTGTCAAAAGCCTTCTCCTGGTCCAGGCTGATGTGGCAGGTGTCCACCCTCCTGTCCCGTACATAGGCGATCGTATCCCTGAGTAGCGCGAGACTATCAGAGATCTTCCTGCTGGGTACAGTACAGGTCTGGTCAGGGTGAATCACCAACTCCAGAGCAGACTTGACATGACTGGCGATGACTTTGGACAGAATTTTGTAATCAACATTAAGCAGTGAGATGGGCCGCCAATTTCTGATTTCTGCCCTCTACCCCTTCCGCTTGTAGATGAGGGCGATGATGCCTTTCCTCATGGATTCTGACATGCTGCCGGCCAGAAGCATACTCTCGTATACTTCCAGCAGGTCTGGGCTGTCCCAGACCCACAGGGCCAAATACAACTCAACCAGTAAGCCATCGCTTCCGGGAGTTTTACTCGTCTCAAAGGACTTGACGGCCTTTGTCAGCTCGTCCAGAGTTAGCGGTTTGTCCAGTCTCTCCCTCATGCTTTCATCTAAGACCTCTATCATAGATGACAGGAAGGACTGGGAGGCTCTGCTATCTGTAGGCTTCGCGTCATACAGCCCAGCATTAAAGGATTTGCTGATCCTTAGTATGTCGGATTGCGAAGACGTTACCGAGCCATCCTCTTCCTTCAGGCTGCTGATCACAGAGCTCTCTCTGTGTACCTTTTGGAAGAAGTAACGCGAGTATGTCTCATCCTGCTCAAATGGAGCGGATTCTGGACCGGAAGATGATCTTGGACGCCTCCGTGGCAAAGAGCGAGGCCTGCTGGCTCTTCACCTCATGGAGGTCCTCCTTGACCTCGACCCCCATCGACTGCAGTCGGAGCAGATTTTGTAATCTTTCCTGGAGTCGAGACATTTCCCTCTGTCTCTCTCTCGCCCTCTGAACACCTTTGAAGATAAAGAACCTCTCGATGTTCTCCTTGGTCGCCTCCCACCAGTGAACTGGAGACTCAAAGAGGGGTTTCACTCTTCTCCAACCTTTGTAATCCCTTTTGAGTTCCTCAACATTCTCTGGAGTTAGCAGTGTAACATTGAGCTTCCATGTCCCCCTGCCAACCTGTTGGTCATCCTGTAAGTGACTGTCCGCCAGTAAGAGGCAATGGACACCAGCTTGATGTCAATGGATCTGACCCTGACAGCACAGGACACAAACAGGAAGTCAATCCTGGAATGGGCAGACCCGTCCGATCTTGACTGGGTGTATCTACGTTGCGCTCCATCTGCAGGTTTGCTGAAGACGTCGTGCAGCTTGGCATCTTTTACTGTTTCCATTAAGAATCTGGACGTAGCGTCCAGTTTGCTGCCATCACTGCTGGACCGTCCAGCTGTGTCAATGATGCAGCTGAAGTCTCCACCTAGAATGACCGGCCTGGACATCGCCAGCAGCAGTGGGAGCTGCTGGAAGACGGTCAGCCGCTCGCTGCATTGAACCGGGGCGTACACATTGATCAACCGGAGCGGAGCATTGTTGTACATTACATCCACTACGAGGAGGAGACTGCCCACCACCTCCTTAACTTCGGAGATGGTGAAGTTACCTCCCCACAGCAGAATACCCAGGCCGGAGGAATGGGAATCATTACCCGCTGACCAGATCGATGGCCCGTGGGACCACCATCACAACCATTGCCTGTAGGTGCTGAGGTGTGGTATTCCACACTCCTGCAGAAACAGTAGGTCGGCTTTGACCTTGGCAAGGTAGTCCAAGGTTGAAACACACCACGTAGTGGATTTAATGCTACGCACATTAATTGAAGCAATCTTTGTACCCATTTTTAAGTTAGTTGTTTCTTCCCATACCATTTGTCCTTGTTCGTCCCAGTCCTTCGGGATGTTCCTGCATACCCATAGAGTACACAAGCTGTTTCACATTCAATGGGCTCAGAAACACCTCCTGGTTTCTCATGCAGGGTTTGTTCCGCTGGGGTGATATCGGGGGAGAGGGGTCTTGTAGGCAGCAAGGACTGGGCTGTGCTCTGCTGCTCCCCTCCATTCCTCCTCGAAAACATCACTGCTCCCGGCTTCCTGGAGCTGGAGTGCGCCAGACGTGTCGTTGCTTTCGGTGTCCTGGAGCTGGGATGCACTGAGTTTGGCGCTTTGGGTTTGGGGCGCGCTGGGCCCATCACAGCGTCCAGTGCCCGGAGGCTGGGGTGCTTTATCTTTCAGCTGCTTTGAGTTCTGCCACTTCTTTGGCAGGTGCTGTCGGTTCGGCACTTCTTCGTCCAGTGGGGAGGAGCTGCTGTAGTCTGTCTCAGACGGTAGCCTCCTCTTGCCATTGGTTTGGGTGGTGACCAGTTCCTTTTTTGGAGGTTTTTTCTTTGTGGTTTTCCTTTGTATCACTTGTCACTGGCCTGTTTGTCCATCTGCTGCCTCCTCCCCCATTGATTCCGTCTGTGGAGGAGGGGTTTCCGGGCGTAGGGTAGGTGCTGGGTCGCTGGTTTCAGCTGCCTCCCCTTTCTTCTCCTTCTCAGGTAGACTTTCCTCACTGCGGAGAGGGTTGCTTGTCTCCTTCCCAGAACCAGACACTTTCGTTGTTCCTTCTCCTGGCCTTTCCTTGGACCTTACCGCCTGAGCATAACTGAGGCAGCATTTGGGGCAAGTTTTGTAGAGGTGGTCTGCCTCACCGCACAGGTTGCAGCACTTACTCTGCTTACAGTCCTTGGTCTGATGGCCTTCCTTCTTGCAGTTCTTGCAGACAACTGTGCTGCAGGTAGCTGCCACGTGACCAGATTTGCCAAAGGTGCGACAAACTCTGGGCTGCCCTGCTTAGACCAAGAAGCCTCGACTTCCCCCGATAGCGAAGCTGGAGGGAGGACGGACGATGGCTCCATTGGCATTGACCTTCAAGGTCACCTTGACCTGCCGCTTGCTGGTCCAAATCCCAAATGGGTCCTTGACATCAGTGCTGCTGCCGGCCACCTCGACGTACCTGGCGAGAAAGGTGAGTACATCCACGACAGGAACATGGGGGTTGTAGAGGTGAATTGTCACCACCCGGTCACGTTGTTACGGCAGCATGAAGAGTGGCTCTGCATTGAGGATGGACAGCGGCGCCTGGTTCCCCTTCTCCTTGAACACCTTCAGGAACTTGATGCATCCCGCCACATTCTTAAACGTCAAGTCGAAATATCCACTGCTGGGGAAGTCCTGCAGGCTGAAGATGTCTGTAGCTTGGAATCCACAGCAATCGATGAGGATTTTCTTGATGAAGAAGGTACAATCAACTGGTGCATCTCCCTCCTTGTCCTTCACCACCACCCAAACAGTGTTACACATTCCCTGGCCTGAAGCTCTAAGATTGGTTACTCAAAGCATACCTGGGACAGGATCAAGGGCCACTAATCATGGTCTCTCCCCTGCCAGGTAAGTCCTCGTGATGTAGGTACACACACAGTGGCTTTTTTCTTGGCTTGATAGTGGCTTGATACACCATTTCAGAAGGTAGTTAAGAGTCAACCACATTACTGTGGAGCTGGAGTCACATGTAGGTCAGACCAGGTAAGGACAGCAGATTTTCTCCCCTCAAGGACATTGGTGAATCAGATGTGTTTTTACAACAATCCAGTAGTTCCATGATCACTACTAATTTTTTTTTTAGAGATACAGCACTGAAACAGGCCCTTCAGCCCACCGAGTCTGTGCCGACCATCAACCACCCCTTTATACTAATCCTACACTAATCCCATATTTCTACCACATCCCCACCTGCCCCTATATTTCCCTACCACCTACCTATACTAGGGGCAATTTATAATGGCCAATTTACCTACCAACCTGCAAGTCTTTTGGCTGTGAGAGGAAACCGGAGCACCCGGAGAAAACCCACGCAGACACGGGGAGAACTTGCAAACTCCACACAGGCAGTACCCAGAATTGAACCCGGGTCGCTGGAGCTGTGAGGCTGCGATGCTAACCACTGCGCCACTGTGCCAATGATAGCATTTTATTCCAGATATATTAATAAATTGAATTTAAATTCCCACAGCTGCCATGGTGGGATTTAAACTCACATTGCCAGAGCATTAGTCCAGGTTTCTGGATTACTAGCCCAGTAACATTACCACTTTGCCACCATCCCCAGTAGTGTGATTAAAGTTGTGTATCTCGACTTACAGAAGGAGTTCAATAAAGTGCATCATAATTGACTGGTTAACAATATTGAAGCCCAGCGATTAAAGGGGCAAAGGCAGCTTGGATACAAAATTGGCTAAGAGACAGTAAGTGGAGAATAGTAGTGATCAGGAAGTATACAGGGTCGGTATGTTTCTCATATACAAATCGTTGAAGGTAGTAGGACAAGTTGATAAGGCTGTTAAAAAATGGATCCTAGGCATTATAGAGAGACAGAGAGTACAAAAAGCAAGGAAATAATGCTAAACCTTTATAGAATCACTCGAATATTGTGTCCAGTTCTGGGCACAGCACATTAGGTAGGATGTCAAGGCCTTGGGAGAGGTGCAAAGGAAATTTGCTAGAATGGTAGCAACAATGAGAGAGTTCAGTTACATGGAGAGACTAGAGAAACTGAGATAAAAACAGAAAATGCTGGACCCTTAGTTCTAGATTCTCCCATAAGGAGAAACATCCTTTCCACATCCACCCTGTCAAGACCCCTCAGGATCTTATATGTTTCAATCAAGTCACCTCTTACTGTTCTAAACTCCAGTGAATACAAGCCTAGCCTGTTCAACCTTTCTGCATAAGACAACCTGCCCATTCCAGGTATTAGTCTAGTAAACCTTCTCTGAACTGCTTCCAACGCAATTACGTCTTTCCTTAATTAAGGAGACCAATACTGTACACAGTACTCCAGATGTGGTCTCACCAATGCTCTTTATAACTAAAGCATAACCTCCCTAATTTTGTATTCAATTCCCCTCACAATAAACGATACCATTCTATTAGTTTTCCTAATTACGTGCTGTACATGGCCTTTTATGATTCATGCACCAGCACACCCAGATCCCTCTGCATCTCAGAGCTCTGCAGTCTCTCACCATTTAGATGATATACTTTTTTATTCTTCCTGCCAAAATGGACAATTTCACATTTTCCCACATCGTCCTCCATTTGCCAGATCAAAAGAGAATTGGATATATACTTGAAAAGGAAACATTTTCAGGACTATGAGTATAGAGCATGGGAATGGAATTAATTGGATAGCTCTTTCAAAGAGTCAGCACAGGCACAATGGAATGACTGGCCTCCTTTTGTGCCACACAATTCAATGATTCCAAGAGGGTCAGTGTTTCAGTGTTAAATATGGAACTATTCTCAATGTTGAAGAGATACTTATGAGATTCAAAGACACAAGTCAGCTTGTAGTCACCATTTTGCGATGTTCTCAACTGAAAGGTGCTGGGTATTGAGAACAACCTACCTTTCTACAAATTTTCTCACACACAGTAAGATGTCTCACAGTATTTTTCATCAAAGAGGAGGAACGATGGATGCCAAGGAGGGGAACTTGACAGAAAGTTCTAGAGGACCGGAGTGTAGTGGCTGAATAAACAGCCAGTGTCGGAGGAGGAGAGGCCACATGGCAGACATGAGGCTCGGCTTCAAAAGACGACGGAGTGAACAATCATTTGCTAGTGCGCACAGGCCAAAATTAGGCACGATAGGTAGGGGTATATTGCTATAGTTATGACTCTGTTGGTAGCACTCTTGCTCTGAGTCAAAGGTTTTGGGTTCAAGCCCCATGCTAAGACTTGTGTGCAAAAAATCAAGGTGGACACTCCAATGCAATACTGAGGGACTGCTGCACTGTCAGAGGCACTGTCTTTTGGATGAGATGTTGATCCGAGGCCCCATCTGCCCTGTCAGGTGGACATAAAAGATCCCATGGCATTATTTCAAAGACAATCCGGGCAGTTATCCCTGGTGTCCTGACCAATATCTATCCTTCAATCAACAACACAAAAAAACAATGATCTGGTCATTATCTCATTGCTGTTTGTGGGAGTTTGCTGTGTGTAAATTGGCTGCCGCAATTCCTTTGTTACAATAGTGACCATACTTCAAAGCAATTCATTGGCTGTAAAGCACTTTGGGATTTTCAGTGGGTATGAAAAGCACTATAGAAATGCAAGTCTTTCTTTTTTTCTCTAGCTGCTGCTTGAATTCAAATGGTGAGATGACATGTTTGAGTAGCTAATGCAAACTACCTCTTAGCCACAGAATGGGCCTCTCCCATGTTATTGTGAAGCAGGGATAAAGGGCATACAGAATACAAAAGAAATCTGCAGTATCTGTTGTACATGGGGAAGTATCAGGCATCTGCTGCATTGTTTCTAGAGACAGGTGAAGTTTGGGCACATCAATGTCAAAAGTATATAAGCAAATGTTTTGCAAATTTACCGCCTGTAAACATTTCTAGGGCTGATCTCCGATTTCTACTGGGAGACAATCCTAATGCATTATTATATTGGAGGAGTGCGGCTGACTACAGGATGGCAATTCTCCTACCATGGGCTGCACCTACAGCGAACCAATGGCATCATCTACCAGCCTACATTCTTTTCTTTTTGGGCCTCCTTATCTCGAGAGACAATGGATACGCGCCTGGAGGTGGTCAGTGGTTTGTGAAGCAGCGCCTGGAGTGGCTATAAAGGCCAATTCTGGAGTGACAGGCTCTTCCACAGGTGCTGCAGAGAAATTTGTTTGTTGGGGCTGTTGCACAGTTGGCTCTCCCCTTGCGCCTCTGTCTTTTTTCCTGCCAACTGCTAAGTCTCTTCGACTCGCCACAATTTAGCCCTGTCTTTATGGCTGCCCGCCAGCTCGCCACTGGTATCAGACCCACCGGCCGTCCATGTCTCAGCCTACATTACACCACAACAATTGAGCAAAGCTGGCACTGTATCAAAATACTAATACCTCAAAAAACACCCCGAAATACAGGCCTCTGACAATGTAGTTAAATGGGACATGGATTTGTCATAATTTAAGGATACAATACAAACATTTTATTGTTTGTATTGTTGAAGATGGCCAAATGATATTCAGAAGGGAGTGCAGAGCTCTTGGAGATCACTCCCTCAAGGCATGAGTTATAAAATCCAGTAGAGTACTAAGCACTAAATGTTTCTAATTGTGAAGTAAACTTTTGTGAAAATACTTCCTAACCAACTGGTTAAATTGCATTTTTCCAAATATTCAGCTATTCCGGTACAGGGTATTTTAAACCCTGAACTGGTGATTGTATCAGGCCAAACTCCACAAGATGGCCAAGCAAGATGTAACATGAAATAGCACATAACATTTGGCCTTTTTTTAAAAACCATGTCGAAAGGACTGAGGTAGAGGTTCTCAGCCTCTTTGATGGTATTAACCTGGATGTAAAGGGTTCTTGATGGTCAGATGCCATTAGTAATGGCATTGTACAGGTCTTGGGTCATGTAATCTGGCTCTGTGGAACACAGACACTCTGCTACATCCACAGGAAGGTTTTCATTCACTGGTTTGTTTGGGTCAAAAGCAGAGGCAAATTAAAATGTCAGTTCATTGTGAAACAACAACAGAAATTGTTGGAAATACTTAGCAGATCAGACAGTATCTGTAGAGAAAAAAACAGAGTTAATGGGCTGGATTTTAGCCTAGGTGGACAGGCCTTCACCCGCTTCCGCCTAGCCTAGGGATTCAACCTGCATTTTACGAATCCCCCGGCTTTAATTGTCCCGAGGTGGGACTTCCACCCGCTTGATGGAGGAGGTCCTGCCTCAGAGTGAGCTGCCGGCCAATCAGCATAGGTTTTGAGCAAGTGCAAGGGACGGGGATGGCAAGAAGAACAAAAGGGAAGGTCTGTGATAGGGTGCAGGGCAGGAGTGATTAAAAGACAAAACGTTTCATGGTACAAAGCCAAAGGAAGTGGTAATGGGACAAGTAAAGAAACAAAAGATGTGTCGGGATGAGATGTAACTGACGTATAGCAGCCATCCAAACACAAAGTATAGGGATTAAGAAAGAAACAAGAGGGAGGGGGACAAAAAAACAAAAAACAAAACAAACCTGCAAAAAAAACCACAAAATTTTTTTTTACATGGGAGCAGAGGTTATGATCTAAAATTATTGAACTCAATAGAGGAAATTTTATGTTCTCCCTCATGGCAGGTTTAGAGGCGGGGGAAGCATGTAATCAGGTGGGATGGTGGCAGGTGGGGACCCCGCCACCTTCCCGCCTCACCACCAATTGAGGCCCTTAAGTGGGCAATTAAATGCCCAATTAAGGGCCTCATCTTACCGTCGCCGCAATTAGATCAGCAGCGTGTGAGCCTGTTACCGCAAAGGAAGCATGGCAAGAAAAGCTGTGTGGGTTGCTTGTTAGCTCCGAGGTGGGGGGGGGGAGGGCCTCGCTAAAAGGCACCTAGTGCCAGAACAAGGGACCCAACATTGGGAAGAGGGGGGCTGCTGAGTGCCACCCCCCCTTCCCTTGCCGCCAACACCCCCCCCCCACACACCCTTCCCCACAACCCCCACCCCACGAGATCCCTCCCATCCCGACCTACATATGGCCTGGGTCCTGCACCGTTCCTAGGCCTCGGGTAGATTCTCCACCAGCAGTAGCCACTACCTCCGCAGTGGCACTGCTCAGTTAAAGAGCTGCCAGCCTCTGATTGGCCAGCAGCTCTCAGAAGGTGGGACGTCCATTGCTGGGGTCCTTGATCCTGTGGAAGACTCACTGCTGTCCCGCTAAGTGCCTAACTGGCACTTGATTCGACGGGCCTCCCACAGAAGAAGCGATGCGGGGTTCTCACCAGTGCTTTTGCCAGAGGTCGAGACCCCAGTCGCCAGTATAAAATCCTGCCTGGAAGGCTGTAAAGTGCCCAGTCGAGCTTGCGTTGAGCTTCCTTGGAATACTGTAGCAGGCCAAGGACAGAAAGCTCAGAGTGGGTGCTATGTGGAGAATTGAAATGACAAGCAACAGGAAGCTCGGGGTCATGCTTGCGGACTGAATGGAGGTGTTCCACAAAGCAGTCACCCAGTCTGCATTTAGTGTCCCCAGTATAGAGGAGACCATTGTGAACCTTTACTGGTGGATGCTCAGCTATTCTGGAGATAACTTGTTACAAACATTAGGTATAGAGCTCCCCCTGTTGGCTGAAATAATAAATTCTGTCCAGTATGGAATTAAACCAAATGGATGGGGAGGCTTCCGAATTCAATCCCTAGCCTTTGCTGATTTAGTGATGACAGCAACTTTCTCTCTCACTCTCAGCAGAGCTAGGGATGTTCCCCACCAATAAAAGGTTTTTTTTTCACCCTCCATGTCCTTCCCAACAACACCCGTCTTTCTCAGTGCTTATCCGGCCTGGCACAGCCCACATCCTCACTTTCACCCCATTACCCCATCTTTGCCACCTCTGCCAGCTTTGCTCCATCCTACCTCTGAGACACCCTCAAGCCATATTTCCCTGTCTGTACCCCCTTCATTTCCACCACTGGTTTACTCCTCATTCACTACTCCCTCTGCGTTGCAGCCATTATGCCCCTTTGGCACTCCCTGCCTGTCTGCTTCATGACCTTTATTCTGCTTTTCAAAAGCCCTTAATACACCACCTTTGACTGTGCTTTCACCCTCCCTCCACACCACCCCAACACCCAACTCTGTTCTATTTCACCTTTTTCTCTCCTCCTTGGCAGCTACCTTTCAGTAAAGTGTCTTCAGCCATTGTTCTCTATGTGAACAGTGCAATAGAAACATAAATTAACTGCTCAAAAGGTCATTCAAATAGGGTGTAGCCAGGACTGGATGTCACCATCCCTCTCTCCCCACCACACTCGCACACCAACCTGAATGCTGAAAGGTTTTTATCTTTCCTTGCGTCACAAACCTTTTGTTAAAGTAAAAATATCTCCCATAATCCTTGCCAGCTGCTGCATCAATTCAATAAAATGATTAGCATATGATTTGAATTGCACTCTGTATTGGACGTGTGCATTTCTGTATCATGCAGACAGCAACACTCTATAATTTAAAAAAAAATGGATCCTTTTTGTGTGACCTGAAACATTGGGCTGAATTTTCTTGTGGGTGTTGAGACCATATGCCAGTCACAAGCCCACCCGCCAGTGCAACTTTACCTGAGGCAGGCTCGTAATTGGGCACCTCTGCGTTCGCAGTCTAATTAAGGACAATGTGCTGCCCAATGAGAAGGCCCGCAGCACTGGCCTACCAGCAGCTCCAACGGGAAAGATGGGCGGAAAGGCCAGTTTGAGGGTACCTCCAAAATGGAGACATTCTCAGAAGCCTGAAAATTTAAAATTAAGGAAGACCCACGGTTGTTAGGGCCATCAGTATGGAAGGAAAACCCCACCACAGGAATGGTTTTGGCTGCAGCTGCGGCCTTTTCATACTTACGGCTCATTCATTGGGCCAGTGAGGCTGCGTCCAAGTTGCTGCCAGCCTCCAGATTGAGTGGGAAACTGCCAGAGGTTTCTGAAAATGACCCCTAAGTGGGGCCTTAATTGGTCAGATTGGCTGTCTGCCTCTGTGAAGCTGGTTGCCGATTCCCGTGGTAGCTGACCGCTGGGAAACTCGTCCAGATGCAGCTCAGCGTCGGGAGCCATCCCGACGTGCAATTATTTGAATTTCCCTGCCCCTCCCGTCTCTGAAATGGCCTCCACCTCCATGGCAATATTCATCCCATTAACTCTGTTTCTGTCTCCAAAATGCTACCTGGCCTGCTGAGTGTTTTCCAATAGCTTTTATTTCAGATTTTCTGCATCTGTACTATTTTGCTTCGGTTTCAGGGGAACTGAGGATGCACACAAGGATATATGGCTGGGCAAGGTCATTAGGAATGGTAAGCCTTGGCGGGATTTGAAAGGCAAAGACAAGGACCTTGAAATCAATTCACTTGAGGCATGGGGGTCCAGTGGAGCTTGGCAAGGACTGCAGTGTCGGGAGTGCAGTACTTTGTGCAGGTGAAGATATGGATTGGGACTTTCTGAATGCCTAGTAGTTCCTGCAGGGTGGAGGTTGGCAAGGTGAGCACTGGAGAAGTCAAAGCTCCAGGAGATGAAGGTGTGGACTAGAATTTTGGCAGCAGTGGATTGAGGTAGAGCAGTCAGGTAAGGTTTTGGAGGTGGAAGAAAGTAATCTTGGGAATGGATTGGATCTGAGAATGAAGCAGAGCTCAAGGTGGAAAAGTACACCAACATATCAGCCCTCTAACTTAGCCGGAGGTGGCCATCGAAGAGGCCTGAAGCCCATATGTGCTATCGAGAGGCAAGGACAGCTTCCATTTTTCTGGAGGAAATATTGGCTTGTCTAGGGTTTGATGTTGGGCAGGTAGTTAAGTAGTGTAGTAATGGTTTTGGACTCAACGGAGGAGGTAGTGAAGTTGAGTTGGGTGTCATAAGCATACATGTGGAAGCTAGCCTCATGCTTCTTGATAAGTTCACTGTGCGGTAGCTTATCAATGAAAGAGAAGAGGGAACCAAGGATGGTCCACTAGGGTACATTGTTTGTTATGCAGGCATGGGAGGTGAAGCCATTGGATGAAATTTAAAGGGTAATTTTCCCGACCTTGCATTCCCTGTAGGGCGTCTCGCACATTGGGAGGACGTATCAGAGATTTAAGCACAAGAGACCCCATTTCTTTAGGCCTCTAGTTTAAAGAAAGATTTGCATTTATATAGCACCTTTCACAGCCACTGGACGTTTCAAAGCACTTTATAACCAATGAAGTAATTTTGAAGTGTAGACACTGTTGTAATTTGCACACATCAAGTTCCCTCGAGCAGCAACGTCATAATGACCAGATAATCTGTTTTTGTGAGGGATAAATATTTGTTTGAGGGATAACTATCGGCCAGAACACCAGAGACAACTCGCTCTTTCTTCTTCAAAGTACTGCCATGGGTTCTTTTATGTCCACCCAAGAAGTCATACGGAGCCTCGAGTTAACGTCTCATCTGAAAGATGATCAAAAAAAATCCGAAAATCAGATACAGCATTCTCAAAAGGCACTCACAGTGTGTGAGGCGCCCCATCAGGTATGCAAAATCAAAAAATAATCCCTGTAGTGTCTACAATACAACAGTTAGAACTGGAATAAAAGGCAGCAGTGGCACAGAAGTGGCTACAGGGAGGGAATTTGGAGGAAAGTTCAAACATGGTTAAAAGCAGCAGAGGGCTGAGGAGGATAAGCAAATTGAACAAGGAGAAATCACAAACACAATAGATATCTTTGTTCCATGCAGTTTCAGGCTGTGGGTGGGACAAAAACTGGTTTGGAGGGTCTTGAGGGAGTGGTGAACGCAATGACTGTTAATGGAAAGTATTTAAATGTTTTTGTATGTCTGAGCGGGTGCTTCAGCTCTCTCCATTAACTTTCAGTTTGAATTAGATGTCAAGCCATTCTGGAACTGTGCATCTCTCCACAGATAATGCACATTCCCAGCATTTCTTGCTTTTGTTTCACATTTTCTTAATTTG
The DNA here is from genome assembly GCF_036365525.1 of Heterodontus francisci. Lineage (NCBI taxonomy): Eukaryota > Metazoa > Chordata > Chondrichthyes > Heterodontiformes > Heterodontidae > Heterodontus > Heterodontus francisci. The sequence goes on from NC_090395.1 coordinate 33,630,454, forward strand.
TAGTTTTTTTGTTTTCTACTTATACTGTTTAAGTTTTTCCTTCACAAGCAGCCTGGCAGTTTTTTAAAAATCTGCTTAAAATATTATTTAAACAGACATCAAATTAACCTATTTAAAGTTCCTGATCAAAATGTATAATTCCCATTTACTGGTCTCCGCATGCACTCCAAGTGAATGCGATTATATGTGAAAAGTGCTTTTCAGGATCCTCCTGTTTCGAATGGCAGTAATGTGCACAATAAGGTGACCTCAAACCACCCAGGTACTTCACACAATCTGGGTGAAGACAGGAAGTGTAAACACAATCCTCTGCCAACTGTTCTGTATGCTGCTGTTTGCAGAGATAACCAGCTCATAACACTTGTGGACTTTGCCTCCATTATGTGACCTTCCTCAGAACCACATCTGATAAGGGAAGAATGGTTCATTTATATAAGATATGGTACACTGAGCACAGGTCAGCAACGGTGTTGACATGCTTCCAAATTACACTTGGATACAGGAAGCAATGACTGCCACTTTAGGAGAGGAATTTTGCCACTATCATGTTGTGACCCTCGTCTTGTGTCCTCACTGGAGTGCTCAGTCAGGGAATCAGCACTAATCATAGAACGTTTACGGCACAGAAAGAAGCCACTTAGCCCATCGTGTCTGCACAGGCTGAAAAATGATCCACCCAGCCTAATCCCACCTTCCAGCATTTGGTCCATAGCCCTACAGGTTACAGCACTTGAGGTACATATCCAGATGCCTTTTAAATGAGTTGAGGGTTTCTGCATCTACTACCCTTTCAGGCAGTGAATTCCAGACCCCCACCACCCTCTGGGTGAAAAAGGTTTTCCTCATCTCCCCTCTAATCTTTCTATCAATCATTTTAAATCTATGCCCCCTAGTCACTGACCTCTCTGCTAAGGTAAATAGGCTCTTCATATCCACTCTATCCAAGCCCCTCACAATGTTGTACATTTCAATCAAAACTCCCCTCAGCCTTCTCTGTTCCAGAACAACCTTAGCATATCCAATCTTTCCTCATAGCTGCATTTTTCCAGTCCTGGCAACATCTTCATAAATCTCCTCTGTTCCCTCTCTAGTACAATTAGATCCTTTCTGTAAAGAGGTGACCAGAACTACGCGCAGTACTCAAGTTGTGGCCTAACCAATGATTTACACAGTTCCAGCATAACCTCCCTGCTCTTGTATTCTATACCTCAGCTAATAAAGGAAAGGATTCCATATGCCTTCTTAACCACCTTATAGACCTGTCCTGCTACCTTCAGAGATCTGTGGACATTCCTCTACACCTCTCAGTATTACCCACTATCAACATCCTAGGTGGTTACCATTGACCAGAAACTGAACTGGAGTAGCCATATAAATACCATGGCTATAAGAGCAGGTCAGAGGTTAGGAATCCTGCGGCGAGTAAGTTACCTCCTGACTCCCCAAAGCCTGTCCACCATCTACAAGGCACAAGTCAGGAGTGTGATGGAATACTCTCCACTCGCCTGTTTAGTTTAGTTTAGTTTAGAGATACAGCACTGAAACAGGCCCTTCGGCCCACCGAGTCTGTGCCGACCATCAACCACCCATTTATACTAATCCTACACTAATCCCATATTCCTACCACATCCCCACCTGACCCTATATTTCCCTACCACCTACCTATACTAGGGACAATTTATAATGGCCAATTTACCTACCAACCTGCAAGTCTTTTGGCTTGTGGGAGGAAACCGGAGCACCCGGAGAAAACCCACGCAGACACAGGGAGAACTTGCAAACTCCACACAGGCAGTACCCAGAATTGAACCCGGGTCACTGGAGCTGTGAGGCTGCGGTGCTAACCACTGCGCCACTGTGCCGCGCCTGGATGGGTGCAGTTCCAACAACACTCAAGAAGCTCAACACCATCCAGGGCAAAGCAGCCCACTAGATTGGCATCCCATTCACAAACATTCACTCCCTCCACCACCAACGCACAGTGGCAGCAGTGTGTACCATCTACAAGATGCACTGCCGCAATGCACCAACACTACTCAGGCAGCATCTTCCAAACCTGCGACCTCTACTACATAGAAGGACAAGGGCAGCAGATGCGTGGGAACACTACTACCTACAAGTTCCCCTCCAAGCCACGCACCATCCTGACTTGGAACTATATTGCCGCTCCTTCATTGTCGCTGGGTCAAAATCCTGGAACTCCCTTCCTAATAACACTTTGGGGGTACCTACCCCACATGGACTGCAGTAGTTCAAGAAGGCAGCTCACCACCACCTTCTCATGGGCAATTAGGGATGCGCAATGCTGGCCTGGCCAGGGATGCCCTCATCCCATGAAACGAATAAAAAAAAAATTCTCCCATTAATCGTGTATTCCTTTGCCTTGTTTGACCTCCCCAAATGCATCAACTCACATTTCACCAACTGAATTCCATTTGCCACTTTTCTGCCCACCTCACCAGTGACCAGTCCATTGATATCTTCCTGCAGCCTACAGCTATCCTCGCTATCAACCACACAACCAATTTTTGTGTCATCTGCAAACTTCTTGATTATGACCCATACAGTTATGTCCAAATCGTTAGTATATATCACAAAAAGCAGAGGACCTAGTACCGAGCCCTGCGGAATACCACTGGAAACAGCCCTCCAGTCACAAAAACACCCCTCAAAAATTACCCTTTGTTTCCTGCCACTGAGTCAATTTTGTATCCACCTTGCTACACTTCCTGGATCCCATGGGCTTTTTTTTTAACCAGTCTTCCATGTGGGACCTTGTCAAAAGCCTTGCGACTGCACTACCCTCATCAATCTCCCTTGTTACTTCTTCAAAAAATTCAGTCAAGTTAGTCAGACAAGATCTTTCCTTAACAAATCCATGCTATCCCTGATTAATCCGTGCTCTTCTAAGTGACAGTTTATCCTGTCTCTCAGGATTGATTACAATAATTTGCCCACTACTCAGGTTAGACTGACTGGCCTGTAATTATTCAGTCTATCCCTCGCCCCCTTTTTAAACAAAGGTACAACATTAGCAGTCTTCCAATCCTTCGGCACCACACCTATATCCAGTGAGAACTGGAAAATGATGGACAGACCTTCTGCTATTTCCTGTCTAGCTTCTTTTAACAGCTTGGGGTACATTTCATCCGGCCCTGGTGATTTATCAACTTTCAAGGATGTTAATCCCATTAATACTTCCTCCCTCCCTATGTTTATCACATCCAATACTTCACACCCCTCTTCCTTGACTACACTATCTGCGTCGTCCTCTTTTGTGAAGACAGATGCAAAGTATTCATTAAGAACCATACCAACATCTTCCATCCCTACACATAGGTTACCTTTTTGGTCTTTTATGGGCTCTACTCTTTCCTTACCTATCCTCTTACTCCTAATGTATTGATAAAACATCTTGGGTTCACCTTGATTTTGCTTGCCAATATTCTTTCATGCCCACTCTTAGCTTTCCTAATTTCCTTTTTGATTTCACCCCTCCACTTTCTTTACTCCTGTCGGCTTTCTGTAGTATTGAGTTTTTGGTGTCGGACATAAACTTTCTTTCTTTGCCCTGTAAGCTCCTTGACATCCAAGGGGCTCTAGATTTGGCCGTCCCACCCTTTTTTTGTGGGAACATGTTTACTCTGTACCCTTTGAATCTCTCTCATATTCCATCACTGTATTGTAAGCAAAAACTACAGTACATAAACAAATGGTTTTGGTCAGATTTATATGTTTTACAAAACCAATGAGTGGCATTGAACATTCTTATACACAGAAAGAGGCTCAATGAATTTTCCAAGGAATCCTGGAGCTGTTCAGATGAAATCCAAGGTTTAGACATTGTTTCCAGTTTCTCCATGAGTATTGCGTGAGGCACAACAACTTGCATTCATATAACGCCTTACACGTAGGTCAAAAGTTTTGCAAAAAAAAATGAAAACAGTATAAATGGATTCTTCCTGAGCTTTACAATCTCCTATAATCTTGTATAAAAACACGACTTGCCCTACACATTCCTCCTGAGAAAATTGCAGCCTGTTCCTTTCTGAGGCCCTCGGAGCATCAGTTATGTATTGTGTGACAATCTGAGAAGCTACTGGATATGTTAGATTTTCAGACTCATTAGGTCTCTCTTTTATGGATAGAATTCACCAATACACTCTGGAACACTGAGTATATGTCTATCTCAAATATTTGCTAAACTCAGAGACAAGTAGGAGCTAATGAAAACGTGGAATATCCATATTTTTGTCTCCAGAATATGCTTGTCCTTTAATAACTGGAAAATGAGGCAGCAAGATTCGGCCCCACATGACCCAGTTCCAAAATGGCCTCAGCAGTATTTGCGCACATTTCTGATGCAGGCCACACCAGATGCCATCTTGGACAGGGCAATAGCACGGGGGCAGACAGCGTGCACCAGAAGTCAGCAGATCATGATGTCCATCAGCATGAAACACTTACTTGTCATCACTGCTGCCATTTTGGAGCTCAACACTCCAGCTAACGCCCTCTCTTAAACACACACACAGCTAAACACACATTCAGCAGCAAGGACCACCACCAGTGTTATTTAAAGGGATCCTCAACCACTTCCAGGTTAATTGCTGATTGATTTCTACTGCCTGTTGCTGAGTTTGTAGAAGTGTTTTGTGGTTGGTACAGTAAATTAAATCTAGAGGGAATGGCAAGACAGGCACTGAAAGGCTTTGTCCTGACTTCAAGGATTCTGCACAAAACACTTGCTCCCAGAAATGGATGCACTAGTTTGCACCTCCCTTGGTCTACAGCATGACAGGGAGAATGAACAGAGGCAACACAGAGCAGGACAAGCTGCTGGAAGAGGGAGCAGGAGGAGGATGAGGAAAAGGGTTCTCAGCAGGAGGCTATATCCACCTCGGCTGTTTAGGGAGCAATTCCCTTACCTCAAGCTCAAAGAGGAACAATGTGTTAGACTTCTCTGCTTCACTAAGGAGGTCCTCACTGAAATCTGCCACCTCCTCCAGCCACAATTTCAGCCTCAGAGCAGGGCGAGGGCAGCATTGACAGTGGCTGTGAAGGTGACTGTGGCCATGCACTTTTGTGCATCTGGCTCCTTATATTTGCAACATCTCCCAGTTCACCAACCACACTGCATACGGGAGGTCACTGAAATTCTGTATTCTAAGAGAACTGAATACATTTCATTCTCTTGCCAGAGAGAAGCAGACACAGCAAGCTTACGGCTTTGTGAGGACTTCCCCTTGGTGCAGGGTGCCATTGAGTGCATGCATTTTGCTTTGCGGGTGCCACATCAACGTTGAGATGTACTGCACCTGGAAGAAATTCCACTCCTTCAACTAGACACAGCATATCATGCAGGGAAACCCTGTTTCTCTCTCCACAGATGCTGCTGAGTATTTCCAGCATTTTCTATTTTTATTTCAGATTTCCAGCATCCACAGCATTTTGCTTTTGGATCATGCAAGACAATGCCTGGTATCCTGCCAGCAGTCCATTTACAATTTGCATTTGAGCCACCACAACAAACCAGAAGGTGGCTATGAGGTAACAAGGGCTATCTACCGACCACATGGCTGATGCCTCCAATGCACATACCAGTCACATGTGGGCAGCATGCATATAACGAAAGCTATGCTGCCATACAGAATGTGATCGACAGACCATTGGGTGCTGAAATACTTCTGCTGCCTGGACCACTCTGGAGCAGCCCTGCAGTACTCGGCAGTGCACATGTCAAAATTCGTCACGGTCTGCTGCAAGCTGCACAATCTTGCCATCATGAGAGCACAGCCCTCGCTAGCGGCTATACAGCGACCGACTGAGGAAGAGCAAGGAGAAGGAAGCCACCAACACAGTCCCTTTCCAGCCAGGCTTTCTATGATTGCTGCTACTGCAATCAGATGAGTCAAATACATCTCCAATTCCCCATTCAACAACAGTCCCACATCTTACCTTCCCTCTGCTACTGACCATCACAGCATCTTCTTGGCCATAATGCTGAAATAAAAGTCACTACAAAACAAACATTCCAAAGCAACTTTATTCAACAAACCATCCAACATTCCATACAAAAGTCAACTAATCACCCTTGTGCATTCCCTTAGTGTCTGCCTTGCGGGTGCCTTTTCCTGGCCGAGTGTTCCTATGCAGTGCTACACTGGTGGCTGCAACATAGTTGGTGGAAGGTTGCTGATTTTCAGTGGGGGAGACTGCAAATGGCCTTGGAGGCCAACCTCAAGCAGCTCTGGGTCTAGAAGGCCTGGATTCGGACTGCACCATCTCGGCATGGACAGCAGCAGTCTGGGCTGGCTGACAGGCAACAGCAAGGGCACTGGAGGAGTGGTAGCAGTGGGAGGCTGAATGCTGTCATCCTGAGAGGAGAGTAGATTCGTGCTCCATGGAGCTACTGCCACTCCCCCAGAGGCGGCACCTCAGCAATGCCAGTAATGTGTCAGAGGACAGATTGATGGACTGCTGTGACACCCTGCAAACCCCTGGTATCTACAGGCAAGATGGCAGCAGTCTGAGCTTGCATGACTTCAGTCTGATTTTTCACTACAGCACTCAAACACTGGGTGGTTCCGGCTTGTGTTGCAATGAAAGCTGAGACATCAGCCATACGTTGCATCATGGATGGGTTTACAAGTGTTCTTATGGAGCTGATCACCACTTCCATGCAGGATTGCATGGGCTCCAAGCTCTGCACAAAGTCATGTGTCAAGTCCCTGCGACACTCCCCTATGCTCCTTGGCATTGACTACAAGCTTTCTGGTATGCCTGCCAGAGCACCAATCATTTCAGTATGCATACCCATCAGCTGCATTCTGTAGGCTGCTCCATCGAATTCCTCATCTGAGTCCTCTGCAGCATAACTTGTGTGCAACCTCGCCCATCCCCATCCCCCCAAACCTCGGTGGGCAACCACCTGTCCTCCCTAGTCCTCAGTCTTGGTTGAGGCTACTCATGCCCTGTGTCTCATCACGTTCAGATAGTGCTTCTTCAGCTATCCTCTAAAGTGCAGGCAGCGTCAATATGAGCTGATGGCTGCTAGTATGAGAGTGAGTGATGGTGTTTCTTCTTCATCACTGTCTTCCGGCTCTTTCTGTTCCATCACTGCCTGGCCAGCTTGCAGTTTTTGCACATCTGAAAGAAGAAAGACACAAGGGTCAGGTTGTTTTGAGGAGGCGGAGGTGGGGCAGGCAAAGTAAGAGGTGCATGCTTACAGCATTTGCAGCTTGTATAACAGACGACATTGTGGGATGAGGGAGAAGGGGGATATGAGAAGGAGGATTAGGCATGAGGTTACCGTAATCTTCAATGGTTTTAGCCCTGCTGCTGGCCACTGCCTCAGCAATGGACATCCCAATAATGGTGAGCACCTCCATGGGGGTAAGAATATCCAGTCATGCCTGTACCCCGCCTGTTAGGTGATGCCGCCTCCGTTTATACACCACCTTGTTCTTCAAGAGAGAGAAGTGTGTCAGTGAGTCTGGTGCAATGTTTTCGGGTGATATGGCAATTATGGTTGAATAGCTGGCAGTGTGTTCAAGCTTTGAGATGTGGGCGTGAAGCTTGCAGCAGTACTAAGTGTGTGAGGGTGAGATGAAGCTATGGATATTGGGTATAAGTTGTGATTAATAGAGTTTGTTGGTAGATGAGTGATCAGGGTGTGGTGCATTGAGTGGTGTGAGATTACATCTTTATGTTGTTAACAATAATTGATGACTGATGTATGTAGCAAGTGCCCATTCTTAAAGGCACACAACCCACAAACTGTAACTTAAAAATTTAAATAAAACTTAACAAAATCAAATTAAATTTCTGTTCTCGGTGCTGATGACACTAGTTCCTCTGGTTACCACTGATTACGGAAAACCCCAAGCGTACTGGCAGACACCATGTACTACATCTCCAGGGACACTTAGGTGCAAATGTGGCTGTGGAAGAGGACCATATGATCACCTTGAATGCCTGCTGCCTGGAGCTGTTGATGGCCATCTTGGCCAGGCCCAGAAGCAGTCCCACGAAGTGGTCGTCTGATTTGCCCGCTACCCTGCCTCCAGCATTTAAATTTTTGTCTCTGTTTCCCAGCTGGCAATCAGACAAATTGAGAAGCTGTCTGGCTGTTGCCCTGAAGGCCTGCGCTGGAAAGCTGCGACCAGGAAATGGAGAGGAAGGAGGGTTGGTGTTGAGATCGGAGGCTGGTGGAGGGAGACATCGCGAAGGTTGTGGCAGGGGTGAAATTGGAGGCTGGGGAATCAATATGGCAGTTGGTGGGCGGATAGGTGGGGGTGTGGCAGATAAAAGGCCCTGGCGGTCAACATAGAGGCCGGGGTGGGGGAAAGATTGAAGGTCGCTGGTGGGGGCAGTAATATAATTAAGTTCGGGGGAGAACAGGAGGGATATCATGGTGTAAAACGGATGCCAGGTTGGGGGAGTGGCAGGAGGGCAGCTGATCGCAGGGAGTGTTGCACATAGCTTGGGGGGCCGGGGTCGGTGGTGGAGGGGAAGCACTCTTGCTCCTCCTGGGCCACAAGCATAGCCAGAAAGGCTCTTAACAGTTGGATCCAGCCTTTCTCACCTCCCTTCGGCTGCCAGATTTCTCGAGCCGTAGGAAACGCAGCCCATGGCAGCTAAACCTAAAAGCCCATAAAAATCTGAGGCCAGAGCCTCGTTAGCATATTTAAATAGGAGAGCCACCACTTGGGAGCAGGTGAGTCACCCACCGCAGTCCAAAGTGTAAGAGTCACTATGGCCTAGAAAGAGGCCATTCGGCCCATCAAGACCATGCCGGCTCTCTGTACAGAATCCAATCAGCTCCATTCCCCTGCTCCATCCCCGTGGCCCTGCAAGTTAATTTCCCTCAAGTGCCTAACCAATTACCTTTTGAAATGATTCATCGTCTCCGCTTATACCACCCTCATAATAATCATCGTTAACTTCACCACTCACCCAAGGCCAGAATTAGAAGGGCGGGAAGAGGAAGTACGTGACCCAATGCCGCCCCGCCTACTTGCAATGTCACGGATGTAACCGGACGCGGCAGTAACAAGTAGGTGAAGTTGGGTTTAGATGAAGCTGAGTGTCGTTACCTGAGCAGGAGCCGGGCTCGGCCTGATCACTCGGGGCTCTTTCTGTAATTGTAGGCCCCGGCGCCAGTTGCCGGGGTAACCGAGCCTTTCTCCCTTCGTGAGGATGGTAACGGTATTAAACATCCACCGACATTAAATCGAGTCAGTAAGTCTGCTGTCGTGCAGTCAGATTCACAGAATCTTTGTTAAAATAGAGTTTTGTGCTCTGCTGTGGTAAAATTGCACGTTTTTGTCATTTTTTTTTAAATGCAGCAATATGATTGTATCAAAGCCATGTTACTGATCGAATCTAAATTTGTAATCATAGAGAGGCAGTGTTTATTGGGGAGCATCATATCTGTCCCAAATACCCAGTTCAACTCTCAAAACCAGCTAATGCAGCCCCAAAGCTTAAGCTGTAGAAGTGTATTTGATTCTTCATTGTAATAAAAATGTAAATCAGTGCATGAAAGACTGAAGGGAAATTGGTGCATTTCTAGGTGGGATCCAGGGGCATCTTTCTAACTCAATTCCGACATTATAACTGTGACTGCACTTCACAAGTACTTCATTAGCTGTAAAATGCTTTGTGATAAAGGCTGGCTTAGGTCTGCAAATGAAACCCAACCTGAGCCTGACCCCTTTCTTTTTTTCCTGTGCCTAACCACTGGAATGTTTAGGTATCCTAGCTTGTGTTTTTCACTTTAAGCTTGTGCTGTGAGCAACAAAAACTGTAACTGGACTTGAAAGGTTGTTTAAAAAGTACATTTAAGATTGGAGCCACACACCGTAGGTGGTGATAGTGTGTCTGACCTGACCCCTGAATGCCGGACCCGGAAGAGTGACCCGACACATAATGTCTGGTTCAGTTTGGGCAGCCGTGCTCTATTTTGGGATGTCTGGTAATGGAAGATGCTTTATAAATGTAAGTCTGTCTTTCAATTGAATCTTGTGTAAATTTGAATGTATTTGGATTAACTTGTGTTGTAATATTTCAATTGTTAGATATTTAAATCTAAGAAAAGGAAAATTGACATTTTGGATTTTCATCTTTCCTGCAATAGTATCTCCTGCTTCAATCTTCGCCTGCCCTAATTCACCAAGGAACTCTCCAATTCCCCTTCCTTTCAGGAAGTTTCCTCCAAATCTGCCAGTTCTCAATGCCACTCTTCACACCCCATCCCACCAATCAACATGGCATTCCTTTCCCCTCTAAACTGGATACACTCTTCTTCCCCAAATCAAAATGGTGTTTCTACATTCAATCACATGAGCTAATGCTGGCATTCTCCATTTTGTTTTCTCTTTCACCCAAAGCACTGAATCTAGCTTCTGCTACTTGTGCCCATTCATTTCCCTTTTCTCCACAACATTACTATCCATTTCTACTTTCTCATCATTGCTGTGCATTTCACTGACTCTCTTCTCAGTTCTTCATGCATGAGGCTGTTAATGGAAATGATTCCTGTTCTGCATTTTGAATGTTACTTTGACTCAGTAGCAGCACTGTTGCCTTTGAGTCAGAAAGATTCAAGTCTCACTGCAGAGACTTGAGAACAATCGAGACTGGCAACTGTTGTACTGAGGGAGTGCTCCATTTTACGAGGTACCCTTTTTTGTACAAGTTTTCATTGTGGCTTCATCTTCCTGTGCAGGTGTCGTCATCACTGTGGTGCATGAGGAGGCCATTCGGCCTATCGAGTCCATGCCCACTTTCTATAGAGCAATCCAATCAGTCCCATTTCCTTGCTCCATCCCCGTAGCCCTGTAAGTTTATTTCCTTCAAGTCCCCATCCAGTTTCCTTTTGAAATAATTCATTGTCTCCGCTTCTACCACCTTCCTAGCCAGTGAGTTCCAGGTCATTACCGTTCACTGTGGGGGAAAAATGTTCTTCTTGACATTCCCCATGCATCTCTTGCACAAAACCTTAAATCTGTGTCCCTTAGTCCTTGCACCATCAGCTAATGGGAACAGCGTTTCTTTGACTACCCTATCTAAACCTGTCATAGAGTTGTATAAAATTATCAAATCTCCATCCAATCTCCTTTGCTCCAAGGTGAACATCTCCAATCTAACCTTTTGTAGATAAAATCCTGCATTCTTGGAATCATTCTGGTAAATCTCTGCATCCTCCCTAAAAGCTCCCATGATTCTAATCAAAGAGCAAGGGAGTTACTTCATCTTGCCCAATGCTTATTCCTCAACCAATACCACTAAAGCAGAATAGCATCTCATTTATCTCTGCTGCTTGTGGGTTCAGGCTGGATGTTAAGTGGCTACTGTGTTGGCCTTAGATCAAAATGTGCCTTTCACAAGGGTACTATGGTGGATCAATGTGCCAGTGGCTTGTTTCACAGAGATATAGGGCAGCTTTGTATGTGTGATTCTGTACAGGAGTTCCCAAGTAAGTCTGTTTGCTTTATGAAGTTCTGACAAATGTGTCCTTCCCCATGCAATGAGAGGGGGCAGATTGGGGATCTCATCAATATTCTACAGAACACAAATGTACAACTTGCATTTATACAGCACCTTTAACATAGTTAAATATCCCAAGGCAGTTCAAAGGAGCATAATCAGACAAAGTTTGACACTGCGTATGAGGTATTAGGAGAGGTGACCAATAGCTTGGTCAAAGTGGTAGGTTTTAAGGAGCTTCTTGAAAGAGGAGAGGGGTTTAAGGGTGTGAATTTCAGAACGTAAGGCCCAGGCAGATGAAGGCAAAGTCATCAATAGTGGAGCAATAAACCTGAGTAGAATGTTTCAGCCCTTTGAGATAGATGATTACAGAAAGGTATTGACAGAAGGTGAGAACAGGAGGAGGAGAATATTATTGTTAAAAGTATATTCATTTTACCATGTTTAACAGGTGGCAACACAAAAGGAACTGAAATGAGCAAAATGGCATGTTTCACAGACAGACCACTAGAGGGAAATGTAAGTATGTGGCTTGCACTGAGCAAGTGCATTGCACATTTTTTTTTGTTAGTTGTCTTCTGAAGCTATTACTTCAGATACCTGCAGCGCATTCTTTCCATGCTTGAGGTGCCAAAAAAGATTTGACAGCTACCAAGTCCAGATAATATGGCATATAGACTTGAGTACTGAGATCTCTGCTTGTCCAATTCTGGCCTCTTGCACATCCACAATTTTAATTGGTCCACCATTGGCCATGTCTTCAAGTGCCTATGCCCTAAGCTCTGCAGTTCCCCTTCTCCATCCCTATCCTCCCTCTCCTGCTTTTAAAGCCTACTTCTGACCAAGTTTTTGTTACTTGTCCAAAGATCTCCTTGTATAGCTTGCTGTCAAATTTTAGTGCTCCTGTGAAGAACCTTGGAATGTTTTACTACGTTAAAGGAGCAATTTAAATGCAAGTTGTTACAGCTTCTGCTTAGTGATCTGTGACTTTTCCTCATACGTTTGCATACTTTCAGATGGGAATACTGCTTTTAACTATTTTATGTAAGCTAGATGAAATCTTTAAATGGGAAACTACTCGACTAATGAAAGACTTCTGTTGGGGTTGGGGGTGGTTGAAAAAGGAATGGCAAATGTTCCAAGCGTTGTAATAAATAACTCTCTCTTCATTGGCTGCTGCAGAGCTTTCAGATCCATTATGTGACTGGTGATCTGTTCACATGTCCAGTGCAGGATGCACTGGCACACTGCATCAGTGAAGACTTCCGTATGGGGGCAGGGATAGCAGTCTCATTCAAGAAGAAGTTTCAATCTGTAAAGGAGCTGCTGAATCAGAGTAAGATATTAGCTGTTGGTGAAATAAAGTTCAATCATAAAATTTACTTAAAATGAGTATTTTGGTTCATTGAAGGTTTTGGCTCCACCCCAAATTCTTAAGTCAAAAGAAAAGGTAATTAGTAAAGTTCTTTCAGAAGTGGATGTATGCTCCATTCTCTAGTATTAACATATGCATATAATCATCCCCAAAAATTTAGTAGAAACATAAATTAGAATAGTTATGCTGTTTTCCATCAGAATAAGTGATTCCAATTCTAAAATTATGACTATTACTACTTTTTAAAATGTTAATATTTTGCTAACCAACTACAGGACTTGTCTGGCTTGGTTTATCCTTTTTCAGAGGTTTCAGTTAAACAGCTATTATTCAAAGGCTCAGATTAAATTGTGATTGGAATAGGGTAGTCCAATTAAATCTTTCTGCGACAGTCACCAGAGCCAAGCAGAATTTGAATGACTTTCTGCTAAACTCTAAAAGCTGCAATGAAACATGCATCTTAGGAAATCACAGATCATGTTTCTATTTGACTTGACTCCTCCCTTGTAACTCTATTGCTGATCTGAATATTATATTGAGTTAAGCTGAGATATAACTTATTCTATGAAGCTGGCTTTTCGCCCATTATGTTTGTAGAAAATTTTAAAAAGCCAATCTTGAGGCAATATTTTTGATCTACCTGCACTAGCTGAATTTGTACTGCAAATGTTCACTGTAAAAAGTGTCACTGCTGTTTATTTTTGAGCTTTTATTATAAGGAAATTGGCTTGGCTTCTAATCACATAGGAACAAGAGCAGCCCGTTTAACCCCTCGAACCCCTTTGGTCTGCCCGAAACTTGCTGGTCTTCCAGCGCAAAGAGTTGTCCACCACCGAATGTTGCAGACTGGCACATTCCAAGGTCCAGGACTACGTGCTGAGGGACGCACTAAAGCTTGGGGCAGCCGCAGCAAAGGCTCAATGGGGAAAGACCACAGTGTAAGGTTCCCCCACCAAGCTGGACTGAGGGGCTGGATCCATGGGAAACCCCTCGAACTGTATCGTTAATATTCTCAATTGCTGTAAATGTAAAACTGTAATTGACATGACAATTGTGAAACGGAAGGGTTGGGAAGAAACTCATGACCGTATTGAAGGAAACTGATCTCCCTTGCAATGTTTGTATTTTTTGGTGCTGTTTGGAAACTGTTTGGCAATGTAATTTTTACAGATTTTTATGAATAAAGTATATTTTGGAAATAAAAAAAAAAGTTTAACCCCTCGAACCTGTTCCACTATCTATTAAGATCTACCTGCCTTTGCTGCACTTCCCATAATATCTTTGGTAAACAAATCTATCAATCTGTGATCTAAAATTTTTAATTGATCAAACATCAATTGTCATTTTGTGGAAGAGTGTTCCAAGCTTCTACCACTCTTTGTGTAGAAGTGTTTCCTAATTCCACTCCTGCAAGATCTGGCTTAAATTTTTTTTTGACTATGTCCCCTAGTCCTAGATTCCCCAACTGGTGGAAGTATTTTCTGTCTGCCCTTTCTGTTCCACTTAATTTTTCAGACATTATCAAATCACACCTTAATCTTCTAAATTCCAGGGCATACAGCCCTAGTTTGTGTAATCTCCTTGTAGTTTAATCCATGAGTCTGAGTAAGTCTACACTGCACTCCCTCCAAGGCCAATATATCCTTCCTAAGATGGGGTATCCAGAGCTCCTTACAGTACTGCAGGTGTGGTCTAACCAGGGATTTGTATACCTAAGCATGATTACTACCCCTTTGTATTCTAGTTCTCCAGATATAAAGGCAGCATTTTGTTAGCCTTTGATTTATTTTCTGTACCTGTTCATGACATTTTAGCGATCTATCTACCTGGACCCCAAGTCTCTTTGGAGCTGCATTGTTTCTAGCTTTCCCCATTTAGAAAGTAAACGGAATTTTAAAAACCCTATAGAATGGGCAGATTAAGGTCATAAACAGAAGTTTTATTGTTTCTATAATTGAATCAGATGGAACTTAATCTGAGTTTTTTTTTCTAAATCCATTGCCACACTTATTCAATAACGTGATCTAATGTGTCATTTTAACCATGCTGTCTTGACTGTTGCGTCTTTGCAAGGCATTTACCTATTACTAAAATAACCATTTTTTTTTTTAAATTTGATTTTCTTTCCAGAAAAGACGACTGGGGATGTGGCAGTATTGAAGACAAAGCAAAGATATATTTACTATTTGGTAATGAAGAGAATACTTTAATCATTTGAATGCTGGAATTGTTCACCATTTGATTAATCTAAAATTCACAGGATGCAGAATAATTATCTTAACCTTTGATGCTTTTGGGTTTTGAAGCATACAGTACACATTGTCGAACAAGGTTTGTAATGCTTGAAATTTCTTCATTTTTTTTTGTTGAACCAAAACCAATCTGTACAAAATACCACAATCAGTCCCATGCAGCAGTTGCTTATGGATTAAGCTTGAGAGGTTCAAGATCCAGGCTTGACTGTAATGTCAACAACCTTCAGACTCCAGTGCACTCAGATTCTTATCTGTTGCTCACATGTTCCTAAGTCTGGTACTGACTGCTTTGTACAACCTTCAGTTGTTTGTCAGTAATGATCTGATTTGATATTATACAAGTCTTTGGTTTCCATTTACTTTTTTTTACCTTTTAATTGTCCAAATGTAAAACAACTTAAAGCCTTTACAAAAGTTTGTATACAGTATTAAAACATTTAATGTTGCAGTACAGTATCTCTTTCTACCTTTCCCCAATACATGCCATACAAAGTAGTCCTAACTTTTACAGGTGGGCAGGAAATACCTTGATTGTGTGAAGTACTGCATTCAGTTTTGGGGACGAAACCTCAGGAAGGAGAGATTGGATTTGGAGGGGGTGCATTGCACATTCACCAGAATGATGGGGCTAACAGTTTAAAAACTATGATGAGTTGCATATACTAAGCTTGTACTCTAGGGTATAGAAATTATGGGATGATTGATTTAGAGGAATTTAAAGGATTTAATAGGAAAACTATTTTGCCTGGGGGAGTCCAGAACAAGGGGGCATAACCTTAAAATTCAAGACAAGGCTGTTCAGCAGTGATGTCAGGAAGCACTACTTATAAAGGATGGTAGAAATCTGGAAAACACTCTTCCCAAAAAGCTGAGTCTAGGGATCAATTGAAAATTTTAAAACTCTTCTCCCCTTTTCCCCCCCCATTAGTTTCTCAATCTGACAAATTTAGCAGCAGTAAAATTTAAGTTAAATTAACCTGTCCACATGTTTTTTAATTCAGCCATGTGTGTAAGGCAAGGACTATTACCTGAAGGCAGTTTTGGGCTTATTCTTGTATAAAGTACATGGATGATAGCTGCATGTTATTGAGGGCTTGTTCACTTCTAATTTCTTTTTATTTTCTGTGTACAAATGTTGTAATTATCAGTTAGATGTAAGCATAGTGTTTGGGTCTAAACAATCATTGAAAATGACCTGAGGTACAGCAAAGGAATGGTCCATTTTGAGTATGATACTATTCTGTTTCTCAGAATGTAAGGCAGATTTTCAAATTTTCAGGTAATTGTATAATTGAATTTAAATGTTCTGCTCAATGCCTTGACCAAGATTTTGTTGCAATTCACTTTGATAGTAAAGTTAGAAAGACTTGCATTTATGTAGTGCCTTTCAGGACATCCCAAAGTGCCTTACAGCCAATTGAGTGCTTTAGGTAGCTATTGTAGGAAAAACAGTAGCCAATTTGCACACGGCAAGGTCCCATAAACTGCAATGAGATAATGACCAGATAATCTGTTAGGTAAATAAGAACAGAAAAGACTCAACGGGTCAGGTTATCGACTTGAAATGTTAACTCTGTTTATCTCTCTACATATGCCTGACCTGAGCCTTTCCAGCATTTTCTGTTTTTATTTCAGACTTCCTAGCATCTGCAGTATTTTGCTTTTGTAATGTTACCAATGTTGGTTGAGGAATAAATATTGGCCATGACAATAGCTTTGTCCGAAAGCGATGTCATTGCCCTAAAAAAAAAACTGCATTACACATTATTTCTGTTTCTCTGGTGTGGCAGAATAACAGGGAGGAATGGTTTCCATTACTGCAGGGGGCTTTACTATGTTTTGCTGTACTACCTACTGAGGCTATAGCACCTTTGTAAAATCTTAAAATTCAGCATTGCTCCACCCATAGCAGTGCAGGGTGAAATTTCAAACGCTAAGGGTAAGAGCTACGAATGATATGAAGCTAGTTTGTGCTTCCCTATGGCATAAACTTTCTGTTGAAGATATAATAATCTCATTTAAAATCTCATAAAATAGCTGAGCGTCTTTACGTATTAATGTGGCACTATCTTGTCACAATGAATTTTGTAGGCAGCAAAAGCATCTAACAAAAATGATGTCCACATTGTCCAAAATGTTATTTCTGTTCTGACTTTCAATTCCAAGAATGCAAAAAGCGACTTTTTAAATTAACTGAACACAGAAGCTGTAAGCTTATTTGTTAACCTTATACAATGCCCAGTCATAAATATGCTATTTAAACTAGTTACAGTCAGGACAACTCTGCTTTTCAACTCAACAAATATTTAATACCCTGTCTTCGCATAGCTCATGGTATGTGGGAGTTACAAGGACAATTAAATTGTGAATGCTCGGCTGATATTAAGTGGTTTGATTTTTTTTTTTTTACAGATTACTAAAAAGAGGGCCTGGCATAAGCCAACATATGATAGTCTGCAAAGCAGCCTGGAGGCCATGAAGAAACACTGTCTAAGTAATGGAGTCACACACATCTCCATGCCCAGGTAACAATAGAAAAGTTGAATTTGTTTTGTTCAGTTTTCCATTTGTCTGGTATATCGTTTTATGGTTTTTCTCAGAAAAATTAAATGTGTGCTGGGTGCTTAAAATTGCGGAGCATCTTTACATATTAATATGGTGCTGTATCTGGTCAAAAATGAATTTTGTAGGCAGCAACAGCATCTAACAAAAATGGTATCCATATTGTCCAAAAGAAGGTTTGAAAGACTGTTTCAGCCCATTGATGTCAGAACTCTCAAGATTGACCTGGTAGCATCATACACGTTCACTCAAGAGCAGCATCAACCCAATTGCTAAATGAATAAATTTGTGCAGATTGCAGGATGGGGCTTTAAATTGAAAAACTGGGAGGGCTCAGGTAAAGGGAGATTCAGAAATCTAAAGATAAAAATTGAGGCACTGTAGCAATTTTGGTAAAGATTAAGAGTGGGACAGGAAGGGAAGGAGAGTTTAACAGTAATAGTGCATCAGTGAATGAGGTCCATGCAATGAATAGTAATACAAAAAAAATTAAAGGATCTTTATCTGAAATTACGAATGCTTCATGCAAACTAGCAGCACAAATTGCGATAAATGGTTCACCGTTATGGAGACAGTTATATGGTGATCAGGGTTAATGAAATAAATATTCCAGTAGTAAGCCTGAAGATTGGGAGAGTTTTAGAAACCAGCAAAGGGCAATCAAAATGTTAATAAAGGAAAAATTATAATGTGAGTGACTAGCCAGGGATATAAAAACAGATTGTAAGAGTTTTTGCAAGTATATAAAAAGGAGAGTTGGTCCCTTAAGAGGCAGAAACAGAAGAGATTACCATGGGGAATAAATATTTCGAAAAGGCAGGCAGAATGGATGTTCGTAAAGGATGACATAAGGACAGTAATAAGAATAGATCTTGGCTCAGAGGATCAGGACGTAGAATCAGTATAGGTAGAGATTAGGAATAACAAGGGCCAGAAAACACTGGGGATTGCTTATAGGCCCCTTAACAGTAGTTATACCTTTGGCCAGAGCATTAAGAAATATTTGGAGCTTGTAACAAAGGCAGTGCAATAATGGTAGGGGACTTTAATCTTTTAGACTGGATAAATCAAATTGGTAATGGTAGTCTGGAGCAGGAGTAGGCCATTTAGACCATCGAGCCTACCCTGCCATTCAACATGATCATGACTGATGATCCACTTCAATGCCTTTTCCCACACCATCCTCATAATCCCCTTATGTTTGTACAATGCTTTTGTGACAGCTTCCTGGAACAATACATTATGGAACCAAGTAGGGATAAAGCTATTTTAGATCTAGTGTGTAATGAGACAGGGTTAATTAGTAATCTCATAGTACAAGATCCTCGGTGGGGTGGGGGAATGATCATAATACAATTGAGTTCCATATTAAGTTTGAAAATAACATGCTCTGGTCTCAAACTAGAATTTTAAACAAAGCCAACTACATAGATATGAGGGGAGAGCTGACAAAAACTCAGCAAGAAAGATCCATCCATGGTTTACTAGGGAAGTTGAAGATAGTATTAGATTAAAAGAGGCCAATGTTGTGCAAAATAATCGTAAGGCTGAGGGTTGGGAGAGTTTTAGAAACCAGCAAAGGGCAGTCAAAATGTTGATAAAGGAAAAATTAGAATAACAGTAAACTAGCCAGGAATATAAATCAGATTGTAAGAGATATAAAAGTATACAAAAAGGAGAGCTGGTCCTGTAAGAGGCAGAGACGGAAGAAATTATCATGGGGAATGAGAAAATGGCAGAGACATTGAACAAGTATTGTTTGTCTTCACAGTGGAAGACAGAAATTGTATCCCAGAAATAGAGGGTAACCAAAGGACTAAAGATGAGGAAATTAAGGAAATTCATATCAGCAGAGAAAAAGTATTTGAGAAGCTTGAAGGACCAGAAGTTGACAAATCCCCAGAACCTGGTGGCCTACATGCTAGGGTTCTAAAAGAGATAGCTGCAGAGATGGTGGATGCATTAGTTATGATTTTTCAAAATTCCCTAGTTTCTAGAACGGTCCCAGCAGATTGAGAGTTAGGTGTAACACCACTTCTCAAGAAAGGAGAGAGAGAAAGCAAAGAACTACAGGCCAGTTAGTCTGACATCAGTTGTTTTGGAAAATCCTGGAATCTATTATTAAGGGCATCTTAACAACGCTGTCAGGCAAACCCCCAACTGTCAAGACTGAGGCACATGATTTCGCCGCATGAATATTAAAACTTGAAATTACAAGACCCTGACTGGAAGGGCATTTGTATAGAACTAGCAGTGTTGGAACAAAAGGGACCTAGTAGTTACTTGCACAATACATAGAAGTGGTCAGACCAGTTTTAGTCATATGACTAACTGGCTGTGGCAGAGAATTTGAACTTCCAACAAAGGATTTTGAAATGTTCCATACAAGAAGCTGGTCACATGACTAACCTGCTGGGCAACCTGGGAGTTTTTTTGAATTTGAACTCTCAAAGGAATTGGAAGAGAGAACGCTGTGTGCTCATGGACTGAGAGCATCTCCTGTCTGCCTGCTTCCATCTCTTCCCACGGAACTGAATCTTGTCAAAACATGTGAAACTCTGAGGAAGATTTCCTATGTGAACAAGGTTTTAAGACGACTACTGGGCCCCAACCCAATGCAAGACTATATCTTCAATCAAGGACTACAGCGAGCTCAAGAAACAGTAACAAGATATTGCCTCAGACTGCTCTACTTATCTTTTCCTCTGCTCTTTCCTGTCCGCGTGTGCATGCTAGCGTGGCCATGTCATATATCCATAACTGTGAACTGTATTAGAGTTTAAGGTTTAATAAATGTCGTCATCTTTAAACCATATAAAGCCTGTTTGTGCTCATTTCGTTGCCTTATAATTGGAAAGTTGTGCACAAGGATTCACAAAGGGGCAGCTCAAAACAGTGTTTAAAATAAAACCCTGTTACAATAAGATCAGGTAAAGACAGCACACAAGACTCCTAGACACATTTCTCACCTGGTCGTAGCAATGCACTTAGAAAATCTGAGTCGATATGATTTTATGAAAGGGAAATGGTTTTTTGGGGATGTAACTAGTAGGATGAATAAAGGGTAGTCAATAAATGTTGTATAGTTGGATTTCCAAAAGGCATTTGATGTGCCACATAAAGATAAACAGGTTAAGGGCTCATGGAGTTAGTGGTAGTATAATAGAACAATACAGGATTGGTTAACAGACAGGATGCAAAGATTATGGATAAATGGGCATTTTCAAGATTGCAGACTGCAAGGATCAGTGCTGGGGCCTTAGTTATTTCTAATCTATTAATGACCTAGACAAAGAGTAATGAATCCAAGTTTGCTGATGCAATGCGAGATGGAAGTATAAACTGTGGGGAGAACACAAGGCTTCAGAGATATAGAAGGATTAAGCAAGTGGGCAACAAGATGGCAGTATAATGTGGGAATATGTGAGGTTATTCACTTTTTGGTAGTACGAATAGAAAAGTGCATATTTTTCAAAGTGTGAAACTTTTTTTAAAATATTGATCAGAGACTTGAGTGTGTTCTTATAAGGAATGCAAAGTTAGCATGTGAATACAGCAAGCAATTAGGAAAGCATCATGGCCTTTATTGCAAGGGGACTGGAGTACAAGAATAAGGAAGTCTTGCTACAATTGTATAGAGCTTTGGTGAGACCACATCTGGAGTACTGTGTGCATTTTTGGCCTCCATATTTAAGGAAGGATATACTTGCATTGGAGGAGGTTCAGCGAAGGTTCACTAGATTGGTTCCTGGGATGAGAGCTGATGGGAGGCTGTGTAAATTGGGTCTATATTCTCTGGAGTTTAGAAGAATGAGAGGTGATCTCATTGAAAGATACCAAATTCTGAATGGGCTTGTCAGGGTAGACACTGATAGATTCACCATCCAGGGGAAAAAAATCTAGAACATGGGGGTGCAGACTCAGGATAAGGGGTCAAATCATTTGGGACTGAGATGGATAAATTTCTTCACTGAGGGTTGTGCATCTTGGATTGTCTATCCCAGAGAGCTGTGGTTGCTCCAATGTTGAGTACATTTCAAGACTGGGATAGATCAGGGAATCAAGGGATATGGGGAGCAGGTGAAAAAGTAGAGTTGAGGCAGAGGATCAACCATGATTGTATTGAATGGTGGAGCAGGCTCAGGGGGCCTTATGGTCTACTCCACCTGTTTCTTGTGTCTTTGGGTGTTAAACCATCACTTGGCTTTGGGATTTTGCAGTCTAACATTCTGCATCACGCAGGGCCTGGATGGACTGTATTGCTAATGCGTGTAACTGTTTTCTCTGCAGGATCGGATGTGGACTGGACAAACTGAAGTGGGACAAAGTTGCTACAATAATTGAAGATGTCTTTAAGAACACTGATATTACAATCACTGTGTACTCTTTGGAAACACCTGTTAAGGTTACATCCTACACTAAATGGCATAGCTATTCCATGTAAATAGCACATGAGGATTGACTCATTCGGATAATTGTTGGATTTTTACCATTGAAACAATAGCTGCCAAATAGTTGAAACTATTTGCTAAATATGTTTACTTGTAAATGATGTGTAACAGTAGATTTTAACTTCATAATGGGTGGCATTCACCTTCCAATAAAAAGCCAAGAGTGCCTGTTTTTCACTAACCTGATAGCCAAATTCTGTTCTCAAGATTTCTTTATTTCAGAATTGTGCATTCTCACAGTTTCTTGGATAAAAACAGACATTCTCCCATTTTCAATGTTGACATTTGTCAATTTGTTTAGTTAAGTTAACCTGCTCACATGTCTAAGTTTATTGTGCTTTTCTCAGCATTTGCAATGGGCTTGAGAATGTAAATAACTTTAGAGTTGAGCTTGCTGAAATCTTTTAACTGTTGATTTCAATATTAAACATTGGTTTGTGTACAGTATGTAACTTAGTGAGTTAGTACCATTTTTCTATTAAAATATGCCAAGTTTTTTTTTATTTTAATTGTTTGAAAGCTGGGTAAAACTGTGACCTTTTTATATCATTAGGAAACTTTTTTTATTTGTGTGAAATTTTGATGTTGGAGTGTTAATGGAAATCTCTATATCTGCATCTATGCTGATGTAACATCAGATTAAGGAAGTACTGGTCTTGTGTGATTCCCAGGTATTGCAGATCCTTCCTTCCACAGTTACAGAAAAGGCACAAATTAATGGGGCATAGTGAAAGGTGGCTAATTCTGTAGATTGTTAAGCTCCATTTTTGTGTCACGTCTACATGTGGAAATGAGTTGCAAGGCCAAAACTTTGACATGTCCTGCCTTCATTTTTTAAATTCATGGTGACTATATGATGCATCATTGAGCATGCTATTTGTATTTACACCTAAAACACTGTCACTTGTGTGATGTAAGGCGAGTCGTATTCTGCTACATACAGTACCAGATATATGCCTGCTTTACAAGTCTTCCTGCTAATGGGGTGGGGAATACAACAATGATCTGGAGAGCCATTGTGGCCAGAGCAGTTTTGACATTAACTGAGAAAAGCAGGTTGTCCTAAAAGATCTTCCATTTTGAGCCTGTCCAGAACTCCCTAACAATAGATTTAACTTATCTGAGGAGAAGTAGTGTTGGCGTGGAAGAAATTTATTCATTTTAGGGATGGGTTTTGCTCTTTGCCACTCTGGCATTGTACATTGTTTCCAATTTGCACTCCATTCAGGTAATCAGTATTCCCTTTCCATTGAAATTAATGTAATGGAAATCTGAGTTCTGTTGCCAATAGGCAAATTTCCTCACCAGATTTTTCTTTGTGTGCTCTACCCAGAACTTATCCTGGTAAAAGATAAGATTCTAACCCACTCCCCATCTGTTCAAAATGTATCAACAGTGAGTCTTTTGTACTGAGAATACATGCCTGCAGGAGGGCAAAATAAAGGAGCAAGTGCCTTTTAATCTGATATAATTATAGGTGTGATCTTGGATGCCATTCGAAATTGTCAAGTTTCAAGGCTTCAAATGTGTTTAATGAACCATCGAAAATATAGTGTCTGGGTTTGGACTGTGAGGTGTGAAGAAATGAGCAGCGGACATGCCTTGTGCAGATGACCATCAGTACGTAGCTACAAGGAGGCCATGACCAGCTTTGAGAGCCTGCCCACTGTCCTTAATTAGACAGCGAACTTGCCCTCTGGTCACTAATTGGGCATCTCGGGGAAAAATTACAGGGAGGGTCTCTAAACCTGCCTGGAGTGCTGCCTTTGGGGACCTGGAGGCCAACTGGGAAGTCCCAGGTGGCCATTAACAAGCTCAATCAGCTACCTGCTGTGTGGGAGCATAGCCTAGCTGCCCCCCCCACCGCCACCCCCTTGCACCCACCAATCCACCTCTGGGGAAAATGACCCGGGGGCAAGATCACAGCTGGCAGCACTATTTTTGGTATTCACCCAGGCCCCAGCAGGGGCTAAAAATCCTCCCCAGCACGCGCTCTACCTGCACCCACTTCAAAATTGTGCCATTTATTTTACATTGCCTCCTGTCATTCTTCCTACAACAATGAATCATCTGCCATGTCTCCCCATTTCACCAGTCTGTCTCAGTTCTCCTAAAGTCTGTAGTTTTCCTCACTTTTTATGTTATCTCCAAACTTGAAATTGTTCCCAATATACCTATGTCCAGGTAATTATCAGAGTACAGTAGTCCCAAAACTGACCCCTGGGTGACACCATGGCACATTTCCCTCCAGTCTGAAAAACAGCTGTTCCCACCCTTCCGTTCCTTAGCTAATTTCATATCCACACTGTCACTGTCCCTCTAATCCCATGGGCTTCAGTTTCTATTTAAAGTGTTGATGATATGGTGCTGGCTAAGGAGATGCCAGCTATTCCTCAGTAAACTGTTAATACTAGTAGTAAACTCTGGATGACTCACTGTCAATTATGCACTATAAGACCCATTAACTTTCCAGGCCAGGTGATATAACAGTCTGCACAAATACAGAGCCAGGGGTACTACTAAGGAAAGTCTATTAGGGTGGAGGGCGGGTGTGATTGAATGACAGAAGGGATGATTGAGACGAACAAAAGGGACAACAGAGCAAGTAAACAAAAGAAGGGTCTAAAGGTGTAAATGATGGTATAGCCATTTATAAAGTAGGTTTTGCAGCATGTTGTAGTCACTTGTCAAAATATTTTTACTGTGCTGTTTTTAAATTTGAAGACAATGGATGGGTTTTAAATTTTTTTGTTTGAAAACTTAGTTTGTGATGTAGTCAGGCTATAATGCAGCTTATTGCTGCTGCATAGCCTTGGCTGATGTGTCATTTTAGTCTTGGTGTAGTGTTGCATCAGATTTATGTGGACACAATCTTGCATGCCTAGGTTATAGAGTAGCTGAAGTGATCCGTTTTAGCAGCATACCATATGCTGAAGTGCTGTCAACTCCTTAAAATTTTATTTATGCATCTGTCTGTTTACCCTTTTCAAATACTTTAATTTTTAACACATTTTTTGCACTTGTGATCACTGAAGAGGTTGATTCTCTGCAGTTTTCTATGGTATTTAGAAGGTGATATTTACAAAATGTACTCCGGGAACATTGAGTACTATTCCCAGAGCCTTCTAAAACTGTGCAACTCTTGTCATATACTTGGCTGTGAGGGATAGCAGAGCTGCTGCTATCCTGAAATGGCCTAGTGGTTCACTCAGCTGAAGCAGGTTTTAAAAATGGTGAGCTGTTGTCATTCTTGTAACCAAGGTGGAATTCGGTTCAGTGTGTCCCTGCTTTGCAACACTTAGCTAGTTGCACTCTCAGGCATGGTGTGAAAGGAAAATATGTGCATATTGAAAGCTGAAAATTTAGTGTAACCCTTGTGTGTTTAACTGTTGTAATGTTTTTAACCCTTTTACTTAATTCAAAGACAATGCTGCATTTTTTATTTGTTATTGGGATGTGTGCATCACTGGCAAGAGTAACATTTATTGACCATCCCTAATTGCACTTGAGAAGGTGGTGGTGAGCCTCCTTCTTGAACCGCTTCTGTCGACATGCAGGTACACTCACAGTGCTGTTAGGGAGGGAGTTCCACAATTTTGACCCAGGAACAGCGATGTAGTTCCAAGTAAGTCAGGATGGTATGTGGATGCAGGAGAGCTTGTAGATGGTGGTGTTCCCATGCATATGCTGCCTTGCCCTTCTAGGTGGTAGAGGTTGCAGGTTTGGAAGGAGCCTTAGCAAATTGCTGCAGTGCATCTTGTAGATGGTACACACTACTGCCACTGTGCACCAGTGGTGTAAAGAGTGAATATTTAAGGTGGTAGATGGAGTACCAATTAAGCAGGCTGCATTGTCTCGGATAGTGTCAAACTTTTCCTGTATTGTTGGAATTGCACCCATCCAGGCAAGTGGAGAGTATTTCGTAATACTCTAGACTTTTTCCTTGTAAATGGTCGACAGGCTTTGGGGAGTCAAGAAGTGAGTTACTCGCTACAAAATTCCCAGCCTCTGACCTGCTCATGTTAGCTACAGTATTTTTATGGTTGGTCCAGTTCAGTAACCTGCAGGATGTTGATGGTGGAGGTTTCAGCAATGGTAATGCCATTGAATGTCATGAGGAGATGGTTAGATTCTCTTGTTGGAGATGGTCATTGCCTGCCACTTGTATGACATGAATGTTACTTGCCACTTATCAGCCCAAGCCTGAATGTTGTTCAGGTCTTGCTGCATGTGGGCACAGACTGCTTCAGTATCGGAGGAGTTGCAAATGTTACTGAACACTGCAATCATTTGTGAACATCCCCATTTCTGACTTTATGATGAAAGGAAGGTCTTCGATGAAGATGGGTCTAGGATGCTACCTTGAGGAACTCCTGCTGTGATGTTCTGGAGCTTAGATGTTTGGCCTCCGACAATCAAATCATCTTTCTTTGTGCTAAGTACGATTCCAACCAGTGGAGAGTTTGCCCCGATTCTCATTGAGTTTAATTTTGCTAGGGCTTCTTGGTGCCACACTTGGCCAAATGTTGTCTTGATGTTGAGGGCAGTCACTCTCAACTCGCCTCTGGAATTCAGCATGTTTGGACCAAAGCTATAATTATATATGCACTGCATAATAATGTTATGATTTATTCTTAAAGATAGGATTTTCAACTGAGGACTATAGCCATTTATTTATTTATTTAGAGATACAGCACTGAAACAGGCCCTTCGGCCCACAGAGTCTGTGGCGACCAACAACCACCCATTTTATACTAATCCTACATTAATCCCATATTCCCTACCACATCTGCACAATTCTCCTACCACCTACCTACACTAGGGGCAATTTACAATGGCCAATTTACCTATCAACCTGCAAGTCTTTGGCTGTGGGAGGAAACCAGAGCACCCGGCGGAAACCCACACGATCACAGGGAGAACTTGCAAACTCCACACAGTAGAGTTGGAAATACCTTGGAAATGTTGAATCGGTGCACAAGGAATGGATATAGAAGGCCAACCAGCTGTTGGAACAATTCACCAGGAAAGTAAAGGAACTCCACAAATACCTGGAACAAAATAACAGTGCAGGTTGCTCTCAAATTTACAACAACTCAATACTGCCCCAATCTCTTGGTCCCAGTGTGGAGTAATCTGCATCCAGATTAAACTAGGACACAAGAGTGAGAACTACCCAACATTGTGTGGACTGGAGTCTTGAAGACATAACTTTACTGATATAAGAAATTTTACTGAGAATGGAAACATTTGACTGGTCAGGAGCTAAGTGTATCGCAACAAGATAGTGTTGCAAGTTGATGATCACTCTTTTCTGCCACCAGAATACTTGTATTAGAATCTGGGATCTCCAGTTAGTGCTGTATGAAGTCTGAGAAAGTTAATCTGGAAAACAAAGTTTATCATTTGATAGTACAATTGTTTTCAAATAAATTCTGTGACATTCCAATGCAAATAATATCCATTAACCAAATACCTGGTTTGTTGCTGATTTTTATTCATTTGTCATTTCTGGAGGAGTTCACAATGAAAGGTTAATGTTGTGATGGGTATTATCAGTCTACTTATTAATAAGGCAAATGTTAAGCCCTGCACATTCCTACATTTCGTATGTGTACTGTGATTTTCTGCCTCAGTTCCACAATTGTATATATTAACTCCTGTATATGTCGAATGTAAGCTGGGCATGACAACCTATGAAGAGAGGCTGAGTAAATTCGGCCTATACTCTCTAGAAGAATGAGAGATGATCTCATTGAAACATACAAGATTCTGAAGGGGCTCAACTGGACGGACATTGAGAGGTTGTTTCCGCTGTTTGGGGAACATGAGGGCACAGCGTCAGGATAATGGGTCGATCGTTTAAGACTGAGATGAGAAATTTCGTCCCCCAGAGGGTTGTGAATCTTTGTAATTTTCTATCCCAGAGGGTTGTGGATGCTCCATCATTAAATATATTCAAGGCTGAGATCGATAGATTTTTGATCTCTCAGGGAATCAAGGGATTGTGGAGAGCAGGCAGGAAAGTGGAGTTAAGGTAGAAGATTAGCCGTGCTTATATTGAATGGCGGAACAGGCTTGAGGGGCTGAATGGTCTACTCCTATTTTTTATGTTCTTATGAGTAGAAGCTTCATGATGAAGTTAATATATTTAACAGAATGTCGATATAATTTTCCAGCACCTTCAGTTCAATCTTTATTTTGCACAAATGTTAGGAACATCATGCCCACCCCACTGAGTCCATGTACGATTATGGAACCATATACTGCTGATCCTTTAAGACGAGGAACATTAGTTTCTTTGATACTGTATCTTTATAATGTTTCATCTCTTCTCAACCAATATCAATTCAACTCTTGGTTACAACTGCCATTTGATCCAAATCTTTTGTGTTATCCCATACATGTCCCAATTTAGATAGGAACAGTCACCCTTGTGAAGAATGTTGTCTTTGTTCATGGTACCCTATGGACAATACATCACTTTGTTGCAGTTATAAAAAGTCACAGAGAAACTGGTGAACATGTCCTCCTAGGTGAAGCAAGCATACTTAGAAATAAGGGATATGCATGATCTAAAGGCAGTGAGTGTTAAATATTAAACATTTTATTAAACTTAATTACATTAATGATACAGAGTAAATTCAGACTTTTTGTTTGTTTTTGTGGGCTGTGTAGGTGCAAAATATGGAGGCTTTGGCCCACAAATGAAGTTTAAATTCACGTTACCATTATTTGGCATCATTTTGCTGATAGGAGCACTAGAACACGGCATACACAGCTCACTGACCTAGCTCCCTGAATTGATTTCATGCCAAATGCCTGTCCAACCGCCTCTTACACCTGCTCATTGAATAGCTTTGATCGTTACTTGGGGCAGTTAATTTCAAATATCCAGTACCCTCTATGTAGTTGTAGCTAGAAATGCCTGTTTGCCTTTTCTCTTTTGAGCTTCATCTCATACCCTGATCAGTGTTCTCAGGTCCATGGTTTCTCAGGGTTATTGATATTATTAAGGATTTTGAATACCTCAATAAAATTCCATCTCGGTCTTCTGTAACATAAAATCAGTAGGTGTTGTCTCTCCTTGTGGTTTAACCATCTGATGCTTTGCATTATCACTTTTACTGCTCATTCTGCTTCCTACTGTATTTCTCACTAGTGGCATACAAAAACTTTGTAACTTTTGCTTTGTGCCATTTAAACAAAAATCACCCTTCTCCTAACCATCTATTTCAGTCTAGCTCCATTAATTGCTTCAATAAAAGCAAAATACTGTGGATGCTGGAAGTCTGAAGTAAAAACAGAAAATGTTGCTATCCTAAAAGTCATCAACCTCAAAAGTTAACTCTGTTTCTCTCTCCACTGATGCTTCCTGACCTGCTAAGTATTTCCAGCATTTTCTGTTTTTATTCCATTAACTGCTTCCTGACTCACCTAAAATCTATTTCCTAAAATTAAAGTCTTACCCATAGTGAGAAACATGCCAAACTTATTAAGGTTAACAGCTCCATTCAGTCCGCAAGCGTGACCCTGAGCTTCGACCACCTGTCATTTTAATTCTCTGCTCCACTCCACTCTGACCTTTTTGTCCTCAGCCTCCGACACTGTTCCAATGAAGTTCAACAGAAGCTCGAGAAACAG
This sequence comes from Heterodontus francisci, assembly GCF_036365525.1. Taxonomy (NCBI): domain Eukaryota; kingdom Metazoa; phylum Chordata; class Chondrichthyes; order Heterodontiformes; family Heterodontidae; genus Heterodontus; species Heterodontus francisci. The sequence goes on from NC_090395.1 coordinate 33,660,234, forward strand.
CACCTCATCTTTCGACTAGGCAACTTACAGCCTTCCGGACTCAGCACTGGGTTCAACAATTTCAGGTCATAAACTCTGTCCCCATTATTTTTTTGTACAGCAGATATTGGTGATTCTATTTTTTGGATTTACACCTCCTCTAGATGCATCTTTTGTTTCTTGTCTCAATAATATCTCTTTTTGTCATGCACCATCATCCCTTTTGTCATATAATCTCTCCTGCCTTCCACTCCATCACAAACCTTCCCTTTTGTTCTTTCCACCCCTCCCCTTTTCCTTGCCTTGCTTAATAACTTACATCTCTAAGTACTCACAGTTCTCACAAAGGGTCATCGACCTGAAAATCTAACTCTGTCTCTCTCTCTCCACAGATGTTGCCAGACCTGCTGATTATTTCCAACATTTTCTGTTTTCGTTCAGATTTCCAGCATCTGAAGTAATTTGTTCTTGTCATTAAGGCTAAGGTCAGATGTTTAGACATCTCTGGTTTGTTTCATAACAGTGGCACAGTGGCGCAGTGGTTAGCACTGCAGCCTCACAGCTCCAGGGACCCGGGTTCGATTCCAGGTACTGCCTGTGTGGAGTTTGCAAGTTCTCCCTGTGTCTGCGTGGGTTTTCTCCGGGTGCTCCGGTTTCCTCCCACAAGCCAAAAGACTTGCAGGTTGATAGGTAAATTGGCCATTATAAATTGTCACTAGTATAGGTAGGTGGTAGGGAAATATAGGGATAGGTGGGGATGTTTGGTAGGAATATGGGATTAGTGTAGGATTAGTATAAGTGGGTGGTTGATGTTCGGCACAGACTCGGTGGGCCGAAGGGCCTGTTTCAGTGCTGTATCTCTATCTAATCTAAACAACTTGTATTTATAAATGCACCTTTAATGTAGTAAAGCATTCCAAGGTGCTTCACAGGAGCATAAAAAAACAAAATTTGACACTGAGCTGTGGAAAGAGATATTAGGGCAGATGACCAAAAGCTTGGACAAAGCAGTAGGTTTTAGGAATGCCTTAAAGGAGGAAAGAGAGTTAGAGCAACAGAGAGGTTTAGGGACGGAATTCCAGAGCTTAGGGCCTTGATAGCTGAAGGCGCAGCCCACACTGATGGAGCGATTTAAATTGGGAATGCTCACAAGACCATAGGAGCAGGAGTAGGCCATTCAGCCCATCAAGCCTGCCCCGCCATTCAATGTGATCACGGCTGATCATCCACTTCAATGCCATTTTTTCATGCTATCCTCATATCCCCTTATGTCATTTGTATTTAGAAATCTGTCAACCTTTGCTTTAAACATACTCAATGACTGAGCTTCCACAGCCCTCTGGGGTAGAGAATTCCTCTGAGTAAAGACATTTGTCCTCATCTCTCATAAGTGGCTTCCCCCTTATTTTGAAATTATGTCCCCTGGTTCTAGACTCCCCAACCAGGGGAAACATCTTAGCTGCATCTACCCTGTCTATCCCTTTAAGTATTTTGTAGGTTTCACTGAGATCACCTCTCATTCTTCGAAACTCTGGAGAATACAGGCCCAGTTTCCCCAATCTCTCTTCATATGACAGTGGTGCCATCCCGGGAACAAGTCTGGTGAACCTTGGTTGCACTCCCTCTATGGTAATACTTCTTTCTTTCGTTGGCCCCTTTGTCTCAAGAGCCAATGGGTAAGTGCCTAGAGATGGTCAGTGGTTTGTGGAGCAGCGCCTGGAGTAGCTATAAAGGCAAATTTTAGAGTGACAGACTTTTCCACAGGCTCTGCAGATAAAATTGGTTGTCGGGGCTGTTACACAGTTGGCTCTCTCCTTGCACTTCTGTCTTTTTTCCTGCCAACTGCTAAGTCGCTTCGACTTGCCACTCTTTAGCCCCGCCTTTATGGCTGTCCGCCAGCTCTGGCGATCACTAGTAACTGACTCCCACGATTTGTGGCCAATGTCACAGGACTTCATGTCGCATTTGCAGATGTCTTTAAAGCGGAGACATGGACGGCTGGTGGGTCTGATAGCAGTGACGAGCTCGCTGTACAATGCGTCCTTGGGGATCCTGCCATCTTCCATGCGGCCCACATGGCCAAGCCATCTCAGGCGCCGCTGGCTCAGTAGGTTGTATATGCTGGGATGTGGGCTGCCTCTAGGACTTCTGCGTTGGAGATACAGTCCTGCCACCTGATACCAAGCATTCTCTGGAGGCAGCGAAGATGGAATGAGTTGAGACTTTGCTCCTGGCTGACATATGTTGTCCAGGCCTTGCTGCTGTAGAGCAAGGTACTGAGGGCAATAATATCCTTCCTAAGGTAAGTACACAGTACTTACGCCAGGTGCAGTCTAACCAAGGTTCTATACTATTGAAGTAAGAATTCAGTACTTCTGTACTCAAATCGTCTTGCGATAAAGGCTAACATACCATTCGCCTTCCTAGTTGCTTGCTGCAACTGCATGTTAGCTTTCAGTGACTTATTGACAAGGACACCCAGGTCCCTTTGTACATCTACACTTTCTAATCTCTTATCATTTAAAAAATACTCTGCACATCTATTCCTCCTACCAAAGTGGATAACCTCACATTTTTCCACATTATATTCCATCTGCCACATTCTTGCCCACTCATGAAGACTGTCCAAATCCTCTTGAAGCCACTTTGCATCTTCCTCACAACTTATATTCCCACTTAGTTTTGTGTCATCCGCGATCTTGGAAATACTACATTTGGTCCCCACATCCAAATCATTGATATATATTGTGAACAGCTGGTGCCCAAGCACTGATCCCTGCAGTACCCCACTAGTCACAGCCTGCCAATGCAAGAATGACCTGTTTATTCCTACGCTGTTTTCTGCCTGCTAACCAATCCTTAATCCACGCCAGTATATTACCTCCTATCCCATGTGCTTTAATTTTGCTAATCAACCTCCTATGGGGACTTTATCAAAAGTCGTCTGAAAATCCAAGTATACCACATCCACCAACTCCCCTTTATCAATTCTGTTACTAATATCCTCAAAAAACTTCAACAGGTTCATCAAACATGATTTCCCCTTCATAAATCCATGTTGACTATGCCCAATCAGATCATTATTATCCAAGTGTCCAGTTATCACATCCTTTAGAATAGATTCCAGCATTTTCCCAATGACTGATGTAAGGCTAACAGGTCTGTAATTCCCTGTTTTCCATCTTCCTCCCTTCTTAAAAAGTGAATGACATTTGCAATCTGCAGAAACCGCTCCAGAATCTGTAGAATTTTGGAAGATGATCACCAATGCTCCACTATCTCCATAGCTACTTCTTTCAACACTCTGGGATGTAGAATATCAGGTCCTGGGGACATATTAACCTTCAGTCCCATTAATTTCTCCAATACAACCTTCTTACTAATACTAATTTCCTTCAATTCCTTATTCCCCCTAATCCCTTGGATCTCCAATTCTGGGAGATTTCTTGTATCTTCCTCAGTGAAGACAGACACAAAGAATTCATTTAGGTTTTCTGCCATTTCTCTATTTCCCATGTCACACAGACCCCCCAGCTGCCAAGAATAAGGCATATTAATTTTGTCATATGAACATTGATTTTAAACTGTCACTGGAGCGAGGAAATGACTTGTTGAACAAATCAGCTGTGGCTGGAAAAAAACATTTACATACTAACAGACAGTGCATGTGGAGACAAAGGACCATTCCCTGACACATTCAACCCACAATGGACTTTGATCACCAGACATTGAAGGTGAGGAAGCTCACATTCCAGGATGACTGCTAAGATGGCCAAATTCACAAACAGATGTGGTGACATGACTATCCTACTGGGCAACCTGAGTTTTTTTGAATTGTACAGACAGTTTGAGAAAAAAAAGACTTTTTACTCCTGGACTGAGAAGACCTTTCTTGTTTGCCCCCATCTCTTTCTCACGGAACTCCAAATACACTGAAGACGTGAACCTCGAGAGAAAAGTCTCCTACATCAAACAAGGTTCAAGAAGAATACTAGGCCCCAATGAAAAGCAAGATCTACCTACAATCAAGGACTCTACAGTGAGCTCGAAGAACAGTAAATGAAACCAACCTCAAATATTGCCTCAAACTTTTCCACTTTATTTTTTCTGCTCTTTTCTGTCTCTATCTGCACGTGTATCGCGTATACATGCTAGCTTGGGTGCATTGCGTATCCGTAGGCATTAACCGAATTAGAGTTTAAGTTGAATAAAGTTCAATCTTTCTTCTTTAATGCTAAGAAAACCTGTTTGGCTGGTTTCTTTGCCTTACAATTGGAAGGCAGTGAACAATGATTCACTAAGGGGAAGCTAAAAAAAATGGTGTGTTTAAAATAAAACCCTGCTATGGTAAAACTAGGTGAAGGCTGAGAGGGAATGCTAGATGCCTTTCTCACCGAGTCATAGTAGAAATTTGGGGGCTACCATCCTGGATTTTACCCATGGACAAATGAGAGAAATTGGAAGTGGGAAGCCAAATTGTTCCCAAACAAAAAAGAGCAAGATTTCAGTCCAGGTTTTCTTGTGGTTGTGTGTGCTTGAATACTAATATGTCTACAACTGAAGCTAGCCCAAGCCAGGGTGAAGTAACTTGTGATAAGTTAAAGCTAATGTCTATGGAGGAGTTGCAGAAAAATGGCTGAGCAGTGTGGGATCACTGTACATGAGGAAGTCTGAACTCATAAGACTAGTGGCCAACCATTTTTCCCTTGAATCTGAAGAAGCAGAAATAGGGTTAGAAGTAGACCCAGACAGGGTACTGCTAGAAAAGATACAATTGGAACAAAGGAAACTTGAATTTGAGAAGAGAGAGAAAGAAGGGGCCTACCTGAAAGAATGTGAGGAAAGAGAAAGACAGGAGAAAGAAAGAGAGATAGGAGAGAGAACCAGAAAGAACCATCCAGAAAGAATGGGAATAAAGACAGCTGAAACGACATGAGTTAACTAGGGGGCGACAGAGTAACCCCAATGAAAACATGGCCAATATGGAGGAGCGTACTTCATGGCTGGGTACAGAATTGTTAAACTATCTCAACTAAGCCCAACATTCAATGAGGGAGACGTAGAAGCTTTTTTGTGTCTTCTGAGAAACTGGCAAGGCAGCTAAAATGGCCAGCTGAGACCTGGCCTCTTTTATTACAAAGCAAGCTAACCAGAAAAGCCCATGAGGTTTATTCCCTGTTGCCAGATGAAAGTTCATCAAATTATGAACTGACAAAAAATGCTATCCTTGGGGCATATGAATTAGTACCTGAAGCCTATCACCACAAGTTTAGTATCGTCAAGAAGCAAGCTAGTCAAACTTATCTGGAGTTTGAAAGAAGTAAGCAGCTGGCTTTTGACCAGTGGCTGAAGGCTCTTAAAGTACAGCTCCGCGATGAGAATCTCAGAGAAGTAATTCTGTTAGATGAATTTAAACACTTTCTCCCACTCTCCCTAATGACCCATGTAGAGGAGCAGTGGGTTCAGAGAACCCAGAAAGCAGCCATTCTGGCTGGTGAGTTTGCTGTAATTTATAAGTCAGTTTCCCAGGGGAAAAGCTTTCCTAGTCACCCCCACAAATCCAAAAAGGACAAGGGGTGGGAAGGTGATTGGAGCCCAAGCAGTCCTGGAAGAGAAAGAACAGCAGGAGATACGGGGGTCCTCCTCTGACCAAAAAGGAAGGTGCTGTGAGCAGAAGTGAGACCTATTGTAATAAGGCAGGTCATCTAAAAACTGACTGCTGGAAATTCAAGGGAAAACCTGTAGGGTTAATCAGGGCACATCCGCTCAGTGAAGAAGGAATCCTGGAGGTGAGCACAACAGAGCAAGCTGTAGCTTTATTAACAGCAATAAGAGTGCAACCCAGGAAGAATACTACTGCAAGTGCAGGGAAAGTTAATAGGATTCCTGAAGGCTATCAGGGTTTTGTGTCTGAAGGGAATGTAACCCCATACCCCTCAAGTGGGGCAAGCAAGCCCATAGTAATTCTCAGGGACACAGGGGTCACTAGATCCCTTTTACTGCGAAAAGGCCTGATCTTTCCCCCAGAGAGTGCAGTGAACACCAGAATGGTGGTGAATGGTATTGGAGGGCAGTGTATGTCTGTACCTGTACACCGGGTGCACCTGGAGTGCGACCTAGTTTCCTGACCGGTGACCATAGGGATTGTCCCTAGTTTGCCTGTGGACGGGGTTGACCTGCTCCTAGGTAATGATCTGGCAGGGGTGAAGGTGGTAGCCTCCCTGTAGTAAAAGAGAGACCGCAGGAAGTCAGAAAGACAGTGCAGCGGCAGACCGTCCCCTGCAGTTTCCCTGAATGTGTAATGAGTGAGGCCATGATCAAACCAGCTCCCCCGAGGAGACTGAATTGGCACTGCAGGCAGGTGACCATGAGGTCTGTCTGTCTGAGACTTTCTTTGGGAAGTTAGAAGACCCAGGGAGTGAATTAAATAAATTTTCCCCAGCTGAGGCTCAGCAAGCCGACCTAGTATTGCAAGTTAGCACAGGCTGCCCAGTCTGAAAGTGAAGCAGCGGGAGTCACTGATTGCTATTATTTAAAGAATGAGATACTGATGAGGAAATTGAATTCTCCTCACAGACCTGAGAGCAATGAATGGACAGTAGTTCAGCAGTTAGTGGTGCCACAGAGGTAGCGGAGAGAAATATTAAGAAGGGCCCACAAGACTACTGTGGCTGTACATGTCAGTATACGAAAGACCAAGCCCACATAAGACTACAGTTTGACTGGCCAAAACGCCACAAAGATGTGGTGGAATACTGCAGCAGTTGCCACATGTGCTAGGTTGAGGGGAAACCCCAACCTACAGTGAAACCTGCACCCCTAAGTTCTGTACCGGTGTTAGAAAGACCCTCCAGCAGAGGGCTGGTGAACTATAAGGGACTCCCGCCGAGAACAAAAGTGGATAGGCAGGCACAAGGCTGGCATAGGGTTAGAAAGAGGAGAAGAAGCAACCAAGAGGGCAGGTTAAAGGAAGTCCAGGAGGATTCCGGAAGAAAACCCCAACTGTCAGCCAACCCCAAAAAATTTGAAACACTAGACCCCACATCCTCCTATATAAATGCAGACACTAGAAGCACCCCACCAGAGTTGCGAACAGCATTTACAGGAACCTGCAGAGACAAAGAAACACCTCTAGGGGGCAGAGAAACCATGAGGGTGATGCCTCACCCAGTCGAAGTGCCACAGGGGACTGCAGTAGTGTCTGCACAAATACCTGCAGGCAAGAGTGTCCCAGAGGACAAAGAGGAGATTAGCAAAGAATCCTTCCCCACAGTCCAAAAAAAAGAGAACCACCCATCCCTTGAAGTAAAAAGCCTTAGCATGACTCAGCAAAGCACTGAGTGAGAGTTCAGGATAGACCCGCCCACCACTGACATTCCTGAAAAAAATAATTCAACTTAGGGCTAAATAAATCTAACCCTCTCCCCCACTTTGCAGACCTCAACAGGAACAAAGACCCTCGGCAATCATGGAAATAGGCAAACTGAAGAACAACTTCCCCAAAGAACCACATGTTTACTGGGATGCAAAAAAGGGGGTAGTTAAATCAGCAGTGCCACCAAGAAAAGACAGGCTGTAATAAGTTTTAGGATTTATGAATGAATGTGAATGAATGAGAGAGAGAGAGAGAGACGCATGCTTTTCTCCTGTATATTATATTTTCTCTCTTGACCCTTTTTTTAATGAAATGCGCTTTTCTCAAATTGCATTTCATTCCACTGGGTGCGGAGGTGTCATGCAGACCCCCCAGCTGCCAAGAATGAGGCATATTAATTTTATCATATGAACATCGATTTTAAATTGTTGCTGGAGCGAGGAAATTACTTGTTAAACAGATCAGCCATAGCTGGAAAAAACATTTACATACTAACAGACAGTGCGTGTGGAGGCAAAGGACCATTCCCTGACATATTCAGCCCACAATGGACTTTGATCACCAGACAATGAAGGTGAAGAAGCTTACATTCCAGGTTTTTTGCTGAGATGGCCGAATCCATAAACAGACATGGTCAAACCAGCTAGTCACATGACTAACCTGCTGGGCAACCTGAGTTTTTTTGAATTGTACAGACAGTTTGAGAAAAAAAGACTGTTTGCTCCTGGACTGAGAAGACATCTCCTGTCTGCTCCCATCTCTTTCTCACGGAGCTCCAAATACACTGAAGATGTGAACCTCGAGAGAAAGGTCTCCTACATCAAACAAGGTTCAAGAATAATACTGGGCCCCAACGAGAAGTAAGATCTACCAACAATCAAAGACTCTACAACGAGATCGAAGAACAGTAACCGAAACCATCTTCAGATATTGCTCAAACTTTTCCACTTTATTTTTTCTGCTCTTTTCTGTCTCTATCTGTACGCGTGCATCACATATACATGCTAGTGTGGGTGCATTGCATATCCGTAGGCATTAGCCAAATTACAGCTTACGTTTAATAAAGTTCAACCTTTCTTCTTTAAACTTAAGAAAACCTGTTTGGCTGGTTTCTTTGCCTTACAATTGGAAAGCAGTGAACAAGGATTCACTAAGGGGAGCTAAAAAAAAACTGTATGTTTAAAATAAAACCCTGTTATGGTAAGACCAGGTGAAGGCTGAGAGGGAACTCTAGACCCCTTTCTCACCGGTTTGTAACACCCGTTATAAATTCTCCTGGCTCTGCCTGTATTAGACCCACATTTGTCTTAGCCAAATGTTTCCTTTTTATGTACCTGTAGAAGCTTTTACAGGCCGTTTTTATATTTTTTGCTAACTTACATTCATATTCTATTCTCCCTTTCTCTATCAGTTTCTTCATCCTCCTTTGCTATATTCTGAAATCCTCCCAATCATCAGGTTTACTACTATTTCTGGCAACTTTATAGACCTTTTCTTTTAATCTTACACAATCCTTAACTTCATGGTTGACTGCCTTTACTTTTGGGGTTTTTGTGCCTTGAAGGAATGTATGGTTGCTGTAAACTATGTAATAATTCTTTAAAGACTATCCATTGCCTATGTACTGTCATACGTTTTAA